>NC_062214.1:44344968-44647998 GCF_902686445.1 Sciurus carolinensis
AGGCAGGCTCCCATACATGGGTCTCATTACTTGGGGCGACAAAGGGTCCCTCCCATCACATTTTCCATATTTCTCTGCTGGCTGGGAGTTATTCTAGACGTACCTATGGCATTTCAAGGTACAGTCATGCCTCACCTAACAAAAGAGATACATGCTGGGAACCGTATCTTTAGGTGATTTCATCATTATGCAGACATCATAGAGTGTATTCATGCAAACTAAAATGGCTACAACCTTACTAGATCATGTAATCTTATGGGACCACCACAGTGTATGCAGTTCATCGTTGGCCAGAACGTCGTTATGTGACACATGACTGCACTTGAACCTCCTGATCACTGCCCCTCTGTATCTCTGTGACTATGTTGCAGATGACAGAGGTCTTGGGCCTTTGGCCACATATTTCTGGTGCTTTGTGTGTTAGCAGACCTGACTGCCAGTGTCCCATTCACTCCCCAAATAGTCCTGTGACTTGGGTGTGGAAACCTTATGCCAGGCATCCAGGTTCTCACCAGTCCTTCTCACCAGGGCATCCCTGGTAAAACGCAGGTCCTGATTCAGGTGGTCTGGAGTAATGCCTGAGAATCTTTATTTCTAAGAAATTCTTCAGTTGGTGCTAATGCTGCTGGTCTGTGGGGCACACTGGGAGTAGTAAGAAACTGGAGACCTCCATGTGACACGGTGAATGTCATGGCTCTCCTAGGACAGGAGATCCTAAATCAGAACCAGGTCCTGCCTCTGCAATGATGGGGTTTGCCCCATTGTGACCTCTGTTCCCCTCCTCCAGCTACTGAGAAACCCCATACCTGGACTCAGGAGCTCCATTTTAAGACAAGGGGTTTCCTTCCCTGGGTCAGGCAGGCCGGCAGAGGCTCAATGGCAAGGAGGCCAGAGTGTACCTCAGGCCAGCAGAGGGCATCAACATGCAGGGGAGAATCAGTCCAGGGAACCTCTTGAGCTTAGTTCTTTTGACCTGAAAAAAGTCCATCTATACCAGGAGGACATTTTTCCTTCTCATGGTCATCCCTCTAGGGGAATGTGCCCCCATGTTTCTGTCACCCAGCTACAGTGCTGGCTTCTCCCCAAGTCTTGACAATTATATGTGTAATTAAGAAATAAGTAGTTATTTTGGAATATGTCAATAAAAACGTGTATGATGTATATACAAGTATATGCATATATGTTTATGTAGGAATGCATGTATTAAGAGATTATATATGCATACAGAGCATGCAATATGTGATTGACATATCTACATTGAACATGTACATGTACATTGTAGATATTTAATATATTGTGTAGGATATAGATGAAATAGATATAGGTATTAATATGCCATATGTTCATAGGTGCATATACTGTATGTAGGGGTTGTATACACATAGTATACATATATATCATATACACCTATATCTGGCATGTGTACATACATATAAATATGCATATATTCTTCTCTCCTGAGTGAAGAGTGTCTCACCATTCACAGATAGAAATGTATATGTAGGGGAACACATTTCCATAGAAAAAGGACTAGAAGAAAATACATCCAAATATAAGTTTGTTTTTCTTGGATAGACTGATATTTGATTTCTATATTTTCCATTTTAGTATCCATTTTTATTGTCTATATAGTCAGAATAAGTGTATATATTAGAAACAAGTCTTCTTACTCCTTAAAGCCAGGTTATTTGCAGAATGCTACAATTTGCTCCTTGCTTCATCTCCCCACTGCTGGCTGACTTTCAAGAAACCACATGATCACTAGCACATCAGCTCTGTGGAAGGGAACTTTCTTTTCCTAGTTTGGGGTTTTGTCCCCAAGCGCCTGGAGCAGTGCCTGGCACCGAGTGGCATAGAGGACGTTCAATAAATATTTGCTAAGTGAACGTGTAAACCACTCCCTTTGAGTCTGTACTTGGACCATATGGTAATGGAACAAAAGATGAGATAATGTTCAGAAATACTGTTGATTCAAAGAGGAAAAAGAAACCATTTTTACCCCTTTATTCAGAAATGGACTTTAAGATGAGCTAAAATGTGGCCAATCCCTGTTTGGCTGTTCCTGCTCCTCAGAAGCATTTAAGAAGCTCCTTTCCACACCACTGGCTTGTTCAAGGAGTTATATTTGTTACTTTAAGCCTAAAGGCATCTCTCAGATAGTACAGAATTTCTACCTTTAAGGTTGTCATTGCAAAGAGGCAATCATGTAAAGAAAGCATCTGTATCTTTTTACTGAGAGTGAAAACTCTGTGTTCCAGGGACAACATCCTCCCTGTGTCAGGTCAAAGTATTTGAAAGCAGCTAAGGGGAAAAAACTCAGAACTCACTGGCACTAACTTGTCCTGCTTGCAACTCTACCTAATTGAGATCATTTTCCAAGCTCATACACTCACAAGTTCTGACTTCTTTGTTCTTTCTCTATTTTTTTTTTTCTGAAGACTATTAGGAACCAAATTGAGGTCAATTCTCTTCCTACTCATCTGTTTCTTTGTGATCTTTGACTGGGTGACATTTTAAACCAAACCAAGGTTGTCTCCCTGCAAGGGCACCAGCCACATGGCAGGCCAGCAAGGAGGATCCTAAGAGCTACCTGTGCATAAATGCCTCGGTACCTCATTGCAGGACTTAGGAACATGGAGAATTTCCCAATGCATTTGGGATCCAAAGACCTAGTCATATTCTGGATTCTGCAGCATTTGAAAGCTACTCATGAGACAAATCTCAGAACTTCTTTCTTTGAAAAATCCAGGCACACCTGTTCTCAGAGATCTCATCTTCTGCTTGACCGTCTCCAAGACTTAAATCTAACAAGCTGCATAATGACTGATGATGGGGGGAAGCTTCCCTTATGTAGTTTTTTTTCTCCTTGCTTTCATCTATTCTTGTTAATGAGATACCCTTAGATTCTCCAAAAGGAATAGTTTTCTTTGGTCTGTCTAATTAGGTTGTTCTTAGCAATATTATTACTATTAATAGTTATTGATCTTGTGATATACCTTGCACTGTTAATGGTTTTCAAAATTCCCTCCTTTGGGGGAATCTGGAAATAAATGAGGAAGCAAATAAATCTGATGATTTCCTATAGGAAACATTCCTTTGAAGGAAATCCTCCAAGTGGGTGGTAGAAAAATAGGAGGGGAATGGCGAGGGTTTTATTTACACTGGGTTATCTGAAGGGGACTGGTGACAGTTTCCGAGTGGTCAGGTGACCTGCACACCAGAGCACACTCAGGAAGATCCATGCAAAGGGCCCCACAAGGTCTAAGGCCCTGCAGACTGAAAGAAAGCCAAAGGGGGAGCATGTGAATAGGAAAACCGGTTGGGAGGAGCCAACTCAGACAAAGCCTTGCAGTCCTTGGTAGAGAGGTGTACATTTACTCTGAGGGTAACGGAAACCAGGGAAGTTTCTAGAATAATTTGCTTTCTGAAACTCCCTCTGACTCCAAGTGGCAAACAAATGGACAGGCATTGGTCACAGGAGTTCCCTTAGGAAACCAGATCTTTAGCCAGGCCACAGATAAGCAACCTGGGCAAGGGAAGGTCATGCAGATGGTGGGAATACCCTGGTCTGGTTTCCAGGGCTGGCCATAGGGATGAAAGCAAGGAAAGAATCAAGAATGACTCAGAGGATTTGCATCAAGGCAACTTGAAAGATTCTGTTGTCTCAGTCCCTATCCCATAATCATCTAATTTAATTCTCTCAGCAACAATGAGAGCTCAGGGTTACAATGTCCACATGTTGCAGATAAGAAAACTAGGAATTCAAATGGTAACTCAGCTCCAAAGCCAAAAAAGGGAGCATGGGACTGTAATGCTGTCTGATGAGGAAACCACACTGATCCGTAAAGGTCATTCTGCCTTGGCCATCAGAGGGAGGCTGGGGATGCCAGCCATAACATGAGGTCACCTTTCTATGCAGTTTTAAGAAACTATTCAAAGGTTAGTAAGATAATATGAAATAGACCTGGACATTCGTTTAAAAATATAAAATGGGGCTGGAGTTGTAGAACAATGATAGAGTACATGCTTCATACACACAAGGCTCAGGGTTCAATCCCCAGCACTGCAAAAAGAAAAAAAGAAATTTATTAAATCTTTTATTGCCAAGTGCAGTGGTACATGCCTATAACCCCACTGACTGGGGAGGCTGAGGCAGGAGAATTGGAAGTTTGAAGCCAGTGTCGGCAACTTATTGAGACCCTGTCTGAAAATTAAAAAATAAAAAAGAACTGGGGATGTAGCTCAATGGTAGAGGACCCCTCCTTTCAATTTCCAGTACCAAAAACAAAACAAAACAAAAACAAACCACTTTTATTAATTATTGTTCAAATATTATAATAAAAATTACCTCCTTAACTCTGGTGGGACTATAAAGTGTTTCACATTTTGGAAAACTTTTTGTCTGGCAGTTTCTTGTAAAGTAAACACCCACACCATGACTCAACATTTTTTTCCCCAAGTCTTCATCCAAGAGAAATGTAACTATGCCCATCAAAACACTTGTATAAAGAGGTTCATAGCCACTTTAGTTGTAATACCCTGAAATTGGCAACAACCCAAATACCTATATGCAGGAAGATGGATAATCAAATTGTAGTATATTCACAGGATGGAATGCTGCACAGAAAGTAAAAGGAAAGACTTACTGATACATGAAAGAATCTCAAAAAACACATGATGTTGAATAAAAGAAGGTAACACAAAAACACATTAGATGATTTGATTGCATTTGAAGTTTAAGAACAGGAAAGACTAAGGTGCTAAGGGGTAAGGTTGACTAGAAATAAGCACAGAAGGCTTTTTGGAAGAGATGAATATTCCATATCTCAATTGAAGTGGGGAATATGTAGATAAATACATATTTCTTTCCAGAGGTGAATTAGCAGTTCAGCAGAATGATAATATAGATATAATATATTTGTTAAGATGATATATTTGTCAAAGATGAGATTACAAGGAACTCAGGGCAATATAGTCACCAGAATAAGCATGCCCAGGTATCTCTGATTTGCAAAGCACTCAGGCAGCAGAAATGGTACAAGTAGGTCATCTCTGGAAGACCCATCACCTGTTCATACCAGCAAGTAGTTAGTGAACTAGACAGCAATTATTCATTTACAAGTCCTCATCAGCCTCGGATACAAATGTTGAGAAATTCTACCAGATGTTGTTGTCTCAGCTGGCACTTCATAGTTTGAAAAAAAAAGAGAACAGACACACACTGGAGGTCTTCCTAGCTCCACAGCCCACACTTCAAACCCCCCCACACACACACACCTACACACACTCCACCTCTTCTGTGTCCTGAGTACCTTCCTCATCTTTTCCTACCTGGCCCATGTCAAACCATGCCCCTAGTCTGGTGTCACTCAGATGTGACTTGTCCAGTCACTTCCAAAAATCTATCAGTTGGCCAGTGGATAACTATTTTTAAATTCTGTTTGGCTTTGGATGTCAGCTTTGTTGGTGATGGAAAGCCATTTGAATGTTTAAGGTAAAGAGCAATACAATAAGATTTAGTACTGGGGAAGGTAATACTGGGGCTGTCAGAATAAAGAAACCAACTGATTTATGTTTTTGTTTTTTCATTTTCCAGCTGGCAAACTGGAAACAGTGAAATGGGCATTTACCTGGCCACTGAGTTTCGTCTTATACTTCACTGTCCCCAATTGCAACAAACCCCGCTGGGAGAAGTGGTTTATGGTGACATTTGCTTCTTCCACATTATGGATTGCAGCCTTCTCCTACATGATGGTGTGGATGGTGAGTATATGAGGGACACCATGGCACTGCTAGATCTCTTTAGAGTAAAAAGTAAATTGGTCTGAAGGTGAATAAGGATTGGGGTTTCATTCCTATAATTGTATCAGCCAGCTATTGCTATAATGAGCTGTGTAACAAACTACCCCTGAACCTGTAGTTTAGAATATCAAGCATGCATTCTGCTCACACATCTTCAGTTTGACAGTGATTTGATTAATCTGAGCTAGGTCTGGTTATGATCGAAGCAGCAGCTTGGGTCTGTGTCTACCTCCTGTGTTTGTTCATTTTCTTTTGATTGGTGACTACCTGGGGAATGTTGCTGTCTTGGTATATCATTGGAATACCAGAAGGCATATGGAAACACTAGATACCTCCTAAGAGCTTCACTAAGGACAGACTTACCTTACCATTGTTCTACCAGTATTCCATTGATCATGCCCAATGTCAATGGAGTGAGGGAAATATACTCCATCTACTCTAGTGGAAGACAACAGAGTCACAGGCAAAGCATATGGAGCAAAGCATGAAAAATCAGGAAATGATGCTCAATCTAAGCCTTCCCCTATTATCCCTAGTCTTAGTTTCTTCAACCTGACAATGAGGTCATTGGATTAGGTGACTGCTCAAGGGTCCCTTCTAAGGCTAAAATAATGATTCAGCAATTACTGTGCGTTACGAGGCTGTGGCTGGAAAGAGTTCTGCCCAGTGTCATCTAAGAAACCCAGACATAGGGTGCATATTTGTAATCCCAGCAGCTGAGGAAGCTGAGGCAGGAGGGTCACAATTTCAAAGTCAGCCTCAGCAACTGAGTGAGGCTCTAAGCAACTTAGTGAGACCCTGTCTCAATAAAATATAAAAAAGGGCTGGGGATGTGGCCCCTGGGTTCAATCACTGGTTCTAAAAAAATAAAGGAAGAAAGAAAAAAGAAAGAAACACAGATATCCAGGATGTATTGCTCATTTTTGACTACATTTTTAAATGGGGGAGCAAGCCTAATTGATCAAAATTGGAGTTGCACAGAAATTAAATCCATGACAAATTTATGTAAATCCAAATTAACCTTGCTTGAGCATTGGACAGAAGTGTAATATAAATTTAGGCAAATTAAACTCAAACACTAAAAAGAAGTTGCAAAAAGGTTATTTTGGAGGTATGGCAAATTTGTAAGCCAGTGTTTTAGTCAACTTTTTCATCACCAAAATACCTGACAAGAACAACTCAGAAGAGGAAAGGTTTATTTGGGGCTCACAGTTTCAGAGGTCTCAGTACATAGATGGCTGACACCATTTCCCTGAGCCTAAGATGAGTCAGCACATCATGGTGGAAGGGCCCAGAAGAGGAAAACTGCTAGCTCATGGAAAGGTCAGGAAGCAGAGAGAGAGGAGGGAAGAGGACAGAAGAGAGGAGGGAAGAGGACCCAAGGAAGATGCACCCTTCCAGGACACACCTCTGCTGAATCACCTCCTCCAACCACCTGCCTCCAGTTACCACCCAATCATTCTAGGATGGACTAATTAAGTTACAGTTCTCATAATCCAGTCACTTTATCTCTGAATATTCCTGCCTTAACCCAGAAACTGAAGGGAAACACCTCACAGCCAAACCATAACAGCCTGACACAATTAATTCATTACTTATCTCTTGCCTCAACATCATAGACACAAAGAATTATTTTAACTAAAATCTTATAACAAGAGTGTTCTACTTCATCCTATGTTCATTAACATTTTTATTGAACATAGTCACTGAATGCCACCTCTGCCTGGATTTGGGGGACAGTGCTGCTGTCCCTGATCTCTCAAAGTTCTCTGGTTTTCTATGGAGTCCACTAACCAGTAACTGACTAATGTGGGATCACCCTCCCTCTGTTTGCCTCCTCCCTTCTCATTAAGGTTCTAATAAGCCCTCTTTTCTCTAAGGGAGAAAAAATAAAAAGTCACAAGGGGAAGCAAGAGACCTAGGCTGGGCCTTCTGGGTAACTGGTTCCCCAAAACTCCAGATTCAACCACAAATACAATAATAACAGCAAAAGTACAGCAGGCCAATCCTAGCTAAGCCAGACCACATCCCTACAGGGACCCAGCACAGGGTTAGGAAGGAAAAACAAAGGTTTGGCCAGGATGCTCATAACTGCACTTTACAAAGACTTCTCAGAGCAACAAAACAGAAATGTGTGTTTCAGCATCTCCCTTTCCTCCCTGGAGACTGGAAGTCAGCAAGCCTTGAGGCCACCGCAGGATAAATTCAGGGCTGAACGGAAATGAGGAGCATTCTCTGATTTGAAAGGGGCAAACCAAGCATCTCAATGGATTTAACTCTCATCCCCCAAACCTTTTGACAGGGAAGGAGCGATTGTGGCCTTTGGAGTAAAGTCAGGTTTCCTGTGTAGGTGTCTCTTTCAGTGACTGGCCCAGGAGGGATTGAGAGAAGAATGTGCTCCTTGAAACATGTGGTTTGCATTTTTTGCAATTTTATAGAATGTGAGGAAGATCAAGTGGCATCCTAAAACTTCCTGGTAGTTTCTCTAGGATGGGGAATTTGTCTCTTTTTCCACTTACCCGTCATTCACTACTGGGCTCCTTCATCATCTCTCTTACCCACTGCTTTTATCTCAGTTTCCCCATCAGGAAATTAAAGGACCACAAGGGACTCATTTGCATAATGGAAACAACCTCTCAGGCATTAACCAAGTTCTGACCCTTTGGAAAAACCCCTCGTGTGTCAACAGGGGAGCTGCCTGTGCAGAGGAATCACCCTCCTGCATCAGAATCCCCTCTGCCACTTACCAGCAGGATTATCCCCTCTACACTTACTCCAGAGGCCTCAGTTTCCTCATCTGAAGAATGGGAATAACTTAACATTCACTCCATTGAGTAATTGTGAGAGTTAAATAAGTTAAAACTCGGGAATATCACTTGGCCCAGGTCTTAAGACTAAAGAAACACAAGCTATTTTGTTGAAGATGATGTTGACAAGGTCAATGGCATTATGACCAAGTGTCAAGGAAGTAAAGAAAGGAAAGGCTGCCTATGGCTTTTCCAACAAGACGGGGTGTTATAAAATTTAGCCCCTTTCCAGCTCTCATGAATTCCCAGTATATTGCTGATGTGGATACTTAAATTTCCACCACATCCTGAAAACCATTCATTCTGGATTTTCCAGGACCATCTTGAGTTCAAATACTCTATCCCAACATTGTCGTTTCTCAGATATTCTGATTCCCCTCTCTCAAACTGCTTGTCTCACCTGAAAGGAGTAAACAAAAGACTAGCCTTTCATTGCAAAGTCTAGATTCTGTAATTGCACCTTCTCATGATCTGAAGCCCTGGTCTCACCTACGTAATGTTCATTTCTTCCCATGTTGATACAGAGAACAGACATTGCCCTCCAAAGAGACAGCCCAGGTTGAACCTGTTTCCAAGTCTTGCTCAGAGGAATCACGGATAGGCTGGGCTCCTGGTGGCCCTTAGCTCACTGCTTCTTCCTACTTCTTCCAGGTCACAATCATTGGCTACACTCTGGGGATTCCTGACGTCATCATGGGGATCACCTTCCTGGCTGCCGGAACCAGCGTGCCCGACTGCATGGCCAGCCTTATTGTGGCCAGACAAGGTGGGACTGCCAATGGCAGCAGAGAGAGGTAGAAAGGCCTCCCTGCTCAGAGCAGGAGTATGCTTGTCAATTACGAGAACAACAAATTCCACCTGGAAGGAGTTATGGGCAACCTCAATGCCAAGTTGGTCTAAAGGCCTCCTGAGAACAAAAGAGCAGGAAAAAGAGCCAGAAGTTTCTACCCCCTCGAGGAAGGCAGAGATGTTTTCCTGGGTAGCACCCGCAGACCCTTCTGGTTGTATTACTGTCCTTTTATTATTAAAAATAGTACTAAAAATCAGGCTGGTGGTTCATGCCTGCAGTTCCAGAGACTTGGGAGACTGAGGCAGGCAGATCTCAAGTTTGAGGCTGGCCTCAGCAACTTAGTGAGAACTTCAGCAACTTAGCAAGACTCTGTCTCAAAATAGAAAATAAAAAGGTCTAGAGACATAACTCAGTGGAAAAGCACCCCTGGGTTCAATCCTATAGTAGTTAATGTCTTTTAAAGAAGGCATTTTATATGCATTATCTTATTAATTTAAACAACTTTATGAGGTAGGGGCAATTGTACTTCCATTTTAAGGATAAGGAAAGTGGGACTTAGAGAGGACAGACCCCCATACCTAAGGTCTACTCACATGCAGCACCCCACAAAGTGACAATTAGCTGAGGTCAGCTTTTAGCATATGACAGACCCTTTTCTCCTTCAAAACTATGCTCACAGTTCACGTCCCCAGATGAACGCTCTTCCCTTGCCACCCCACAGTGTGCTTGGGGTTGGATCCCAGGCCTTGCACATGTTTGGCAAGTGTTCAACCACTTGTGGCTGCATCTGCTGCCCCAGAAGGGTATTCCCAGTGCCTACTCTCATGTACATGCCTAATTTATGGTGGAAGGAATTTATTTTAAAACATGCATTGTGCAGTTACAAAACTTAGCACAGTGTCCTTCAGAAACCCTCAGGAAATTCTATAATTTCATTATTTTTATAATACTTAATTATTCAGAATAACCGAACACAGTGCAGAGCTAAAAGAAAAAATACTAGAATATATAAGTTGGTGAGTTCAAGAGTGACTTTATAGACTGCTGAATTTATTCCTTTCTAGAAGGATGGCTCAAAATCTCCAGAACTTTTGGAAACATATTTGATTTTTTTTGATCACTTACATTGACTCAGTGATTTCATCTGAAGTGAAGGTCAACAGATTGATAGAATATGTGTTTCTGTGTTATAAAATCTTCATCAGCCTGGATATCAGTGATGGCCTGGGAGAGAACCAAATACATGAAACAGCAAAACTATTCTCTGACGGTCAGACTAAAGACTTGGGGGAGTCCCATGTGGGGCCCCTGCCTTCTCCTGGTGTGTTAGCCAGCTTTTTGATGCTGTGACCAAATTACCAGATAAGAACAAAATAGAGGAAGAAGATATATTTTTGGCTCATAGTTTCAGAGGTTTCAGTCCATGATCTGCTGGCTGCATTGCACGGGGCCTAAGAAGAGACAGAACAACATGGTGGAAGGATTTGGTAGAGGAAAGTTTCTTAGCTCATGGCAACTAGGAAGGAGAGAGAGAGGGGAGCTGAGGACAAGATAAAGCCTCCCAGGGCATCCAGGACGTATCTCCAGTGACCTGCCTTCTAACTAGATCTCACCTTTCAGTAGTGCCTTAAGCTTTCAATGGATTAATCCCCCTGCAAGTGGATTAATGATTAGGTCAGATCCCTCATGATACAATTGTTGCCTAAAAAGCACCACCTCTTAACTTTGCTGCCCTGGGGACCATGCTTTCAACACCTGAACTTTAAGGGCACATTCCAGATCCAAACCATAACACCTGAGATCTCTTTCCTCACTTAAGCAACCTCTTGTCTTTGCAGGGATGGGGGACATGGCCGTGTCCAACTCCATTGGGAGCAACGTGTTTGACATCCTGATTGGCCTGGGTCTTCCCTGGGCTCTGCAAACTCTGGCTGTGGATTATGGATCCTATGTAAGTGGTTTGTTTCCTCCATAAGTTTTTCTTAAATTTATAACTACATGGACTATCTTTTTTAATGGTCTTGGCCACTGGGACTTTTTCTCAGGAAAAATAAAATGTAGAAATAGTAATGTTGAGAGGAAAAAAAATTCTCCTTTTCAAAGTCCCCCCAAATTTAGGCTTATGGTGACATTCAGGACTCTAGAGCAGAGGTTAGCAAACTTTTTTCTGTCAAAGGCCAAATAGTAAATATTTTAGGCTTTGTGGACCAGATGGTCTCTGTCATAGCTACTAATTCTACCCATGTAGCAGGAAAGCAGCCATAGAAAGTGAAAGTGTATTTCAACACAATCTTATTTACAAAAACTAGAATTCAAAATTTTATTTATTATTATTATTATTATTATTATTTTATTTTATTTTGATTTGCTTTCAATTATTTAAAAATGTAAAACCAGTTGGTGGGCCAGATTTGATCCCTGGATCATAATTCACCAATCCCTACTCTGTATATTTGTTTTTACTTCATCTTATCTGATGTTATGTGATGCATGAAAAGGAAGCACTGAAGAGATGTCATTCAGGTTGGTCACTGAAAGGGTGTCATCCATTAGGTGGTCACAAGATTCCAAATAACAATCCTAAATTCTGCAGACAAAGACTGAGACTGTTGTCAGTCAGGCTCTTACAAATTGACTCACATCAACCAATTTCAGAGGAGTTTGATGCATAGGCTAAAATGTCAGAAGATGGTAATAAGACACATAAATATTTGGGGTGATTTGTTCTCTATTGGTGGAGAAAAATTGTATGTGGAATGTATTTTGGGGGACCCATGACCATCCTCAAACTCAAAGTTTCACCAGGAATACTCACAGGAATCAATAACAGGTTATATGCGTGGCTATCCTGTATTACAGCAAACGATTTGGAGTGAAAGCAGCAGGGAAATGAAATGCATCAGAAGCTCAGAGAAGTTAAGTGCAAGCTTCCAATTCCCCCTCTCCTGGGTCACACAATTCTCCTTATCTGTGAACTACAGGGATCATGTGTCAGATGTCTCCACCCAGGAAAGTCCAAAGGAATCTGAGACTGATCAGGTGGATACATTTCTGCTATAAGAATAGCTGTGATAACTGAATCTCAGAGCCCCAGCACAGACACCAGGTATATATCATAAAACTTGCTAAACAACTCTGGCAACTTGGTACAGTTTGCCCCATTGCTTCCATGTACAAAACAACATCATCATTCAGTAACAGTCAGACACATTCTCAGGGATTGACTAAGGCACCCCTGAAGGCATGTAAGGATTGAGTAACTAATTCTGCTGTGTTAACCCCTCTGCATAGAAAGTCGAATTATTATTTCATTTGTTAGAATTGTATTTCTAGCTACCGTTTACAGACAACTCCAAAATTGCACTAAAATTACTCAACAAAGTTTTATTTCTTATTCAAATTATACTGCTGGTGTTTCCCTTCTGTCAGCTCCCATGGGTTCTTCCAAGGAGAAACTAAGAGATTAAGGCTTATTCCTGTGGTTCTACCATCTTGAAGTCCGTCTTCAGCCACACAGAAGAAAGCATAGAGAAAGCAAGGGCATGGAGAATTGTACACTGCATTTTTGATGAGGGTTAGAAGTGGTTTATGTCCTGTCCTATCTTCATTTCATTGACCAGATAAGTCACATGTACCCACTTACATGCAAGCAGGAATCCAGATCATTAGTTTAGCTGTGTGCCCAGGAAAGGGAGAATAGGCAGATGGCAGTGAACATTAGCAATCTCTCTAGTTTGACTCATGTGGTTGAGAGTAAAATCCAAACAAGAGGAATCTGCTGGATTCCTTTTATTTGGAGTTGCATCTACCCATATTGGAGGGCTTATGTCTCTGCCATGAGTACTCAACCAGCGTACTCAGATTGAGCTGCCTCTCTATCCCAACCATGCAGGGCACATTGAACAATCCTGGCTCTTTGAGCTCCTTTTCCAGGGTCACACATGGAACCCCCCACTCTTTCATCTTTCTTGTTCTCAAGCTGCAAACAATGTTACTGACTGGTTGTTTAAACTCTATCATTAAGGTTGGCATATTGCTTTCTTAATACAAGTCATTTTGGTTCTGTTTTGCCAATGCTAAAGAAATATCTACAACTAACTAATGTGAACTTTACTTTTTTCTTCTTTTTACTGAGTATAAAAATAACTCATGTGTTTTAGAGAAAACTCTGGAGCAGCACCTGCCCAGTATCTCTCTGTAATGATGGAAATGCTCTGTAGATGTACTGGCTAATGCAGGAGCCACCAGCCAAATGTGACTTATAAGCACATGATATGTAGTTGTTGCAAGTGAAGAAGTGAATTTTTAAAATTTTACTTAGTTTTAATTACTTTATGTAGTCACATGTAGTTAAGGCTGCCTATTGTACCCTGTAGCTCTATATTAATAAAAATTATACATAGACTAGTCCAGAGATAACTATTTTTATTTCAGCATATTTTCTCATTCTAAATTGTTTTCTATATCTGAGATTATACTATACATAGTGTACACTGCTTTTTATACTTATGAAATCAAACATGTTTTCCTTTAAATATGATTAGAAACTTCTTTTTCAAATGTGGCCTAATACTTCAACATATGAATATTCCAAAATTTATTTAATCATGCCTTAACTCTTATACATTTATGTTGCTTCAAGATTTTTACTGTCATAAATAACTATGTCTCAGACATCTTTGTACATTGGTCTATAGATTTCAGAGATCTGTACAATTTTTACACATAAATCTATATTTACATTTTGGGATATTTCTTTATATAATTTTCCAGATTTGGAATTGTTATGTAGAATATCATTTTTTCAAAGTGATTCTATTCCTTACCATTTAATTTGTCAAATATCATTTCTGAGGTTTTGGGGCAGCTACACAGTTCCTGCATGTGCTGAGCACAAGAAGCTTCATGAGGCTGAACACAGGTTTTTTTATATCTGTCTTCCTCATGGCACAGAGTACAAGGCAGGCACATTCTTGAGCCAAGAAACATGTCAAATACATCAGAAATCATGGTTATATATTTCATTGTGTTTGCATTAGATTTCACCAAACAGTTAACTTTTCATGAGTTACAGGGACACTTCAGGTCCAGGACAAGGAGTTTACTGGTTCCATCTTTCAGTCTTTCCTTCTTATGAAGCAGTTCAGTTTTGACCTCAAACCTGCTTACCCTGCTCTGGACAGAAGGCCCACAGTTAAGGTGACCTAACTTCTTTAGAAAATATTTAATAAATCTCTGTCATTACTTGATCTTGCTTGGCAAGGAAACCAACAAAGATGCCCCTTAACCCACCTAAGTACTAGGTATATGAATCTGATAATTTCATCTACAATCCACCTGGTTTGTTGGTTTATTCTTCTATTTGTTTCACTTTCCCATTTACCTCTTATCAAAGTTATAAAGAAGTAAAAATCATATCTATCTGAATTTCAACTGCTTCAGGTCTCCTCTGTTGAGAACTAGCGGATAGTGGCTAAAAAACAAGCAGCCAAAAGAAAAAAAAAAGAAACTATGCTGTAAATAATTCAGAAAAACCAATCCCTGAATAGTAAATTTTTGCCATATTTACTCCTTCCAGTGAGAGATGGACAGGTAGGGGCAGGGAATGAGAATTCTTTCAAGGTCCTTAAGATCCATGGTATTAGTCAGTTTTGCATTACTGTAAATGAAATACCTGAGGCAACTAACTTTAAAAGTTCTGCAGGTTTCATCCAAGATTGAGTGATCCAATTGCTTTGGGTCATTGGTGAGCATAGCACATCACGGTGGGGACATGTGACAGAGCAAGTCACATAGCTCATGAGCCAGGAAGCAGAAAAAGGGGAAGAATGGATTGGGTTCTCAAAATTCCCTTCAAGGGCACTCTTGGTCACCTAGGGACCTCCCAACAGTGCCACCTGGGAACCAAGCTTCTAACACATGGGCTTGTAGAGAACACCACCCATATTCAGCCCACAGCATCCATTGGGCTTATTTTTACATCATTGGGATTACAAGGTATAGTCTTGGAAGGTAAAATTAGAAACTTTGAAAAGCAAAACTAGAACTCATCCCAGAATTCAATAAGCTTCTCTTACCAACTTTGAAATCTTTTTGACTGAACATGGATATCAGGCCTGGAGTTCCAACTCAGTTAGGCAAACCATCTACCATAAATAATTCCCTCAGTGAAGAATCCTTCTTCCCTCTTTTCCTGACATTCTCCCAATCTTCTTTAGAGGATATAAAATTAAACGTTATTCTCATGTCAGTAATTCCAACAGCTGAGAAAACATATCCTCTCCAGGTCCCAACATCTAGTGACAGAGTAATATCATGAAGACAAAAATCCAGTCCTTATTAGATACTTGGCCCAAATTTATGTTTTCCTTCTGAAGATGACATAATTGGGTCACTTTGGTCATTCTGCTGGAATTGTACAAGAACCATGTCTAGTCTTATAATTGAATATCTCCTCTATCCTTGGAGTAGAAAGAAAAATGCAGAAAAATCAGGTCATTCTATGATCAACAGCCACAGCACACATGCTAGACTCTTGGGGGACATTTTTAAGACTCCAGAGAAAGGTGTGTCACATGGCCTTTTCATGTAAATGCCTCTGTTTCAATAACCAGTGCAAGAGGTCTTCATTTTATTCCAGAAACACAAACATCCAAAGAGACCTCTTTTGAAAGCAGAAATTCAGTAATATAATCAACAAATAGCTCATGAACCCAGGAAAGTCAAGATTTCAGTTTGTATATGGTGAGACAACTTCATTCTTCTGTATGTGAATTCCCAGGTGTTCCAGTATCATCGTTTTTGTTTTTGTTTTTGTTTTTGTTTTGGGGGGTGCCAGGGACTGAACCCAGGGATGTTTTACCACTGAGTCACATCCCTAGTCCTTTCTATTTTTTTTTTATTTTGAGACAGGTTCTTTCGAAATTGCTGAGGGTCTCACCAAGTTGCTAAGACTAATTTGAAACTTGTGATCCTCCTCTCTCAGCCTCCCGAGTTGCTGGGATTACAGGCATGAGTCACCACACCCAGCATCCAGTGCCATTTTTTAAATGGAGATTTCATCTTGCACTTTAAAGGTTCGAAGGGAAAATTCTGATTACCTTATTTTCAGTAATATTCATAACTGAGGAACAATATTTATTAAAGTTATTAATTCTACTACCTTGCATTTCATAAGTAGTAGTGACCTTACAATTTGAAAGTTTTCATCCTGAGTCAGTGCTAGAACATAAATGCTCAAGAAATAGGGACAGACCAGCTCAGTGAGTAAAATGAGGGAAGTGACAAAATTATAAAACCAGCTTCATATCCTATGCTTTAATACATTGCTTTTTACTTACTTTCCTCAAATAGTTTGCTCTCTGCTTGAGAAGTATTCAGTGAGGTCCAAATCACCATGAACCGAACACCTCAAATCTTGCCCACATGCCCAACTACCCCAATCCTTCTAAGTACTGCCCAAATGCAGTTCCATGCTGCACATAATCTCTTCTCCACCTCCCTGTTGATACATCTGCTTTCCCACCTCATTGCACAGTTATTTATCATATCCCTGCTACTAGAATCTGAGTTTAGGGCCTTGTGCACTTCATGTCTGCCATTTCTGCTCCACTGATTGCCATCTTGCACATAGCAGGACATTTTACTTTTTTAAACAGAGAATACATTTCATTTCCTCAGCTGTGGCAGCAAGCAGTCCCTTCATACCTCAGTAGCTCCTACAAACTCCGCCATGTTTCAGCCTTATTAAATAACTCATTCATGGTGGTATTCTGGAATCATGGAGAAAAAGTTATACTGCATCTCCTACCCTCTAGGATGTACACCAAGTTTAGGATATATTTAAAAATAAAATATTTTCATCCAAAACAGGCATCTGGAGAAAGGCAGGGTTGAAATGTTTGCTTAATAGAATTCACCTCTGACTAGTAAAAATAACACAGTTGAAGTAGCACCTTGTTCGGTCCAGCTGGGCTGTGTCTTTTGGTTTGCCTAGAAGCCAGAGTTTCCAGGAAATGGACCTCTGGGTCAGACTGCCTCACAGAGTAGGTAACAGGGACTGTTCCCAGGGGCTCCTGTTCTTTTGTTCTCACAGTCTTCCTACAGGCGACAGCTTAGATGTCAACTGTGATCTTCCAAACATGCATCAGGTGTCACTCCTGTCTCTTTCAGCAGCTCCCACCAAAGCTCTCGCTTTTTTCCTTTTGTCTGAGTCTTCTCTAGAGAACGGGAGCTGAACTAAGAACAGGAACTGGGCCTGTCTCATGAACTTACTGTTCCCTGTGTGCCCCGCACAGTGCTTGGCACCTAGAACATAGGCAACGAGTATTTGTTGGATGAATTCATCAATGGGTTCATCCATTCATCTATTCATCATAACTTTCCCTTTACTGTGTCTTCACCTAAGGCAGACCATGTCCAGGAATAAAAGACATGTGAACAGAGCATAAGGAAGGAATCAGCTTACCTGAGAAGAGAGCTGGAGCCAGAGAAAATAGTAATAAGATTCATTATGATCGGATAGAACACAAGGCAGTATCTCTATTTTTTTGCATTTCCTAAGGGCTGCTTTGTGGCATAACATATGGTCTATTTTCAAGAAGGTTCCATGTGCTGCTGAGAAGAAAGTGAATCCACTCGTTGATGGATGGAATATTCTATATATGTCTGTTAAGTCTAGGTTATTGATTGTGTTATTGAGTTCTATGGTTTCTTTGGTTGGATTTTGTTTGGAAGATCTATCTAGTGGTGACAGCAATGTGTTAAAGTCACCCAGAATTATTGTGTTGTGGTCTATGTGATTCCTGAAATTGAGAAGTATTTGTTTGATGTACAGGGATGCACCATTGTTTGGGGCATAAATATTTACTATCGTTATGTCTTCCTGATTTATGGTTCCCTTAAGCAGTATGAAACGTCCTTCTTTATCCCTTCTGACTAACTTTGGCTTGAAGTCCTCCTTATCTGATATAAGAAAGGAAACCCCTGCTTTTTTACTGAGTTCATGTGCATGGTAGGTTTTTTTCCCATCCTTTCACCTTTAGTCTGTGAATGTCTTTTTCTATGAGATGAGTCTCTTGCAGGCAGCATATTGTTGGGTCTTTCTTTTTAATCCATTCTGCCAGTCTATGACTTTTGATTGATGAGTTTAGGCCATTAACGTTCAGGGTTATTATTGAGATATGATTTGTATTCCCAGTCATTTGGCTTATTTTTGGTTTTTAAGTTGGCTTGGTTTCTCCTTTGAGTGGTTTTTCTCTAAGGTAGTTCCTCCCTTTGCTGACCTACATTGTTGTTTTTTATTTCCTCCTCATGGAATATTTTGTTGAGAACATTCTGTAGCGCAGGCTTTCTATTTGTATATTCTTTTAACTTTGTTTATCATGGAAGGATTTTATTTCATCTTCAAATCTGAAGGTTAGTTTTGCTGGGTATAGGATTCTTGGTTGGCAACCATGTTCTTTCAGAGCTTGAAATATGTTGGTCCAGGCCCTTGTAGCTTTTAGAGTCTGGGTTGAGAAGTCGACTGCTATCCATATTGGTCTCCCTCTATATGTAATCTGATGCTTTTCTCTCGCAGCCTCCAAAATCCTATCTTTATTTTGAATGTTAGGCATTTTCATTATAATGTGCCTTGCTGTGGATCTGTTGTGATTCTGTGCATTTGGTGTTCTGTAAGCCTCTTGTATTTGATTTTTCCATTTCATTCTTCAAGTTTGGGAAATTTTCTGATATTATTTCATTGAATAGGTTGTTCATTCCTTTGGTTTGTATCTCTGTGCCTTCCTCAATCCCAATAATTCTTAAATTTGGTCTTCTCATGATGTCCCATAGTTCTTGGAGATTCTGTTCATGATTTCTTACCATCTTCTCTGTTTGGGTGACTTTATTTTCAAGATTAAATATTTTGTCTTCATTGTCTGAGGTTCTGTCTTCCAAGTGGTTTAGTCTTTTGGTGATGCTTTCCATTGAGTTTTTTATTTGGTTTATTGTCTCCTTCATTTCAAGGATTTCCATTTGGTTTTTTTTTTGACAATCTCTATCTCTTTGTTGAAATGATCTTTTGCTTCCTGCAGGTGCGTTTTCAACTTATTGGTATTATCATTCATTGCCTGCATTTGCTCTCTTATCTCATCCTTTGCTTCGCAAATCATCTTAATCTTGTATAATCTGAAGTCCTTTTCTGACATTTCTTCTAACATACTGTCATATAGAATCTAGATTTGTTTGGATCATTTTCTTCCCTTGTTTTTTCATGTTGTTTATGTATCTTCCCCTCTAGCAGTGCAGATCTGGGGTATTGCAGATTTCCCCCTATAGGCCTATAGTGGCCCTATAGGTTTCCAAAACCCTTTCTTTAAGGGGAGATCAATATTAGCAGTGCCCAAATCAGACACTATGCAATCCTAGACCAAATAACCCCTATGGGGACAATAACAAAACTGTCATAAAAAACAAAATGAGTTCAAATATTATCTTCGGTAAAACAAACAGGTTTGCAATAAGGTCTGCCATTTCTAATGGAGGACAAAGAGGATGAAGAGGGATCTAAAATGTGGCTGTTAATGGGATAAGAAAAGAATATACAGAAGTTCTAGAAAATGGAAAGGGTGAGAGTGTAATCAAAAGAAATCGGATGTTAGCATGCAAAAAAGGGAGAAAGAGATTCTGAGGGAACGGGTAAACAAAAGGAAAAGAGAGCAAGAAAAGTAAAGAAATAAAAACTTAAATTTTTTAAAAAGGAGAAAAAAGAAAATCTACTGTATAACAGTCATATACTAATGAAACCTCCCAGTGTTCAGTAGCCTGATGCATGAGAGGTACCTGACAAAGAGCTTCAAGTCTCCAGCAGGCATCGCAGGATGGAATTTGCCCCACCCAAAGATCGGAGCTACGGCTTCCAGGATTATCCAAGATGGCCGCTCTGGCTTCGAAATGTGTTGGCAAATGGGAGCTACAGCTCAGGGGTGGACGTGGTCAGCTGGAGGTCCTGGAGGCGGGATGCAGTTGGTCTGGCAGGGGTCCTGGAGGTCCGGTGTGTTTGGTGTGGTTGTGGGATCCTGGAGGTCAGGTGCAATCAGTCGGTCTGGGGTCCCGGTGATAGGGTGCAATCATTTGGTCTGGGGGTTCTGGCGGCAGGGAGCAGTCAGTCGATGTGAGGGCCCCAGAGGCAGGGAGTGATCAGTTGGGCTGTGGTATCCTGGAGATGGGGCTCAGTCAGTCCAGCCAGGGGTCCTACGGGGCCTGGCTGTTGTCTGCATCTTATAGAAGAAAAAGTAGGTCCAAATCTTCACCTTGTTGGCTTAGGATCAGATTTCCTTAACAGGACTCCCATAGCACAAGAAATAAAAGTAAGAATCAATAACTGGGATAGATTCAAACTGAATAGCTTTCTCTCAGCAAAGGAAACTATCAGCAATGCAAACAGAGAGCCTACAGAGTGGGAGAATATCTTTGCCACTCATACTTCAGATAGAGCACTAATTTCTAGAATATATAAAGAACTCAAAAAACTCTACACCAAGAATACAAATAACCCAATCAACAAATGGGCTAAGGAAATGAACAGACACTTCACAGAAGAAGATCTACAAGCAATCAACAAACATATGAAAAAATGTTCACCATCTTTAGTAATAAGAGAAATGCAAATCAAAACTACCCTAAGATTCCATCTCACCCCAATTAGAATGGCGATTATCAAGAATACAAGCAACAATAGGTATTGGAGAGGATGTGGGGGAAAAGGTACACTCATACATTGCTGGTGGGGCTGCAAATTAGTGCAGCCACTCTGGAAAGCAGTGTGGAGATTCCTTAGAAAACTTGGAATGGACCCACCATTTGACCCAGCTATCCCACTCCTTGGCCTATACCCAAAGAACTTAAAATCAGCATACTACAGAGATACAGCCACATCAATGTTCATAGCTGCTCAATTCAATAGCCAGACTGTGGAACCAACCTAGATGCCCTTCAATTGATGAATGGATAAAGAAACTGTGGTATATATATACAATGGAATATTACTCAGCCATAAAGAATAATAAAATTATGGCATTTGCAGGCAAATGGATGAAATTGGAGAATATCATGCTAAGTGAGATAAGCCAATCTCAAAAAACCAAAGGACGAATGATCTCCCTGATAAGCAGATGATGACACATAATGGGGGATTGGAGGGGGTCAAGAATGGAGGAAGGAGAGACTGTATAGAGGGAAAAGAGAGGTGGGAGGGGTGGGGGGAAGGAAAAAAATAACGAAATGAATCAAACCTCATTACTCTATGTAAATGTATGAATATGCAAATGGTATGCTGTTACTCCATGTACAAACAGAAACAACATGTATCCCATTTGTTTACAATAAAAATAAATTTAAAAAAACTAAACTGAGAAACAAGATAGGAAGGAAAAGTATAAGGTGATAGAAGAGTCTGTGAAAAGGGACCTAAACCACATTGTCTCTCTGTTATCTGGTCTCAGGTATTCTGTTATATCAGTTAACACTGACTAATGAGCCAACCAGCAAAAAAAAAAAAAAAAAAAAAAAAAAAAAAAAAAAAAAATTCATTTAGGACCTGCTACTCACCCGGTGTTCTGGGGAAACTGTACACATGGTCTCACCTAATGGTCACAACAGCTAAATAAGCTAAGGATTAGTTCTTCAAACAGTGTTTATCATGCACCTGCTACGTGTCAGAAATTCGGCCTACAAAAACAAACAAGGTGGACTCTCCCCCCACTACAGTGGGAGAATACATTGGGTAGGCAGGAGAGAGAATACGGGGGTGAACTAATACACACGTGTGCTTACTTGGAAGAGCTAAAACTTTGTAAAGACAATGAGTCCTGGCGATGGGATAGAGAGTAGGGGATTCATTCCACTCTGAAATCATTAGGCAAGGAGTCATGAATGACTGAAAAGAAGCTAGCTGTGGAGAGAGTTAGGTGTGTGGAGAAAAGGGAAGCATTCTAGGAGGAGGGGCTAAAAGAGCAAAGACATGAAGGCAAGCTGTGTCCAAGAATAGAGGGAAGGCCAGGTGGTGGGAGTGTGGGGATGAGGTAGACAGGAGTCACCAGCCACCCAGCTGGACAGAGGGCTCGGATTGCATGCTGAGCACCATGCAGCCATCTCTCCCATTCTGCAGATCAGAAAACCAAGGCTCAAAGAGGTTAAAACACACATCCAGAAAGAAGCAGGGAGGAGATGGAGAGATTTTTTTTTCAGTCTCCTTAGCACTGAAGATCAAAGGGAGAGGGCAGGCTACCATTACCAAAAGTGCATGGTGCCAAGCAGCTGCCTGTGCCCAGGAGCACAAGAGTGGTCACGGGGTGAAATCTGAGACTCAACCCATCCCTAAGTTTGGATCTTTGCTAAAAGACAGGACAAGCTCTGCTTATTAAAACTAATGTGGTCTCATCAACCTTCTAAAATGAGAGAAGGAAGCAAAAGGGGAGACCCACGCTCCCATTCTTAAAGTCCCACTGACATTGTGGGGCTGCAGTCACCCTGTAGTCACTCATATTTCCGTTGTGGGCTTCTATCTGAGGGTTGAAGGAGCCACTCTGGGCGCTTTCATGAGTCTCTATTCTCTCACTGGCCTTGTTAGGTGCCATTAAGTGTCCAATTCCCCAAACCAAGCAACACTAGGGACATTACTGTGTAGCCTCATGCCAAGATGCAAAAGTCATTTGGAAAAACGGCTCAGGTTCATGGAAAATCAAACTCAGGGTTTATTTTTTGTGTTTGGTCTGCCCTCATTTCTACCCTCAGCTGCTCTCGAGAGAGAGGCTTCATTTCCAAAAGAACACTCAGGGACCTCCTTCCATTTAGCATGGTAGTAACCCTAGGACATCTTTCTGTGTCTCTGACATCAGAACCAAGCAACTTGTGTGGGTTTACGGCCTCTCTCAACCTCGAAAGGGACCTGCTAACAATTCTGAAACAATTTTTCCATCTCGTCCAGATGGGATTTCCAAGTCATAATTATGGGATAATTACCATCCAGGCAGCTGTTTTGTGCCTGACATTAGGTTCAAGCATTTGGCAGTGAGGAATGAATGCACATGACATTTCTTAGCACTCTGTGGCCTGCTCAGAAGCCAACTAGTTACCTAAAAGCCCCAAATAAGAAATATTTCAAAAAGTCAAAGTTTGGAAAATGAGTACTTAATGTCCCATTATGGCGATGAATATCTGTACATGAGATTTAACAGAATGAAGAAGTCACCAGGCAGACTCCAGGAAGCCAGGATGAAACCCATATTTCTGAGCTAGGACTATGTAAAATAAACCTGAGAAGCAATCGAGAGAACAATGTCTGTCTTTCTCATTCTGAACAAGAGTCCACCTGACTCCAGAATCCCCAGAGGTAAAAAGAAGAGGTAATCAGAAATGTTTTCACCCAACACCCAATGTCTAGATCATTCTTTCTTGAATCAAGCATTAATTGCATGCCTGTTTTGTGCCAAAATGCTATGATAAGCAAAGGTGAGAGGCCTGTGCTCTGGAATAACAATCTGTGGAAGGAACTAAGCAAGGACATAAGCAATTCCAAACAAAGTATTTTGCATACTCTCTCAAGACTTGTTGTGCAGATGTGGCAGTGTGTGGCAGGGGTAGGGAAACCAAAACACTGATGAGAAAGTGATTCTTGTTCTGAGAATCTGAGATTATAAGGGCAAGCAAGTAAAGAGAATTGAGAGGGCTTTTACCAAACAGAACAACAGCTTATAGATGACCAAGATATGATGAGGGTAGTTGCACCAGTCAGTTATTGCTACTGTCATGCTGTATAACAAAAGTTCCCAATACTCATTAGCATACATTCATTAGTTTATATTTCTCATTTTTGCATCTGTGAATTGACAAGTGTTTGGCTCATCTGGGTTGGCTTCAAGCTTCAGTTGGGTCTGCCCCATGTGTCTCTCATTCTCTTTGGACCAGTACTTCCTGGTTCACATTCTTCTCATGATAAAAGGGAGATACACAAGAGGTCACATTCAAATATAAAAACACATTTTGAGCACATGCTAATACTGAGTTCTCCAGTCTTTCATTGGCCAACATATATCACATAACTAATCTCAAAGTCAGAGTCAGGGAATACTTCTTCCCACCATGAAGCTATAGAAAGTATATGAACACATCACCCTTCTGCAAAGGAGAGAGAAGGAAACCAGTAAGTCACTCTGACTCCGTAAAGCAAGAGAACAGTGGAAGCAAAGCAAGAGAGTACAGAAAGAGAAGAAGTGAGGTTGGGTGATTGACTTAGTATCAGCCCCTAAACATCTGTTAATAAGGAGGTGAATCAGGAGAGACAGGGACCTGGTCCTTCAGGGTTGTGTTGGTTATTGTGAAAAGTTTGGATTTTATTTTAAGTGCATTGAGAATTTTATCTCACTTTACATTTTAAGACTATATTTGAAACTCTTTGTAAATGCATTAGAAGAAAGTAAGATTGGAAGAGAGGAGACAAATCAGGAAACTGAAGACAAGACATGCTGGAAATATGGATTAAGGGCATAGAAATAGAAATGGAGACAAAAAGAACATTTTCTAGGGCTGGGGATATAGCTCAGTTGGTAGAGTGCTTGCTTCATAACCACAAGGCCCTGGGTTCAATCCCTAGCACTGCCCCCAACCCAAAAGAAAAGAGAGAGAGAACATTTTCTAAAGGAAAATTTGATAATATTTCCTGATTAATACATAGAGGAAGTAAGAGAAGAGAAAAACCAAAAGTAACTTCTGGTTCTTTAATTGAGCAACTAAGTGGTGCTCAATTCATGGAAATTAGTCAATGGAGGGCAGGAAATACATTTAAGAAGAATCAAGGGTTTCACTTAAGATGGATTATGTTTGATATGTTTGAAGGTCATCCAGGTGGAGATGTTGAGTAGGAAGTGGAATAAATATCTGAAGTTCTGAGAGGTCTCCATCGCAAGTATGAATTTGAGAGTCAATAGCACTATTATAATTATTAAAGGATAAAACTCATAAAAGAAGTAAATGCAGATAGAGAACTCAAAACAATATCCTGATGTTGAATAGAAGAAAAACCATCTAGAAAGGAAACTGAAGTTTAGTCAACCAGAAAGTTCAGGCCTTTTCTAAGGTTTTTCTAAGGTCAGCTCTGCCAGGAAGCCATCACCTCCTCGAAGAAAGCTTATCCCCAGTCAAGTGTAATATTTCTATAATAGCATGGGGCTACAATCTCTGATGTGTTGAGTCTGCCCTTAATTCTCCAACTGAGGGCAAGAACTATCTCTCACTCAACTAGTGCTCCCAGTTCCTAGCTGAGAGCCCCTGTGGAATGGATTGGTGAACCAATCAGTTCTTGTTGTCTCCTTGTCTTCCCTTCTCATCTTCTCATCATCACAAATTCTCAATGCCTGGAACCCAACTCTATCTGCTAGAACCAATCTTTCCTTTCCTGAAAATCTCTGCCCCAACCCAGGGGCAGTGAGGCACTGGACTCCAGATGCTCAATTGTGTGCAACTCTTTCTAACCAAGCTTCTGTGATACAATGTTGATTGTTTGAAATTGGCCACGAGGGGAGTATTTACATCACAGAAATTAGCATAATGACAGAATGGCCACTGCTGGGCCCATCTACTGACTGTTCCAACAGGACCTAGAAAGGCAAATGGAGATAATTTGTTGATATCTTGATGAATGAGTCGTCTTGAGGATGTTCTAAGAGAGCTCCTGGTAACACCACCCAATCCCCTTGTCCTAACTCTTGGATTCCAGGTGTTGGGTTTGGGGTAAGAAGGATCATGAAAGATCCTGTGATGGAAGAGCTGACCTGGAAAGCTGATTCAGTCTTGTTAATCCCAGAAACTGTTCAATCCTGAGACAAGGATTTAGGATGAGGAATTTATTGAGAAAGGACAGAAAACTCCAATATGAGAGAAGGAAAGTGAGATGAGAGGAAGTGGCAACCAACAGCAGACATATTAGCAAATCCATTGCCACCATGGGCAACTGGAGCTGAATCCCCTCAGAGGATATACTCCCATCTGTGAATGATCCCACCTGAGGCGTCAGGGAGCTACATGCTTATCTTTTCTAATCTATACCTGCTTCTGAGAGTCATTGGTGGAGAGAATTTTCTAGGATTAATTGCTGGATACTTCCATGGTTCCAGACAAAGCCCTGAGACACAGATGAGGATCCTGGATGCTGGTAGGCTGTTATCATCCACCAAATAGTTAACACTGGGAGTAGGGGTATGGATGGAACAGTGACTTGAATGTATCCCCTCAAAGTTTATGTGTTAGAAACTTAATCCTCAAAGTCACATTTTAATAGTATTTGAAAGTGAGACTTTGAGGTGCTAATTAGGATTAGATAAGGTCATGAGGTGGGGACTCCACGAAGGCATTAGTAGCTTTATAAAAAAAGAGAGACTCAAGCTCACCATGCAGTGCCCTCTGCTATGTTAATGCAGCAAAGAGACCCTCACCAGATGCCAAGAAGATACCAACACCATGGTTTTGGACTTTCTAGCTTCTAGAACTATAAACCAAACAAACTTCTATTCTTGACAAATTACCTAGTCTCACGTATTTTGTCACAGTAACAGAAAATAAACTAAGATAGATGGGATACCAATGGCATCTGCTACAGTGGCTTCTGTAGTTCTTATAATTCATTTAGGACTCTTACAAAGTAACAAGTAGGAAAAGCCCAGATTTGACATCTTAGACCCTGGCTTTTCTGCTGTGCCTCCAGTGGATGCAATGAAGACTCTAGAATTTACAGTCTGAATTCAAGTCTAAGCGTGGGCTTGATCTTTCACCAACCTTGTAGCATTAACTAAGTACTTTAATCTCTTTGAGCCTCAGTTGTCTCATCTTCAGGAGAACAAAACCCACCTACTTACTTCACAGAGTTGTCCCTAGAATTAAGTTCACATTTGTGTTTATGAGACCACTTTGAAAAGGAAAGAAGTTAAGAATGCCAGCCATTGCTAATTTACTTCTTTTCTGTGGGTTTGTTCACTTTCTCACCTCATTTAATTGTTCAGGGAAAGAGATTCCTACCCAATGATATTGTATAATGTAAAACCAAGATTAGCAACATCTAATTGGAAACTGTACCCAAACAAGTGTTAACACTACCCAAATAAGAAAATGCAAAGCAACATGTGTTCCGAATTATAAATAAATTAAAGAAAATCCAGGGACTTCTTATTTTTCCAAAAGAATTCATTGGTTGGGTGGAGCTGACCTCAGACCATAGAAAGATCTTAAATTGTTGTATGGGGGATCAGAATCTTTCAGACTGGGGGTTTTGGGTTCCCTAAGTGCAGTAGGGTTCAAGAACTGTTTTATGAGCAGCATGACTGCATGAAACTCAGTGTGAATGGGTCTCTGTGTGTGCATCTGTACTAAAAACTACTCATGCATTGTGGGCTACATTCCTATTGACTTTGGAAGCAGCCAGAGTTCTGTTTCCTCTGCAAGGATTGCCAAGAGGGAATTGGAAAATGAAAATGCATATTTCTGAAGGCAAGACATAAAAACAACGTTAAATGTCAGGACTGAACATTCTGAGATGCGCCTCACATGCTCTCAGATCAGCATTGCCGTGAAAATTTTCTGCATTTGCATTTACTGTGCCTTGCATCTATCAGGCAGGGAGCAGGGAAATAATTGTGCGTGACACTGTGCAGAACTGGAGCTCAAAGGCTTTTTTCAAAGGTAATCCAGAAATTAGAAAATTTTGGTGCTATCATTTGGCTTAGCATGGCCCCAAGAAACTAGCTTTTCAGCCCCCAAGAAAGCATGCCTGGGTGATGGAAATATTTCATATTTTTGTTGAGGTATGTGTTACATGAATGCATGAATTTGTCAAAACTCAAACAATTATAAATACACTTGAAATCTGTACATTTAACTGGATGCAAGTTAGACCTTGATTAAAAACTGTCTGGTGCTTTCTTACAAAGACCAGTTTAAAGTCCACCCTCACCATGAAATCTTCACTCTTGCCCCTTACCACGCAGCCTCACTCCCACCCAACATATACATGAACACACATGTTCAGTATCACTGGCAGGTATTCACTTAAACACACAGTATGAGGAGCTGAGTTAAATTAGATTGCTAGGATGAGGAAAAATTCAAGACCCAGGCTTCTGCCCTCATGGCATTTGGATAGCTGGGGAGATAAGAATGTGCCTCAGGTTCAGGCAGGAGGAGATCTGTACCAGGAGGGTAATAGTGAACTTGGAAGAGACCAAAAGACTTGGTACAGAATGGGCAGAGGATAAGAAGGAAGGAGAGGGATAGGCAACCTGCTTGGACTGAAGTTCCCATACAGGGGCAAGAGTGTGCTAAGGTGGGAAAGGTGAATTATTCTACTTTGGTAAAGTTCCATACACAACTACAGAAAAGAGTGATAGGACATGAGATATTACCAATAGCCATCCTATTGATGAGAAGGAACCATCATAGGCCTCTTTCATTTTGTTTTTGAATTATAAAAGCAATACCTGCTAAAAGCACAAAACTGGAAGCAGTTCAGATGTCCATCAACAGGAGAATAATTAACGAGTCATGGTATATTTACACTGTTACTGAATAAAAATAAACGAGCTATTGATACAGTAAAAACCATGAAGGAATCTTAAAAATTATGCTGAATGCTCATGTTTAAAAAAAAACACACACACACACACTTTAGACTCCACTTGTAAGAAGCTTTAGGACAGACTCAGTCAACCTGTGGTAGAGAAGTAGGGACTGCCTTTGGATGAGACTGGTAGAGTCCAACTTACTGGTGTCAGAAACACTCTTTGCATGGTGGGAGTTTTAGTTATATGAGTATGTGCATTTTTTAGAATCCATTCAATGGTGCAGTTATGATCTGTAAATTTCACTGTATGATGATTACATGTAAAAGTAAAAACACTACCTAAACTATAAATGAACTCCACTTAATGAGATGCAGGCAGGAATGTTCAGGGATCAAGTACATTCATATCTGCAGTGTACTTTGAAGTTTATTTTTTAAAAAAAAATTACAAGGTATAACTATTTTGACTTTTCTGAGTACTTGAAAATTTTTGGAATAATATTTTGGATTTTTAAAAACCTGTACATGCTCATAAGAAATTAAGTGAAGGGAGATGGGACTTAAGGTAGAGATCATATTGTTTCTGGAATGTTATCAAGGAATTGTCACCCAAGGAAGTGTTGGGGTCTCTGCTTCCAACCTCTCTCTGACCAATCCAAACTGCCCCACTGAAATTGACCTTCTACTAAACCATTGGTATGATACCTCAAGGTCATCCATTATTTATTCACCAATTGTGTATTTAAGCACATGGTCTGTGGAGGGTAGAGCCAGACATGGTCCTGCATTTGTGGCACCTAGTTAAGACATTGATCTGGGAGCTCTAGGTGATAAGTTTATAGGAGATGCCAAGAGTGACAGGGAAGTGGGCCCAGGCAGCTCGCCAAGTGGGTAGGGAATACAGACCCACACTTATTGAGGATGTATTAGACTCCATGCCCTTGTTCAAGAACCTTACTGTGTTAAATTAATTCAGTTAATCCTTACAAACATCCATGAAGTAGGAACAGTCTTATCCCCATTTTACACACCAGAAATCTGAGACCTGGGGAAGTTAAGTGATTTGCTCTTGATCATGTGGCAAATGAGTGACTGAGCAGGGATTCAAAACTCAGGAGGCTGTGTCTGAATCCTGTGCCCTGAACAAGGGGTTGGCAGTCTTTTTCTGCAAAAGACCAGAGAGGAAGTATTTTAAGCTTTGTCAGCTGAATAGTCTGTCAAAACTACTCATCGCTAATACTGTAGAATAAAAATAGTCACAGAGGATACATATATGAACAAACCTAGTTCCAATAAACTTACTTTACAAAAACTAGTGATAAGCCAGGTTTGATTCAAGGATCACAGTTTGTCAAACCCTGTCCCAAACCACCCAGAGTCGCCAGTGGATGGGAGATGCTCAAGTTAGACCAAAAGGCAACTGAAGGAACCCTAATTCCTGACTATAAAGTTTGTGTGGCAGTGTGGGGACCCAACATTGAGGAATAAATATAGGTCGTAAGAGCATGGGTTGCTAATTAACAATGAAATACAACAACAACAAAAATACACACCTGGTGCGTGTAACAGTCCACTACCAAAGGAAAACTACAGAGGAAAAAAAGTGAGAATGTGGAAAACATTCAGAAACCCCACAGAAGAATTGTCTTTCATCTCTGGAGCCAGATTAAGAATTTCAACAATAAGTTCTTTAACACTGAATGTGAGTGTAAGAAGACTAAAGTTCAAAAGCTTTGGTTTAACATGATTCATTTTGAAAATGCTTAGCTAGAGAGGAAATTCCTACTTGGATCATTACTCTCACTGGCCCTTGGTTTCTAAAGGGCAAGAAATCACTTTAGTCAATTCTTGTTGCTGACAAGGGAATCAACCCCAGAGCTCAGAGGGCAAGCTGGCCTGGGAATACACTCTCCCCATTCTAGGAAGAACCCAAATAGTGTTGAAAATTAAGAGCTCAAAGGATTTCTGAGTATTTATTTACAGTTTCTGAATGTGTATGCACCATCCAAGGATATTAGGCTGAGGACAGCCCCAGCAGGCAGTTCCTACCTCTGCTTAGGGAGGGTTCTCAGGGGACTAGAGGACGTCATGATGCTCCAACATTAGGCCCACCTCTCCCCTCCAACATTGGCCAGGGTACATGTGGGATCACCAGAGAATCAGTGTGGAGAGTATATTTGGGGAAGAGAATCTTTTTCAGTACAATGCATTGGTGATATACTCCTGGATATTTGTCTTCTCTATACCAACCCACCTGATATAAGGAGGGAAATCTGCCCACAACCAGGTTGAGGTCTATAAGAAGTTAACTATCAGCCACAGTGGGATGAAGTCAATCCCTCATTTTCTATACTCAATTAACCAAATCAACCCATTGCTTTCATGCCACAGAGATGTGACTTGATTCCTCCTTTATTCTTGAGAAGGCATTTGGTGATTAGGAACCATTTCCCAGTAGAGGGGTCAAGCAGGTAGTGGACTCATGGAGATTGTTGCATTGCAATGGAAAGAGGCATTCCCTCTGTGACAGAGCATTGCTTACTTAGGATTGATTGTCCTATCACCAAAAGATGATCCCAACACACCTACCTTTGGAGACACATATATGTTCCTAAACACATACCCCAGTGATGGACTGTTAAAATGAGGACAAGTTAGACCTTGAACTTTATCAGAAGACCCAAAACTGCTCTTACTCATACTCATCACTTAGTTCTCTAATGAAAACAATAGACAGATCAACCAGCCTCATTCTCCCTCTCCATGAACACGGGTGAGTTTTTCACTCCTTCAGGACCACATGCATTGGTCAAGGAGCTGCAGTCTTCAAACCTGAATATATGGAAGAGATTCTAAGAATTTGTAAAAATGAATGTCAAAGTTCCATGCCCACAATCACTCAGAGATCAAAAGAAGTCGATTTAGATTTTGTACTTTCTCCAAATCAGTGGTGCTTAAACTTTCCCATGCATCAGAATCACTTGGAGAACCTCTAAAACACAGGAGGCTGAGCCCCACCCTCCCACCAGAACTTCTGACTCAGGAGGTCTGGGTGGGGACTGAGATCATGCATTTGAACAAATTTCCAAGAGATGCTGCCACTGTCCCAGGATCACCCTTTGAGAACCACTGCTCTCGGGCATTCCTTCTATTTCAGGGCAGATTTATGACTTTGGTCAAAGGCAAAAGACTTTGAAAGAAACTCTATGATCTTTGCAGGTCAAGTCAGCCTCTCAACACTCCACTTGCTCTGCCAAATATTGTAGCCACTAATCACCTGCAGCTCTTTAAAGGAAATTTAAATTAATTTAAAAGAAATAGAATTAAACATTTCATTCTTTTACTGAACCACCACATGTACCTAATGGCTACCATATTGGAAGCACAAATACTGTACATTCCCATCATTGTAGAAAGTTCTCTTGGACAATAGTATTCTGTAACAATTCAAAAAACTGCTTCTCCCTCTTCAAAATTGTCCTGTTAACCCATTGCATTACTGTAAAATACAAACTCCCCAAAGTCCTTTCTACTAATATCAGAAATGGAATTTTAACTTTTTTCTTTTATGTGCTCACTCACTGTAGCATCTCATTCACCTCTTCCCATCAAGTTAGGAAAAGAACACAGACAAATTTACAAGGAAATGATAAAAAGTTTATTCATATTCTCCCATCACCCATTTTTCATCATGTGATAAGATTCACCCTAAAAGTAGTATGAGTTTGAGAAAGCAAAACCCCTGTGAAAATTAGGTCAACAGAGCTGCCTTATGGACAACAAAAATCACACAACACATGATAGAGAATGTGAGTGGTCATTTGAGTAGTCATGGGGTTATCCAGCTGGGGCACCACTCTTGAAGGTACGGGTAGGACGTGCTGAAAGTGGACAAGACAAGGATAAATCTTCATTTCTACAAATGCATACATCTCAAGTACAGGGCATGGCTGCCACAACTGACATTTGCTTTATTATCCTCAAGGGGAAAATATTGGAGTCGTGGTTACTGAGCATTGCTGAGTGCCCTTTCTAAGCGATACCTTTTTCAGGAGCCTAATTCTGTTTAATCATTTCTTACAGATTCGACTGAACAGCAGGGGGCTGATCTACTCTGTGGGGTTGCTCCTGGCCTCTGTCTTTGTCACGGTAGGTTTGCAAATCTTTTTCCATTCTTAAGTTTGTAATATTCTTCCCTTCTTCCAAGTTCTTTAGAGACCAGATGGACTTGGCCTCCTGGCGAATGGGAACAGTAGATCTCCAGATGTTCTGTCTCCTGGCTGTTTCTTCTGGAAGTGGATCCTAGCAATCCACTAGAATGACTCCTTATTTCTGAAATGAGCCAACCCTCTTCTCAGAAGCATGGTCCTGCCTTACCAAAAGCAAAGAAGAGTTCCCAGGTTTTCCATAAGTTTCACTATCAAAGGGTAGATTGCAATTAGTTTATTGTTCCAGGTTACAAAACAACTCCATAAATCCATGGGTTTGACCAATAGACAGAAACTAAGAATATGTTTTATGGACAGTGTGCTTTTATGTTTTTCCACTGTCTCAGCCATTACATTCTTCTGTGTACTTGAATATTTCCAAATGTACTGACATGTTTGGTAGGAACAAATTGAGGCCAGCACATAAACTGACCCACATGAACTATCCATTAGCATACATATACACCGTTGAATTTTCACTTTAACAAACACCTAAATGCTAATGTTTTTTCCCTTGATGTTTCAAGGAAATTGAATTTCCCTTGGCATATTGTTAATGTACCTATGCCAGAGAGTGGGAATTCATAAGAGTAGGTAGGAAATAAGAATGTGAATGTAATGGTAAAATGTTACCAAAGCAAATACTACCATACTATATTGTCAAAAGTGAAAGTTTACATAATTGAATCTTTCATAGTTTAGAAGGTTCCTCAGATCTGATGTGATTTGGAGTTCTGATACTTAAAATAACTATACACTGTGCTTAATGCTTTGCATATACTTTTCCATTTGGAGCTCCCATGAAGTAATCACTAATATCAGCCCCATTATACAGATTAGTGACTGAGGTCTAAGAAATTAATTGACTTGTCTTCACTGACACTGACTGAATTATGGAGTGTGCCAGCTGACATTGGAGTCCATATTTATAGAACCTGTGCTTCTCTTTAGGATGTGCTATAGTGGTACGTGCTAGAGGAGCCTGGCCTAGCCACCACCTGTGCTGTCAAAATGAGGTTATTGAAAGAGGAAATAGGTTTGGGAAGAAATAACAATTTCAAACATCTTTAGTTTTCAAATGCCTATTTTGAGCTCCACGGAGAAAAGTCAAGAAAACCATTGGAAATATGAGTCTGAGTTCAGCAGAATTATCCAAGCTGGAGATACCAGATGTAGATGTAGATGTAGATCTAGATAAAAGCCCTTCTGTTTGATAAGATGCCCAAGAGAGTGAATGTAGACAGGAAAGAGAAGAGGCCCAAGATCTGAGTCTTGGTGTACTCTGACACTTAGAGATCAGAAAGATGAAGAAGAGACATATAAGGAAACAGAGAAGGGGCAGTTGTAGAGGTTAAAAGGAAACCAGCAGAATGTGTCATCCTGGAAACCAAATGGAAAAGGAGTTTCAAAGTGGAAGAGTGATCAACTGTGTCAAGTGAGATGAGCCCTGAGCATTACCATTAGAGTTAGAATTGCAAAGCCATGGACACTCTTGATGAGGGTGGTTTTGTGGAGTGATGGGTAGAAAGTTAATGAAATAAGCTAACAGAGAATGGGAAGAGAAGTAGGAGAGAGCTGGTATTTGCAACTCTTCCAGATTATCTGCAAGATAAGTTGTAAAGGACAGAGGAATGGGAATTTTTTAAGTGTTGCTTTTAAATATGAGAGAGATAAGAGCATCTTTGTATGCCAATTGGAATAATTCATGGGTGAGATGTGGGAATGTATATAAAAGAGAGGGGAGTTGTTGGAACCACATTCTTAAGCAGTATGAGAGAGGGATCTGGTGCCCACATGGAGCTGGTCATGGACAGTGTGTCTCCACTAATGGGAGAAAGGTGGGGAGGTCTTTCTGTGATGGGACTTCATGAAATGGAAATGAGGATGGAGACGGGTACATTGGAGGCTTCAGGAGAGAGTAGAGGTGTGAAACATCCATCTGGGAAAGGGATTGACTAGGGAGTGTGGAAGGACAGGATGCTTGCTTTGAAGCATTAATGAACCACCTAAGGTCAGTGATCTCAAATTTGAAGTGATACCAGTCAACATGCTGGGCATTGTCCTCCAGCCTTGGCGGTCAGCTGCGTGGATGGAGCATGGCTTAGATGAAGATATGGCTTGAACCAAAGGACTTCAGCTTAGGTAAACAAGGACAGAGAGGTCAGGAATCCAGGTGGATGCTCTGAAGTGATTCTAGCAATTGCCAGTATAATGGAAGCAGGGTAAGTAGGAGAGGGGAGGATCAAGAAGGGCAAAGTCCAGTGACACTATGATGATATCAATGAATAATAGGTTGTGGGGAGTTTGCAGAGTTGTGGGAGTTGTTGTACCATATGGAAACAAACTGGAAAAGGAATTGCAGTCAAAATAACACAGATGTTTCTGCTCTTGGTAACAGCAAGGTCAAGACCACAGCCTTGTCCAGTAGAACTTTCTCAAATGAAATAACCTGGACCTGTACCAGACAGTAGCCTCTGATTCTGTGTGAATATTGAGCACTTGAACCAACTGAGGAGTTGCATTTATATCTCATTCCACTTAAATTTAAATGTGGGTAGCCACATGGTGGTGGTGGTGGTGGTGACTGACCGATGCAAAATAGAGGTCAAAGACTTGAGAGGAAGGTCAAAGCTGAGAAAGATGGCAGGAGTGCTGTGTTGGAGCGTGATAGTGAACCTAGACACAAAACTCCCAGGAATGGAGTGCCCAGGGTTGCATGGCTGGAAGGAGGGACAGGTAGTAAGAGTTAGAAGACTTGAGGTTCCAAGCTTAGTGTTTTGAGGGAGGAGAGAGGGAAATGGTTTGGAAGCAGCAATAAAGGCAACAGTGATAATGTTCTCACCTCCAGAAGCAGCAATGGGAAGAGATCTGTGCACATCGGAGGAACCACTGGGCAATGACACCCTGAGCGGGCTACAGCGATGGTGTTCTCAAGGGCAAACCAGGGTCTGTTTGGGCAGGACAGTGGAGGGCAGCACAGGTGTCGCACACAGGGTTAGAGTCCAGGGGCTAAGCCTGGGTCACTCTCCGTTTACTAGTCCTGTCATTTTTACTTTCCTTTTTCCCCATCCTGGAAACCAGTCCCAGGGACTTAGACTTGCTACACAAGAGCTCTACAACCAAGCAGCATCACTAGCTAGAGCTCTTTTTGTTTGTTTGTTTTTCTTCTTTTTTTCTGTGGTGTTTGTGTGTGTGTATTTGTGTGTATGTCAGGGGGGACTGGGAATTAAACCCAAGAGCATTCAACCACTGAGCTACATCCCCAGCCCTTTATATTTCAAGACAGAGTCTCGCTAAATTGCCCAGGCCGGCCTCAAACTTGTGATCATCCTCCCTTAACCTACTGAGTTGCTGGGATTACAGAGTGCACCACCACGCTCAGTGCATTTTCCCTTTTTAAAGCACTTTCCCCACTCCCCCAACTGGTCTATACTTCCTCTTTTCTTGATTCTGACATTCCTAACCCACCCCCATCTGTTGGGTGGATTTTGCAGACTCAGAGAGACTCAGTACCCTGTTCAAGGCCCAGAGCCCATAATCCTTCCCTGAGGTCACCCTTCCTACTGCCCTCTGACCCATTCTGTCCGTTGCAGGTGTTTGGGGTTCACCTGAACAAGTGGCAGCTGGACAAGAAGCTGGGCTGCGGCTGTCTCTTCCTGTACGGCGTGTTCCTGTGCTTCTCCATCATGACAGAGTTCAACGTGTTCACCTTTGTGAACTTACCCATGTGTGGGGACCACTGACCCTCCGGGCCACCCTCAGAGGCCCAGTTCCTTCTTTTCTGTGCAATACGAGACCTGGCCGCATCCCCCGAGTCGTGCGGGCCCTCAAGGGCCGCGGCGTCCGTCTCTCCTGTGCTGTCCACAGGCCTCCATTCCTGCCCTGGTGGCCCAGGCTCTCTCTGCCACCTCCTTCACTCCCCCACCTCCTTGCTCCTTCGTCCCACCTGACCCCTCTCACCTGCCGACGCGCCCCTCCCTGCCTCTTCCATCTGAAGACATCTACTACCATCCACGTGAATTTTCAAGCTCCATTTTTGAACCGTGACTGAGATTCTAGAACAAAAACTGGCTGCTAACTGGCCCAAGCCAGGCACAACTTATTTACAGTCCCTCCTCCTTTTTTAAGTTATTTGATGGAAGACTACCCTAATTTATGACCTAAGACTGTTGAAGAAATAGAGGAGAGGGTCCATTGATGACAAGGAGTGTCTGGGGTTGTGTTTTGTTTGGAGGTAATTCCTAGGTTACTGGGCTGGAGGGGTGTTTTATTTGGGGGATGGCTCCCCCTTTGATTACTTTTCTTCCAGAGATGGAGGACATCCCTTGCGTCTTCTTTCACTGGGCCCTGGATAGTGGATGATCCATAGGTTGTACTGCTGTGTCCTCTGGGAGTGAATCCCAGGCACACTGAAGTATGCATGGATTTAGTGCTTAGTCAAGGAACTGCTGGGTAAGGCCACAGAGAACAGACGTGTGACATTTTCTGCCCAAGGATGCTTTGCTAAATCCTGTGGGTGTCACCTGGGGGGAGGGGGTGCAAGGTGTTGGAGGAAGAAAACTGCTTCCCACATGTTCACTAAGACCATCTATTTCTCACTAGGTTCTTTCTAGTTTTACAAGCAATAGTTCTAGCCTGCCTGAGGCCTTTGACACAGGGGTCCTCATTAAACTGTCCATTCGCAAGGCGCCAGGCAGTCAACAATAGAAGTGTCCCCAACATGTGAGTCCTTGAGATGTGCTCTTGTTGCTTGGTTATTTGGGGTGACAGGGAATGACCTGGAGGCCACCACTGCTTCCCATGCAGGAGTTACAGACACTGGTTTCTTGGAAAATGGAGAGAAGCGCATTTTGCACAGACCTCGTCAATTAAGTCCCAATTTGCCACTTGGTATCAAGTACACTGGACCCTGATGGCTGGCTCTTGGGCAAACGTCCTTTCTCGTGGGATGCCACCGCCAAGTTGGCCTGGTTCCAACCTTCCCATCCTGGAGGGATGGCCAGGGAAAGAGAAAGCAGAGACCTGACGCCTTGGAAACCACAGAATGTGTTAAACGCAGACTCGCTCAAGGGCATAAGTTATTGTGAACGTTTTTTTGCCAATCACTGCTCAACAGCCCTGCTAGATTTTGTATGATGCTGATTATTATGCAGACCAATTCCACCGAATTGAGACACACCCATGCTTGTTACACTAGTATTTATTGAAACTGTGGATTCTTGCCCGTGCTGTCCCTTGTATTTACTTTAAGCACTGATCACTTATCATTCATTCGGTATGGTTTTCCCAGTTCCTTTTACAAGTTCTGGTATGAATTGTAAAAATAACCTGCTACAAATTGGTTGACTGTCTCTGTCTGGGGTGCAAACAGAGGACAGCCCTAGTTGTGGGCGGGCACCGCACCTGCCTAGCAGAGGAACAGGAGGGGAAATCACCCATTTGGGCTCTCAGAGCTAAGACACACTTATTGATTCTGTTGCACATTTTGCACTGGTTTATGGCGATTGTTTTCTTGGACAGATAGTGTAAAATAAACTTCTCTGTTCTGTATCCTTCCTCAAACAAAGCGCATTCCTTTCTCCTCTGGAATGTTGTCCCTTTTACCAGAAGGAGAACATATGGGAAGTAAAATGATTGCAATCGCTGTGTGACCAGGGATTTGCATTTCTGCTGCTGCTGGTTTGGTATATTCTGGGTTTAGAAGACTGCTATATGTCTGTCAGATTGCAAGAATAAAGCGGCAAGTCATGCATCCTCTCTAACTCCTGAAGGAACTTTGGATCTCTGGTCCTGTCATCAAATTCTAGAACTCCACCTGTCATAGAATCCATGTGACATGTTAGGAATTCCTTCTTCAGAATGATATGAGAAGAGAATCATCACAGTCCTGATATTAGTGTTTGGTTATGGTCAAGTTCCCCATCCTCTCTGACTTGTTAAGCTTTTAATCATGAAAAGTAAGGCATCCTCCAAAGCAGATTCCTTAAAAGAGAAATTAATACATAGTTATAATAAGTCACTTTTTGTAGTAGGGATTAAACCCAGGAGTGCTCTAGCACTGAGGTGCAACCCTGGCCCTTCTTTTATTTATTTATTTATTTATTTTGAGATAGGGTTTCACTAAGTAGCTGAGAGCCTTGCTAAATTGCTGATACTGGCCTCAAACTTGTGACCCTCCTGCCCTCAACTGTCCAAGCTGCTGGAATTATAAGTGTGCACAACTGTATCCAGCTGATACAATTTTCTGATCCTGCAAGACTCTCAAAAGAGTAGTCACCCAGATCTAAAGTTAGTAAACAAGCCACATTTTCACCTGAAATATAACACAATTTATTTGTAGGAATCAGAAGAAAAATAGCTACTAATTCACAACACCAACTTTATTCAACTGTTTAAAAATGTATTTTCCTGGGGGAGAAGTAATAGTAGGTACTTTGCTTTGTTTTGGGTATTTACATCTTCGAAAGCTTTACTATAATATTTGCATATTTTACAAATACCCTAACTCAGGTAGTGTAAAATAAACTTCTCTGTTCTGTATCAATACACTAATCAATGCTTACAAAGCATTAGATACTTTCATGTTAAACATTTTGCTAGACTACCTTAAGCAAAGACATTTGAAAAGAAGCTTGATGTCAATCAAAAAAAAACACACACACACACATATTCTATGAAATTTTTAGAAATTGCTGTTCAATTCTCAAAGTGAAAATTCTGGAATGAGACACTTTCCTTCTTTTCATCCGTAAGAATTTCCTGTCTAGGAACTTTGAGTGTTTCCTTTCTGAAGTGAGAGCTTAGCTTATATCTATCCAGATCCTACCCATGCACAAAAATGCCTTGAATTATTGATTGAGAACATGGTTTTCAAGAAGCCCACTGTCCAGTGATGCAGAATTGATGGTGTTATATTGTATTCATTGCTTCTGCTGGAAACTGAGAAAGGTTGAAATGGGTTTAAGGAAATAACCTTTTTCCATGTCTCCAATTTGGCAATGTCCCTAAAGAAACCCCCTTTAGTGGGGGGTGAGGGTATTATATTTTCCTACACCTTTTGCTGCAGATAACATTTAAAGTCATAAATTTGCATTTTAGGGATTTGGAGCTAGGTGTATTCCAAACAGTAAATTCGAATTTATTTTAAACACTCAAACATCAAGGAAAAGCCTAAAGGTTTAAAGGGGGATGAACAGTGATAATATCATAAAGTCCAGACAGTTTTCAGTTGTGCTATAAAGTTGGAATAACATCCAGTTACAACTATAGTCAAATATGGCCTTGGAACTTTACGTAATTATTCATGCAAATGTTCAGATTGTTGGCAAAAAGTAAAGTGGGAAATTGGTCATAGTAAAGTTACTTCTCTCAAGATTCATCTTCCCCTTTTCAAAATGGGATAATTATCCCGTTATTATAGAATACTTATTCCATGATTCTGACCCATTTCAGCCAACTATTTTGAAATAGATGGGACATTTCCATGTTGGATTTTGGGTAAGCCTCATACTCATTAATGAGTCTTATCTGGTGATTTTGGCAGTGATTGCTCCACATATAACACACACTATTTATCTGATACCAAAACTGTATGAAAACAGTCCAATGGATATTCTAAAATTTCCCAAATCTGTCTGTTATCATACAACTGGAGGAATGGAGTGGATTCAACAAACATTTTTCTAATAAATAAAAAGTTATGCATCCATTGTTTCATTACCCAGAGATGTAGGTAATTCTGAGGTGCTGAGAATTAAGAGCTGAGGCTGTGAAAAGGAGAGATCTGTAGTGAACAGAAGATAAATTGTGCCATGCCCCAAAACTGATCCCATGTGGAACTTTTTGCTTAGTTTCAGCACAGAGGGAAGAGTAATAAACTCCACCAACATTTTTTACATAAGCCACTGTTGCACTTGGGGTATTTATTTCTGTAATAAATTGCACCCAGTAGTCTCATTAATTTAAGAAGTTTTTACTAAACCTCTACTTAATAAACATTCTTGTCAAGTTGCAGAGATTTTAGACATAGTGATTATTCATAGTTAATGCTTCTTTTAGTTCTGGTCTTCATTTTTGTTATAGATAGGAAAGAAGGGAAAATTTAAGATTACAATTTTGGCATGTATGCCATTTAAGGAATTTTTTTTACTTGAATTAATTTGCATAAACATATGTACCTATTGCTTAAATTTCTTCTTTACACACACTTCCAACGTATCCTACTTATCAAAAGCTGTATTTGGTGATGTATTTTCTGGTTGGTTCGTAAAATCAATTCAATAACTCATTCCAGAAAACTCACACAAAACTAGGAATGAATTGTGATGAGGAATTTTAGAATCCTTTTAGTTGCTTTTTGGCTACTTCAGAGCATGCCTATGGATCATTGCTACAAAGAGATGCATTTGTGTATGGAGGTGATTTCAGCATAAAACTAATATTTCTTTCAGTTCTTTCAGAGAGAAAAATGAACACCATTCAGTTTCATTTTTTTCTTTGAGATATCGGCTATTTCATCTCCTTCCCTTGACAGATGATGTTTCTTTTTTTTTTCAGATGCAACAAACTAAACCTGTACTCTTCAGTCATCTCCCTAACCACCAATGGGTTGAACCCAAAATGTCTACTGCATTGTTCTTAGGAGAATTTCTTTGGTTACAGATTTTTGATGTATCAATTCCACCATCTAAAATTTTGTTATCATAGCAAGTGGAATTGTTCAGTTGCTTAAATATTCAACTCAACTTCGTCTATGAAAACACATCTGCATTTATCTATCTGCATTTATCTATCTTCTTGTTTAAATCTGTGTTTTCAATCTTTTGCAGGCTTCAAAATTGCATAAAGACTTATTCAGATACAGATTTCTGGGTCCTACCTCTGAGTTTGTGACTCAGAAGATCTAAGGATAAGCACGATAATTTTTATTTCTCACCAACTCCAAGATCCAAGCTAGATCTGGGACTCTCTTTTGAGGATTACTGGTATAAATCATTTTGCCCACTAAGTCACATTTTTTCTACACTAACCTCCACCAATATCATTGGTTTCCAGATTATGAAACACACACGCACATACACGCACATGCACAGAGATGAATAATTTATTGTTTTTTTGTTTTTGTTTTGTTTTGTTTTTCTAGTAGTACTGGAGACTGAACCCAGGACCTTGCACATCCTAAGCAAGTATTCTACCACTGAGTCATGTCCCCAGCCCAATGTACAATTTTATTCTTTCAAAATTCTTTTTTCTTCTGTCTCCACAAAGATCTATGGATGGCTAAAAGCAGAAAAAGAAATATATCCTTTCTTCACAATGTCCATTTTCTATCATCCTATGTCTTCCTGTTTCCAACTAAAATAAGTTTCCAAATTAAATCAAACGGATCAAAGAACATGGTTTAAGATGAACATGTATGAAAGTCAAAACTCTGAGTGAAGCATTCCTTGTACAGACATGGGACCAGGAAATCACCAATTTCATTCAAGCTGAAAATGAGTTCATTATAAATGACAAGAGAAACTAATAATGAATCTAGAAAAATCTTTTTTGCAAATGAGCCTATATTTGCACATTATATTCATGGGTCTCTAACTTCCTAATCTAAATGTGTTATTTTGATGCAAATCAATCCAATAAATATGTCATGGCTTGGGAAATAAATAAATGCTTGCCCCAGAATGGGCCTTCAAGTGCTTTGGATAATCACAAGTGCCCCATGGTGGTCTTACCTAAGAAACTAGAAAAACACACCCAACCACACATACTTCTCAGAGCTCAGAAATCTTCATGCACAGACCATGGCCAAGGGTCGCTCCCAAATGGAATATGATGGAAACTCCCAGGGGAGAGACAGAACTAGGCATGGCCTTGCCTTTGGTCAGACTGTAACTCAGGCATGAGCTCTTGACTAACCCACAAAAATTTAGAGGATACACTGCACTCTAGAATGACCTGGTAAAGACCACAATTTTATAAAGCCCACTAAATATTTTGTTGTCAGTCCAGGAAGTGGGTTTCACTATTGGTATACAAAACCCAGGTGGACAAGGAGGAAGACCGAAGGCTTCTACTCCCAAAGTATAACATTTTATGCTTGGGTCATCCATCCAAAGGCAAGGACGAGCACCGCGTAACACTGGTATGTATACCTCAGTGGTCTAAGGAACCTACCTTCCTAAAGGTGGCATCTCCAATCAAGAAACATGTCCCGTGGTAGCATTGTTAATTTGAGGCCCACTCATGTCATTGCACATGGTTTTAAGGTACTCCTTCCTATTTCTAAGACCCTTTTTACACTTCTAGGCCAAAAGTTAATCTGTCAACTAAATTTTCACTGATAACACTTCTTAGCAGGAAGTTTGGAGAAACAATGTTGAGATCCATGCTGTTTTAGCGAACTTTGTGTCACTGGGAAAAAAAAGAACCGAAAAAAAAAAACGGTTTGATGAGGAAATGTTTATTTGGGGCTCAGAGTTTCAGAGGTCCATGGTGGATCACATGTGGGCCCAAAGTGAGGCAGAACATTATGGTGGAAGGTCATAGCAGAGTAAAGCAACTCAGGACATGACAGCCAGGAACAGAAAAAGAGCTCTGTTTGCAGGGTTAAAATATCAACCCCAATGGCACACCCTTAAAGACCTACTTTCTCCACCTACACCCTACCTGCCTACAGTTACCACCCAGTTAATCCATATCAGTAGATCAATCCATCTATTAGGTTACACCTTTTGCAAGCTAATCATTACACTTCTGAAAATTCTTGTGTTGTCTTACACATGAGCTTTTTGGGGTACACCTCATATCTAAGCCATAACACATGCCAAGAAATATACTCATATATTATAAATGAAGCAAATCAATTAATCAGAGGCATTGATACCTAATATGCCTTGGATGAATATGGCAACAGGATTATTTATGCTATTCTCAAAGGGAATCTAATAGAATTCCAATTTTTCAATTCTACTTGTTTGCATAGGAAAGGAATTATATCCCCTTGTGTTTTAACATGTGTTGACTGGCTATGCAGAAAGTTTTATAAATTATACATGTAAAATCTGGGCTAAGACAGCCTTTGAGGGTGAATGGTAAGCATTCCCCTGACCCTTATCAGGGAAATCCAAATCATGTATCACTTTCTTCTGAGAATTACGGCTTGTGAGTGCTGGTCCAGGAAGCAATGAGATCCCTAATCCTGCTGGGTTCCTCCTTTTTCTCATTGCTTCACACTAGTCACTGCTCTGACAACTCCTACATGGCAACTTTTCATATGTCACAGAGAGTGTGACTTGACTTCTCCCATCTGCTGGCCTGGAGGTGGCCAGAGATAGGTTTTTCAAGAGTTGTCATGAAGAGGACTCAGACCATCAAGAGACCCCAATGCAGGGAGGGCTAGATTTATTATGGCTCACCGGGGTTCTGCAATACATAGAACTTAAAAAAAAAAAAAAGGGAACATTTGTACTCCAACTTTCAAACTCTATAAAAATGCAATAGTCATAATATTACCTTTCTTCCTAAGAAAGTAATAATTCAGAGTAGCCAGCAGGCTCTGGAGACAAGGAGAGGAGTCCTGAACTGTCCTCTCATTCTCCATGTGAATGCATGAGATCACATGATCACTGAGGTCCCTGCAAGCTCAGACATTCTATCAATTTAGACAAGAGAAGAGAAAAGGTGATCTCCCTCCAGAAGTTAAAAATGTTGTAAAGATAGTGAGAGTTGCATGAATTTGATATGATAGTTCACAAGTTGTTCTGTATATTTCACTTCATCTGCACCTGGAATTCATTTTTATTTTTATTGGATTTTTAAATGTACATCATTTTTGGACATCATTTGTTAGGAAAAATAAAAAGTCTGGTCTCATTCCCTTGTCATTCTCAGGAAGAATTTTCAGATTTTTCTAAGGACTAAATACATGCATTCTAAAGGAGATGTAAGATATATGCTTGTTGCCTGGCCACAGCTATGGATAAGTTCATCCTTTATAATATCATACATGTGAGTTCTGGACCTCTGGAAAAAAAAAAAACGAATTCTCCAAAGGAAGCAATCTTATGGCTGGCAGGAGTTCCAGAAGAGGCAGAGACTTCTGCAGCTAAAGGAATCTACAGGAGACAAGTCGATGATGAGTGGCTCTTTGCCAATGATGTGCTTTGAAAGTTTCCAGTAGACTCATGGCTTGGAGAAGAAGCTGGGTACCATCATGAGCTTCACAAGCCACTCTAACACACACAGAAGTTCAAGAACACCTCATGTTGTTGATTTCCCTTGAGTATAATGGGAAGCATAGAAGTCAGTTTAGGGACCAAGAGTATTTTTTAACAGTTATAATACGAACAGTAGGGATAACAATGCAATCCTTTTGGCTATAGGTTACTTATTTTCTAAGCATTCTCTGTGTGTATTATAGTCACCAGACAGTCTGTGTTGTTGTTATACTTGCTTTTTTTTCGTTTATACTTTAAAGTCACTATCAGATGTAACACAGTGATAAAGTCAGGTACCATAACAAGCCAAAAAAATGGTTAATGTTGTAAATATATTTTTAATAACAGTGAAGGACTTGAGATTGGGGGAGTAGCTATTTATCTATCTACCCTATCTACCCAAAGCATGCTTTCTTTCTAGCCAATGTCAGTCTTAGGGGTAAAATGACAGTGTTTTTGCTCAACTTTTACTTAATTTGGGGGATTGTCCCCCAAAGAAAATCAAAGTCATAGGTGGTAAAATCTACACAGTGTGTTAGTAAATGATCACATTGTAGTTTTCCAATGAGACCTGAGCTCATTTTTTCAATGTAGACCATGAAACATGCTTGAGATGGCCTGGTAAACAGCAGTGAGAGATTCATTAATCCTTCCAAAAAGATCTTGTGTGGATTCATCATGACCAAGGATCCCTTGACATTTCTTAGGCTTTATTTTTAATTGATGTTGTTAAAAACAGATAAAATATCAAATAAACCAAGTCCCCAATGTCAAACCTGCCAGGAGAAAAATGTCTGCTGTAGCAGATGGCCAACTACCCAAAAATAGGGCATAGTAACCCCAAACAAAATAAAAGAAGACTTTTCAGAAGTGTATCAGGGAGTATGAAGGATGGTGGAATGAAACAGACATCATTACCCTATGTACATGTATGATTACACAAATGGTATGAATCTACATCATGCACAACCATAGAAATGAAAAGTTGTACCCCATTTGTGTACAATGAATCAAAATGCAGACTGTATTAATAAAGTAAATAAATAAATAGAAGTGTATCAGGCATATATGGACCTGTGACTCTGCCCAGATACTCATATTTACATCATCTATCATTTGAATGATGTCATTGCAGCACAAAGGCTGGTTCAGCAGAAACCCTCTTTTCTTTGTTATATTTAGTGTTTATATTAGTTCACATTTCATTACTGTAACAAAATATCAGAGGCAGGTTAACTTTATGGAGAGAGAGAGAGAGAGATTAATTTTGCCTCATGGTACCAGAGATATAAGGTTAAGGAGTCATCTGGTGACAGCCTTCTTGCTAACAGAGTTAGCAAGAGATCACACAGCAAGAGATAGGGAACATGCATATATCTATGTCTCTTTGTCTGGTCTCTCTCCCTTATCTGATGAAGCCACCAGGATTCAATTATTGGGACTCCACCCAAAGACCTTATCTAATTCTAATCACTTGCTGGTGCCCCACCTCTACATACCAGAACTAGATTAAGTATCTGTCCTCTTAATACCATTAATTTATGACTTCAGGGAATTAAACTCCAGCTTAAGTTCAAGTAGTAAACCACAGGACTGTTGTTTCTAAACAGTTCTTTCTACATTCCCTCCCCATTTCTCTGTATGTAACTTTGTAAGTGTAAGGTAGAAATCAGGAAACTTGAGTTTTCTGTTTTTATAAAACCTATTTTCTTAATTGACGTGTGTAGCATAAAGAATTCAAAATCCCACTAGGAATCCTAATGCTTCCTCCACATCCAGGTAGTAACCAGTGGCAAAAAAAAATCCAACTAAAGATAATAGGGATACCGATGAGTGTAAGAAATGTGTTAACATAAAAATGTTTTAATTTTCCTATTTGACCTCTATAAATGAGGTAGCTTTCCAATTTGGGGCCCCTGAAGCTAATAAATATCAAAAGGATCCTCTGTTTACTTTTGAGGGCTGCCAAATACCTCTTCTTGCATGAGAAATCTGCAGTATGGATGCCAGTTATTTAGTCCCTGCCAGAATATTAAAATATTTAAAGTTTTGGTCTTGACTCTCAGATTCTTCATCTGAAAAACTATAAGGAGACTAAACCAAGCAGCCTTCTGCTGGCTGTTCACAGAGTTCCCTGGAGAGTTGTATAGTTCTCTTCTTTTTTATTTTTAATCAACACAGACTATTTGTAGATATTTATGGTGTACAGCACAATAATTCAATACATGTATACAATGTGTAATGCATTTCCAACTCCTCAAACATTTATCATTTCTCTGTGCTGGGAACTTTCAGATCATAGAAGAAAGGAGTAGAATAGTGATCAGTAGAAACTAGGAAGAGTACAGGGGAGGAATGATAGAGACTAGTGTGTGTGCCTAGTGTGTGTGCCAAATTCACTTAGCTGGGGTGTAGCTCAGTGACAGAGTTCTGGCCTAGCATTTGTGAGACCCCGAGTTCAACTTCAGCACAGAAAAAAATAAAAAGAGTTAGATAATAGAGTAGTCTATTTTGATGAGCACAGAAAACATTTCCTAGCCCTCTTTGCTTTGTGGGTCAAGGTAGATCATGATACTTCATTCAGTCCTAAAGCAGTGATTCTTTACCTCAGTCCCAAGTTAGAATCACCTAGAATGCATTTAAGAACACTAATGTCTTAATGCCACCTCACCTACCAACAATTCTGATTCATATTTTCCAGTTGCTCAACATACCAGGACCTTGGATTTTGTTTAAGTCCCCCACCCCCCAGGCATTTCTATCCTGCTTCAGAACCACTGACTTAGGAAGTATAATCAGGTCATTTGGGATATTTTACCATGCAGATTCCAAAAGGATTTCCATGGCTCCTGCACCTCTGTTACACAGTGTGTGAGGGTCTTATGGGGTCAGTGGATATAGAGAGAGAATTTTTGGAATTGTTACAGCTCAGCATTGTCCCGAAAGACTTCCTGCAATGATGGAAGTGTCCTATATCTGTGCTGTCTAATATGGTAGTTATGAGGCACATGGGACTGTCAAGTACTGGAAATGTGGCTCATGCAACTGAAATAAAGTGTTAATCTTGTTTTACCTTTATTAATTTAAATTTGCCACAGCTGATTAGTAGCTATAACGGTGGGCAGAGCAGGTAGACAGTATCAAGTGGTCCATTTGGTCAACAAAAATCACAGTTTCTTCCAGAGTGGGAAGAAACTACCATTCCTGCCTTAGATCAAGGTTATGAGGCTGCCCTGAAATAAAAGAGCTGCACAAGAGCATTGGTTCTCAAAGGGTGGTCCTAGGGCAGCAATGGCAGCAGTGACTCTTGGGAACTAGTTAGAAGCACAGTATGTGGACCCCACCTGGTCCTTCTGACTCAGGACCTGCATTTTAATAAGACCCCCCAGAGTTTTGTACAAACATTCGCGCCTCAGAAGCGCTGCCTGTAGCTGTCTACTTTGCTTTACGGAACACAAATAGCCATCTGCACAGTCCTTTTCCATGAGGTCTCTCTGCATTGTCCAGTTTCAGAGCAGATTGCCACAATTGCCAAAGGTGGACAGGCAGTTATAGAAAGCAGCACAATTTGAAACTGGGAATGGATCAGTGAAGTGGCAAAGCAAAATAGTCACATTTCAGTTCCAATAAGCTTTCATTTTGATGGGGACAAAGGAGGAGATGTAGATAGTTCAACTGAAAGGCCAAGATCTAACTCAAGGTGGGTCTCACCTGATTTTCAGATTCACCCCACTCACTTCTTAAGACACAGACTCATATCAGATATGGGGTCAGATATCCTGCTAATGTTAGAAATCCCTGAGTTGTTCTAATAAGCACAACCTGCCTCACCCCTTTCCATTAGGACTTAGGGCAGATTCTATGCTTTTCTTTCTAAAGTCCAGTGAGGCTTTTCCTCACTTGAAAGAAAAGAGATTTCTCCTTTGAGACTATGGGGGAAAAAAATTCACCCACAAAGTTAACATATTTAACAAAAACAGGCAGAAAATAGAACAAGGAACAGAACGGTTTTATGTAACAACAGTTTTGGGAAGATGTTTGGGGACAGGTCCCACCGGAGGACATTTAGGCTATTAATTTTGATATGATAATTGGGACCCAGCTGAATCACAAGCAATTCTCAAAGCTAGAAACAAACACAGTCAGGAAATAGAGGAGCAGATGACTTGACCCACAGGGCACAGAGACTGGGTAATTTCTACACCCTGGGGAGTAGTAATTGTCATCTGCTGTGTGGGCATCACCAAGCTCAATCATGTGAGCGAGAATGGAAATCCATTCTTTGGCAGCTTGTGAATTGAATTTAATCACAACTCTCTGCATGCTCAATTCTGGATCTGAAGCCCAGGCAGTCTCTGAATTTTCCTCTGGATTGAGTTTTCCTTTCCTAGGGACTTCCTGCTGTCCTTACTCTACCCACAACTCTCCCTTCCCCATCTTGCACCTCCAATCCAAATATAAAGCAAAATAAGTGGGGAATGGTGTTAAATGCCTCTTTCACATCCGCTGGGTCTGTCATTACAGAATTACATTTGCAAAAAGTAAAAGATGAAAACAAATGAGGTATTTTAATCTGACATTTTTATTTCATACTACCCACGTAGAATAACAAAGCAGTGAGGAGCTTTGGTATGTGGTCTCCTCTCAGGACTAACAAGGACCTGGCACAAGAAAATATACCCTTGGTGCTTTTATAAACAACCTTTTCTAGTTCACCACCAGAATAAGGAGACAAATCAAAAAATCTAAAAGTGTATCAAGTATAGTATTCCAAATCTTTCCGAAATGACTCTTGCACAAAAATAGAATATGTGTAGGTTTAAGATTTATGAATTCATTAATGCAGGAGCCAGGTAGATGGTAAATGTGGCTTCAAAAGCAATCTGAAGATCTCGGGATTTATAGTTATCTACAAAGACTGTCAACAAAAGAATGTTAGATATGAGACTGATAAATGAGCTCCTGTGCATCCACACTCACAGGATATTATCATCTTTATTGCCTGGCAGAAATCATTTGCCCCTCTCAGACAAGACCCGCAGATTAGCATGTAACTCCATGATGTCTAGAACCTTAACAACAAATAGTGAGTGACAGGTACATTCCCCTCATTCACACGTTAATCCTTGGGTAGGTCTGCTGAGCAGTTTCCCTTAAACCCAGTCCTAACCCTCTCTGGGTCATATTTTCATGTTTTAAATAATTGTGTGAAACTCCTAATGGTTTAGATTGAAATCATTCCTTACACATGTATATTCACAAGGGTTTGTACTGAGAGGGACTGAAATTCCTCTAGCTTCCTGGAAATGTCATGAAAAGGCTTTTCTCTTCCTGAAATATTCCCTTTTGAAGTCCCCCAAATATAGTTAAGATATTAATTCAAAGGAACTCAATGCAGACAGTTCAATTGCTTTTCACCTGTAAAAAAATGCTCTTTTTCTTCTGCTTCTCCATGCACCTACAGGGATAGAGGCACACAAAAAGAAAAAAAACGGGGGCACAGAAAACTAAGCAGAGTGTGTTCAGAGATCAGAATGAAGCAGAGATATTGTGCTGGTTTGAATTAAAGCTTTTCTGCTTCATTTTTCAGAATTAAAAGTTTTGTGATGTTTCCCTAAGTGTCATATGTACATGAAAGTATAAAAATGGGGGGGGGGGGAATCACATGCTTTTTTTTTAACTTCTGTTTTAGCAGACTATTAAAAAAGAAAGAAATTAAAAGAATTATGAAGGTAGAAGTTCATTCTCAAAGATTATTTTCCATTTAATGAGACTTTTTTACCTTAAAAGGAGATGGAGCAAGAAACTTCAGTTATCATTTCAGAAGAGAGAAACTAATTTTTTTCATCCTTGCATGAATATGATTTCTTGACTTTTTTTTGCCATTTGTTGTAAGACTATTTGCCTTTTATCACTCTTTTCTCCTAAATATGCCTTTTAGGGGTTTACAGAGAGGTGAGAGAATTAATTTTTCATTTCCCCAGTATTCTAAGTATTTATAAATCAGTCTTTCTGTTTTTGAAAAAGTTGTGACTATTGGTAAACCTAGGAAAATTTCACAATAGTTGCTATTACTCAAGGAATAAATCGATCCCATTTTACTATTCTAATTATTTTGAAACTTACCTTGCTAATTGTTGGGAGTCAAACTGTGTCCCCTCAAAACACAAAATGTGAATTTCTTTGGAAAAAAGGTCTTTGCAGATATGATTAAGACAAGGTCCTAAGGGACATGGGTACTCCCTAATCCAATGGCTGGTGTCCTTATAACAAGAGGAAAATTTGGTCACAGACACAGGCTCATGGAGAGAAAACCATGTGACCACAGAGGAGTTATGCTGCTGCAAACTAAAGAATGCCAAGAACTTCCAGCAACCACCAGAAGCCAGGAGAAGAGAATGGATCACATTCTCACTCTGAGCTCCCAAGAAGGTACCAACTCTGCCTGACTCTGGACTTCTGACCTTCAGGGCTATCAGAGAATGAAATGCTGCTGTTCTAAGCTACCAAGTTTGTGGTCACCTGCTCACTGCAGCTCTAGAAAACAAACACAAACGTGGTTCAGGTAACTAAATTGAAACAATGCCAAGTTTCTCAACACACCAGGTCACTTTAATTGTACCTTAATTGTTTACAACAAAGAGTTATGTCTATGTGGGAAAATTTCACAGCACTGTTTAAGCCAGTGTGCCACTTCATAGGGTGAAGTTATGGCACCAACAGGACAAGCAGGACTCTGATTTTGCCACCTCTGAAAGTGTTTTAGTGGGAACTCACTACAAGTAGCACTTGGAGATGCCAGGGATACAATGGCACCATTCATCATCAACACACACACACACACAATGTGGGAATAGATCCCTCTATGACTTTACCCCAGGGTGGGCTTGATGGGATTGGGGCTGAGAATTAGAAGTGATAGGAACACACGGTATTTCAGTCTTTTGAGGGCTTGTAATGCCTGGTCAAACCCATCATAAGGTGATTTTTTTCATTATTTCACACTTGAATAAATAACATCATTTTCCAGTAGAAGATGCAATTCATGCATTAACTAAAAATTGCATTGAAATATAAGAATTGCAAAATGTGTTCATTCTTCAGCATTGGGTACACTATTGGACACTTAGAGTTTATACAGTAAGTTGCCCTTCTTATTTCCATGCTCCACTTAACATGGAATAAACATAGGACTTAGGGAAACACTCCAGAAGGTGGTGGAATATTATCAATCTTTTTTAATTCAACTAGAAAAGTGATATCCCAAATGGCTTAAAGGCAGAGCACTTGAAAATCACTCTGATGTCTTTTCCTTAGACCACCACTGACCATTGTGGAAGCCATAGTTCCCCACCAGCTAAGTCAGGGATCTCCAAGTTCTCAGTCTTCCAGGGCTGTTCTTTCTTCTAACATACAAATAAAGTACCTGGAGAATTAGAATTCAAAAGAGATCTGTGTAAGACTTATTAGAAAATTTGATCCTACATTTAATTTAGTGAACACATAAGCAGATATGAAGATACTGATGGATAAAACAAAGCAATGAAAGATCCAGCTCATATTCCCAAGAATGCTTACCATTCGTAGGATAAAGAAAACTTTTGAGAGAAAAAGAAATTCAGATTAGTCATAAGGAGAAGGAGATTCAGATAACATCAACTAAATCTCCTTTCAACAGTACTAGATGTTAAGCACAGTGGAGGAATGCCTTCATATTAATATGGAAAAATATTTTGAACCAAAATGCCACCATTAACCAAAATATCCACCAATTCTGAGATCAAAATTAGCATTTTCAGATATACAGAGTTCTTGAAAGTGAGCTTTCTAGAGCTCTTTTTTTCCTTCTGCACTCTAAACTTTTGTTTGTATATCAATTTCTTTTTAAAAGTTGAACTGACACATGTTATTGTACACATTTATGGGGCACCACGTGGTGCTTCAAAACATGTGCACATTGTATAATGATAAAATACAGGTAATTATCATATCCCTCACCTCAAACATTTATCATTTCTTTGTGGTGAAACATTCAAAAGTCCTCTCTTCTAGCTGTTTTGGAATACACAATACATCATTGTCAACTACTGTCACCAGAATTTATTCCCCAGAGCCCTTTCTGTGATAAAATGAGGGAGAAATTTTTTAAAAGGAAGACTTGAGATTCTAGAAAGCAATATCTGAGAAGTGCAGAGTGAGAAATAACTTTAGGATAATAGATCCCAGCACGTTTAGAAAATACCCAATTCAGATTGGGGCATAAATGCAGAAGTTTCTAGAAGCATGTCTTTAGAGACAAAGCAGATTCCCTGCAGGAATCAATGTGATGGAAAGGCTGGGTGTTCTGCAGATCTATAAATGGTAAATGGAAAAAGAAAAAAGGAAAGTCAGGAGGGAGAGAGGAAGGGATGGAGAGAAGGAGGGAAACTTTAGGAGGGTATCTTTTAAGAAAAGGATGGATCAAATATGAAACAAGCTGAAATATAGCTTGAAATACAGGTCGTGATTTTGAGAAATTGAGCAGGGGAAAGAAAAGAAAATTCATTTGACCTTGACTCTAGAAATATTTTTCTTTAAATATAACAGAAATAGTGACTTTCAATTCATAGAGAAGTAAAAGGAACCTTAGTCCACTACAAGGCTTTATAGTGAGAATTGAGAGTTATAATGATGGTAATATGATTTACTAGTCTTCAATCTGAATCAACCTACAAAAACAAGTCTAAAAAATGGAAATCAGGATTATAGAGCAGAACATATTCATCAAAATAAATATGTAGGTGATAGAGATGATGAGGAGAAAAACTTCATCACTGAGGTAGTTAGAAAACAGTTGTCACCCCCTAACCCCCTTCTGTCTTCTATCCTTTTGAGTTGCATTGTCTGTTGTTCAACACTCCATAACCAATCCCACCTTCACACACCATTAGTCTACTGTGCCCTCTAGGAGCCTCAGCCTCTTCTTCAAGCCCAGTGAGACCTACCCTTCAGACTCTAGCCTATGTGTCAACTTCTCCATTCAGATTTCTTTGGCAACCCCAGTCCACAGTGATCTCAGTGCTGAAGTCAAAGGGATGTCTGGGGACTGCTCTACAAACTCAAACTGACTTACCAGATGGAGGATATGAATAACATTCTTTTAATGCTAACTTATAAAAGCAAACACATGCAAAACTTGGTATCAAAGGAAAATTTCAACTGCTTGCTTGGAAAACTTTCTCCTAAAAGTGGGGAATCTGATCTATCCCTGAATTAATATTCTTAATGATTTCAACTTTCATTGGAAAAGCAGCACAGATCCTGGTGTTCTGACTGCCACTTTCCTTAATAATATTTAAAACTGAACACCTGCCCCTTGCCTTACTAAGATCAGAGGACTGAGCCCACTCCCCATGAGCACCTTACTACCTGGATGTGGAGTTGGTGGTTTTCGTCCTTGGGGGGTTTAAAAACATCTGATGCTCAAACTAGAGCCCAGACTGAAGACATCAAGTTTCTAGAGGTGTGTGTGTGATGAGTGTGTGTTAAACTTTTCTAGGGATTCCAGTGTTCAACCTCGACTGGGAACTGATTAAAAGTTTGCAGCTGCTGGGGTAATGACCCATTTAGATACATATTAGAATTACCTGGGTAGCTATAAAACTTCCTACACCTGTGTCCCAGTTTAGAGACTTTAATAAGGGATGTGGCCTGGGCATCTTGATTTGGTGATTGTACCATCGAGTCTGCATTAGGTCCCACTCTCCTGGAATATAACAGAGCACTAATGGGGACACCCTGGGGCAGGAGTTGAAGGACCCCATACTTGAACTGTAGAAAAGACAAGGAAAGTTGGGCAGGCACATCTGATTATTGAGTACCAGCTTTTTCCACTTGTATTAGCATTAGAAATCCAGAGCCAGGGGGTGAATTGGGGATAATTCCTGTTCACTGGGCAGAATAGGCCAGATCTGGCACTGAGAGAAGAGTTTATAAGAAAGCTTGTCATTTCTTCTCTAGCTTCTCGGCCTGGTTACCTTGTAACAGTTGTTGCTGGCCTCTTTCCCACAGATATCAACCACAACTGCCCAACCACAGGTGTTAGAAAGAGAATATGAGGACAGCAAAAAAGTCCTTTTCAATGAGGACTATTGGAAAGAGGCCCACAAGAATCAGCAGCGCTTTGAGATTTCTTCTACCAGGCCACCAGGCACACATGATGAAAATGGAAATGGCTTCCTTCCCGAGTTCCTTCTATAGGTTTATAGATGAAACCCCAAGCAAAGGCATTACCTGGTGGAAAGCCAATAAAGGGTAATGATCAACAGTTGTCCTCCAGGACCTGGGATTTTCCTTATGGGGCCCATCCTTTCTCCTCTTGGAATAGGCAGAATCCTGTGTAGTAGGAAAAATATCCTTTGATCTGTGTCCTGAAGTTAAGCCCTTGTGTAATCCTCTTCTCAGTTTGGGCAGGTCCTGTTACTGGTTTATAGTCAATGGAATATGGCAAAAGTGAAGGTTGACACTCCTGGGACAACAAAATGATATGCATCTAAAACTCTGACTTTCCAGAATGCATCAGTGATCGGTGCTATTCTGCCAACCAGAAGAAGCAAAGTGCCACGTGGAGAAAGGCTGAACACACAAGTGGGCACTGGCTAGACCAAATGCCAAAATAGAACTCTAACCTACAACCTGCAGCAACCAGCCCAGCAAACCAAGCCATAACAGGAGCCAGCCCAGGAAGCTAGTCTGGTATTTATAAGTCAGTACTATAAGAAGTGAGATCACCATGCCTAACAACTGGTCCAAAAATTAACATTTATAACCATTAGTCAAAAACTGCCAGGATTTGATGAATAACTGACAGCTTCCACAATTTTGTCCCCATTTCCAATGGAGGACTGACTAAGGAAAATAAAATATGCACTCCTAACCAAACACAAAGGATGCCCCACTTCCTGTTAGCTCACCTACAGCTTCCCTAGACCAGCGACTTCCCACCTGAGGGCTTCTACTTTCTGTACTATAAACCTTCCAACTCCTGTACCTGTCTGATCTTTGCCAAAATAAAAGATCACCTACAGTACAGCAAGAATTAAAATGACTTCAGGTTTCTCAACAGCAATATTCAGCTCAAGAAGACAAAAGAATAATATTTTCAAAGTATTAAAGAATGGTAACTTTAAATCTAGAACTTTGTAACTAGTCAAACTATCACTGAACTGTGAGTACATAAAAAAAATTCATCAGGCATATAAGGTTGTTATAGTTTGAATATGTAATGTCCCCCCAAATCTCATGTGTGAGACAATGCAAGATCATGAGAGGCATAAACTAATTAGTGGATATGGAACAACTGGACCCTAACCTTTGGCAGGTGAAGGGTGGTTAGAAGGAGTAGGTTACTAGGGACTTGCCTTTGGGGTCTGTATTTTGTCCCTGCTGAACAGAGTTCTGTTTGCTTCCTGTGGCCATGTTCTGAATTGTCTTCCCCTGCCATGCCCTTCCTCCATGATGTTCTGCCTCATGTTGGACCCTGAGCTATGGAGTAAGCTATCTATGGAAGGAGATCTGTCAAATTGTAAGCCCCACATAAACTTTCCCTCCTCTGTGTTGTTCTAGTCAGGTCTTTTGGTCACAGTGACATAAAAGAAAAGAAAAACCTAACTAAACCAAAGGTCTTCAAAAGTGTGTCCTAGGGAAGATGTGCATATATACATAAAACCATGAGTAGGGTGTTTCAGGCAGAGAAAAATAGCTGGCCGAAAGGCCCTGAAGCAAAATCAAATTTGGTGTGTTCAAGGAACAAAAAGAAAAGCCAAGAGCAAAGTGGCTGAGAGAGAGAGAGTGGCAAGAGATGGAACTTAAAAGGAGGCATGGTCCAGAGCGTGAGAAGAGAGACTGTGGATTTCTTCTTAGAACAAGGAGAACCCTAGGTTTGGACAGGTTTGAGTGAAGTGATCCAATTTCTCTTTTAAGTACATCATCTGCCCGCTGTGTGCAGAATGGCCAGTAGGGGGCAGGAATAGCTGCGATATTGCAAGCAGAAAGCTATTGGTCCACCTGAGAAGTGATGACTTGACCCAAGTTGATGACATTGGAAGTGAGAAAAAAAGAGGAAAACCTCAGGCTACCTTTTGTGGGGAGAGGGGAGAGAGAGAGAGAGAGAGAGGGAGGGAGGGGGGGAGAGAGAGAAAGAGAGAGAGAGAGAGAGAGAGATCTCCACTTGCCGGATACAAAATATATACTCCAAAGCCACACCCTCAATGAACTACTTCCTCCAGCCACACCCTACATGCCTCTAGTTACCACTCAGTTAATCCCATCAGGGGAGAGTTAGATTCACTGATTAGATCAAGGCTATGATCCAATCATTTCTCTCCAAACCTTTTGGGGGACACCTCACATCCAAACCATAACAGAGATTTAAAAATCCAGAGTCTAACTCCGGCACAATAATACTAAAAGTAACTATTATGTCTCAATGTGTAGAAGACGTAAGAAGATAGGTATGGAAGTTTGGAGATCAGGTATTTGTAGAGATAGTGGTTAAAGCTAAGGGAAGAATGTATTACCCAGAGAGAAAGAAAATGTTAAGAAAGGACTGGAGTGAAGGAAGGCAGGGAGGAAAGAAAACGGGAGAAGCCAGCTGGAATCTGGTGGCACAGGTAGAGCCAACAAAGAAAAATAAAGAGCACTGCAGGAAGCAGGAACAGATCCATAGAAGCTAAGAGAAAACAGAACTTAGTAAGATTAGAGAAATAAATCATGTGAAGTAAAATGAAGAGAGGTAAGTAAGTATCCTTGGAACTGGCAACATCTGGATATTATCATTTGGATGTGGAATGTTCCCCAAAAGCTCAAGTGTTGAAAACATGGTCTCCACTGCAGCAATGACCAGAGGAGGCCTTTTGGGGAAGTGATTGGAAGTGATGAGGGCTTTCACCTCATCAGTGGATTAATCCATTTGATGGATAAATAATTTGAATGCATTACTGGGAGGTGGTGGAAACTTCATGCAGGTGGGGCATGGTAGAAGTAAGTGAGGAACTAGTGTTGTGCCCTTGAGGACTGCATCTTGTCCCTGGCCCTCTCCTTTTGGTCTCTCTCTGCTTTCTGACTGTCATGAGCAGCTTTCCTCCACCACATCCTTCCACCATGATGCTCTACCTCACGTCAGGCCCAAAGCAATGGAGTCCTCCAACCATGGACCAAAACCTCTGAAACTATGAACCAAAATAAATCTTTCCTCCTTAAATTGTTCTTGTCAGGTATTTTGGTCACAGTGATAAAAAGCAGACTAACACACAGAAAAATACTGACTTCAACAAATGCTATTTCTGTATAGAGATGAGGAAAGATTGGGGCAGGCTAAAAAACAAATGTTAGGTTATGAAACCAAGACAAATAAAGTAAACAAAGTGGCATGGTTGAAGGATTATGGATGTCCTAGCACATGGGTAAGCAAATTTTCACAAAAGGCCACATAGTATCTGAACCTTGATGAATCAGATGACTTTTTAAATTAAGTTTTATTATTAGTCATATATGGTGAAACCAATAGATGATTGTCATTAAATGAGATGATTGTCATTGAAAAGATATTTTGTTATTATAGTCCAAAAGAAGGGCACATCACATCATGGAGAGTCATTCTCAGGGGGCACATGGGTTGGTTGAGAGGCAGAAAGAATGAAGGGAAGATGTAGGCAGGAGCCTTAATTATGGTTTCACAGGTAAGGAAGGCAGGGCAAGCAGGCTGAGGATTGTCTAGTTTTAATCATTTCAGTGAGCTTTGGGACATAGCTACTATGCTCAATTTTCTGGTGTCTGGCCCCACAGGTGATTAGGGCATATGGACAGTGGCCGAAGTGTGACAGACCACTAAAGGAATGGTTGAAGTATGGGCCTCAAATTGCTTGGTTTGCATTTGAAAAGCAACTGCAAAGAATCATTTGTTGCTTGATATTAGCCTACTCTAGAAAGGGCAGTTCCTTTCACTGTCAGTAAGGCCCCAGATGTCAAAACATCAGAATAATAAGAGTTGCTTAATGCATATGATCTCATTGCAGCTATTTAAAATTATTGTTGAAACATGAAAGCACCTGTAGCACCCATTATTCTGTAAATAAGTGGATGTGTCTAGGTTCCAATAAAACTTTATTTACTAAAATAGGTAGTGGGCCATTTTTGTCACAGAGGTTGTAGTTACTGACCCTGTCTAGATGAAAGAGTCAAGACAATTAAAACAGAAGCAATAATCAAAGATATCACTAAGGAAAACTTTTTAGAACTGAAAAATCCTTAAAGAGACCAAAAGGTTTTACTGAGTTGAACACCAAATAAATGAAAAGAAACTTCATACTTTAACATATCCTGAGGAATCACTTACAGTAGAAAGATGAATAAAAACTCTCAAATAACTTAAAAGCCATATATATAATAATGAGGAAAAGCAAAGCCGGCTGAACCTAGACTTCTCACTGAAATTAAATATTAGAAAGTAATTGTATTAGTCCACTTTCAGTGTTATAACAAAATACACGAGACTGGATAATTATAAAGAAAAAGATATTTATTTAGCTCATAATTTGGGAAGTACAAAAACATGTGCTGATATCTGCTTGGCCCTGCAAGGGCACTTTTGTCTATGTAACATCACAGCAATGGCACCATGACAGGAGTGCATGTGAGAGGGAATGATCATACGGTGTTAGCTTTTTGCCACTGTAACAAAATACCTGAGACAATTAATTATAAACAGGAAATGTTATTTCAGCTTACAGTTGTAGAAGTTCCATTTTAAGATGGGAGGGAGAAATTTATTTTGGGGGACCTATGGCAATATAATATATCATGGCAGGAACTGGTGGAGAAGAAGAACCTCTTACCTCATGGTCAGGAAACTAAAAGAAAAAGGAAAGAACCAGAGTCCCACAATCTCCCCAATGACCTAAGGAACTTTTACCAGGTCCCACTTCCTAAAGGTTTCACCACCTCCTCATATTGCTACACTGAACCTCCAAGAAATGAACTCCTGGGGGACATAGTCCACCATGTCAGCAATGAATCAATATCCTCAGAGTTTTGAAAATAAATGGTATCAGTTATCTATTGCTTTGTAACAAACTGCTCTGAAACTTAGTAGCTTAAAATAATAATTACTTGATTATTTTTAATTGTAAACAAATGGGATACATGTTGTTTACTTATTTTTATCATTTTGTTGTTTGGCCAGGCTTGGCTGGGGGTTCTTCTGCACCATGTGATGGCAGCTGAAGTCACTGATGAGGCTGCATTTGGCTGGAAGCTCTGCTAGGGCTCAATAATCCAAGATGGCTAAACCCTTGGCCAGGGTAACTGGATGTCTGGAAGCTGTCCAGGATACACACACATATTCTCTCTCTCTCTCTCCCCACACACACACATGGTATCCCACCATTCAGTAACTTATCCCAAGATTCTATACATGACATTAATGGCATTAGATCTCATGAAGCAAGAATGGGGCTGCCAGATATTTAAAGTCAGACTAAGACAAAAGTCACACAACTTCACCTTCACCACATTCATTTGACCAAAATGTGGACAAGACTAGGTTCAAGGGGAGGGAAGAAAGACCAGCCACTTGATGTGAAGAGTGACGGAGATACACACATAAGGATGGGAGAAACTGTCAAGACCATCTCTGCAATAATCTACCATAGAAAATGCCACACTCATTTGTATGTGAAGAAAGATTTTCTCAGAAGCACATATGTTCAGAAAACTTATGTACCTTATGTTATTCTCGAAAAAAAGTCTATTTTATATTACATTCTAGCTGATGAAAAGGTAGATCATTATGCATGATAAAGGAAAGATATGAAAGCTAGTGCATAGATATAATAGATTTAATAATTGGGCCTGAACTGAAATGTGAAGACAAACAAAAATAATTTCTGAAGGATGAGTCATGTAACCTAAAAATAATGATCCACTAACACAAATATCTGTCTTAAAGTTCAGCATATATAAACAAGCAGTGCCTGGGGTGTGAGAAGAGAATTGGAAAACAAGATAAATTCCATGTTCTATATGGGCAGACCCACATTTTTTTTTTTTTTTAATTTTGGTAGTCATGATAGGCAGTTTCAAGTAAATTAAAAATAACCAGAACTCTTTATTTTCCATCCCCTCCAAATTTCTTCCATCTCAGTACATGGCCCCATAATTCACCCAGGTGCTCAATATAAAACCTCAGTGCATATGTGATTTCTCTTTCCCTCTCCTCTGCAGGACCTCTGCAGTGTCTCCTGAAACTTGTCCTCTGAAACTTGCAGGAAAGTTCTGGAATACACAAACAGATACACACACACACACACACACACACACACACACACACACACGCATGAGTTTTAAATGCCACCTGTCTCTTTATAACTTCTGATTTTTCATGATTGCAAAAGAGATAATATATTTTTCAGATAATGGAAGCAAATATTTGCTAATTTAAGTCACCCTCCACACCTAGTAAATTCACTGATGTCTAAATTCAATTGAAGCGTAATCTAAAAGGCATTCAAATGCACTTCAGGAGGAGACTGAAGGACACTTGCCCCGGGGGTCCCACCTTCGGAGTATGCCTTTAATCTCCCCCTTCCTCCATCTCTACCTCCCCGCCTAATCCATCATATGCAGCCTGGTGACCTCAAGCCTGCCTCCCCTGATTCCTTTTTTCCATTCCTTGTTCATCACCACCCTGTCATTCTTTCTCCCATGGCTTCATCATGATCATTTTAAAATGTAAATCAAGGCCCAGGAGTGTAGCTCAGTGGTTGAGCATTTGCCTAGCAGGCCCAAGGCCCAGGGTTAATTCCCAGCACTGCAAACTGCAAATGAGATTGAGCCATTTTCCTGCTTGAAGCCCTCCCCAATTCTCCCTATGCCCCTTAGTTACAGTTACAGTGACCTTCTTCCTGTTCCTGCATGCCCACCTTAGCGCTGAATGTCCCTTCTGTCTAGACTGGAATGTTCTTCTCGAGATAATTCATCTGTCTGGATCCTTTGGGTTCATATGGTTTAAGCAACCTTCTCAGGGAATTTTCTCTTACTGTCCAAAGTAAGCCCTCAGACACTCTGCTTCGAAACTTCCTGCATAACTTTTTTCATGATATGCAATCATGACCCATGTATTTTCATATTTAATTGTTCATGTTTTTCTTGTTTGTCCCTATATTAAATTGTAAGCACTCTTAAAGAGAAGATTTTATATGCTTTATCATATCACGCTACCAAGGTAGCATGTTTGCTGGCACCAGTGGATAGTCAAAAGTTGTATGTTGAAGAAAGGAATGTTCAAATAAGAATTATACTTTCCAAACAATTGGAGAAAATACAAAGATATAAAGTACACTCAGTTTAACCAAAAGACATAGAAGAACTTAGGAAATGGAAGGGTTTTATAAAACCCCAAAAGCATGAAACTATATGGTAGAAATTGAACCAAATTCACCAGTTGAGTTTAAAAATAAAAATAATGATTGTATTGCTTCAAAAGAACTCATATAAAATAAAGTGATGCAAAGAGGTTTAAAATAGAGGGTGAACAAAATTTTATCAGCTAATGCAAACGTAAAGGAAAAGGGGTCATGACATGGATTTCAGTCAAAAAATAAACTCAGGCAAACACATTGAATGGGGCAAAGAGGTTTATTATACTGATGACTAATGCGATCCACAGTGAAATTAGAGTGCACATAAATATTTATGTACTGTGTAACACAGCATGAAAATGCTGGAATGCAAATGGTTGAAAGTCAAAGAAAAAATGCCAAAACTCCAGTGGAAATGGGAGATGTTAACACATCTGCCCTAAATCCATTTTATTCAGGAAAGGGGTGAGAGGAGAAAGCAAGATATAAACTAGGAGACCAGCTGGCAAATAAATACTAAAAATCAATGACAGAGAGACTTTGAATAAATATGCAAGATGAATTAATATTTAATTACTTAGTGTTCATGTTCGCTAAAAAAACAATTTTTGAACTACTATATGCTAAACATAGAACTAGTTTGGGGGGTGCTTAATATAGCTTTTTTTCTGATAAATATGGAAATTCTTTTCAAAATTGATCATATTCTAGGCCACAAAGAGAGTTCCAGTGATATCAAAAGGCAGAAATCGTACAAGCAACATTCCTGAGCTACAAAGCAATAAACCTGTAAACTAATAATACAAATTAAAAGAACAATAATAACACACCTCCATGCTTGGAAATTGTTATAATTGGGGCTTGGTCTCTGGCCTTTGCTGCTATTCTAAGTGATGGAACACTTGGGAGGTGGGGCCTCATGGAAGGAAGTGAGGTTATTGTGAGGTAGGAATGAAAAGAAAGAATGGACAGAAGACACAAGGCAGGAAATGGAGAATGTAGACAATCTGGAAGGTTTTGCTAAAGTTTCTCATACATTTTTTCCCCCAAGCTGGTTTTCTTCTTTGGCCTGCCACTCTCAATTTTGAGCATTCTGTAAATCTTGAAGTTACTGTAAATTCACTCTTACATAAATTGCTCCACATACTTTTAATTTGCCTATGCAATATACATTTGGAACAAAGGGAGATAAGATTTTTAAGACACCTGTAACATAGGTACAGTCCCAACATTATCTATTGATTAGATAGAGGAGACATTGACCTAAAGATGCAGAGAATGGCCAGACCACCATAAACCATCTTATCACCAGACCAGAACCATCTGCACACTGCTGCCCCATACCCACACCTCACAAAGCTTCCCCTGGAAGAAGAGCCCAAGACCGCTTCTCACCTTCACCTTCCACTTTCTTTTTTTTTTTTTTTTTTTGCGGGGGAGGGGCACTGGGAATCGAACCCAGGCCTTGTGCTTACAAGGCAAGCACTCTACCGACTGAGCTATCTCCCCAGCCCCAAAAAACTGACACAAGGGAGGGAGGGCAGGTTTTCTGTTTATCGGTTCATCTCGAGGGTGCCAGGGTGGGGACTAGCACCCGGGCCTGGGAACAGGCCAGGTGAGCGCTCTACTGGTTGAGCTATTCACCCACTCACCTTCCACTTTCTAACGAAGTTCTTCCTCTTTGCTAAAACCTAATGGGTCCTTAGGTTATTTTCTGTGATGTTGTCACAGGAGAGTGGGGAGCTGAACCTCCAAACCTCTGCTCTTGTGTCCTAAAGAGAGAACATTCAGACACAAAAAGCCAAGTGAAAGGATCTTCTTACAAAGGAAAGTAAAGTAAATTAAGGCTGGAGCAGACAGCACTCTCCAGAGAGAGTGGTTATTCCAAGCAGAGAACAACAAGGCAACAACGCTGCCCCAAATTCATGGCTGTTGGATGAACTGGGTTCCTCCTTTTGCAGTCTTTACCAACCAGAAGTTTATTTTTCCTTCAGGATGGAAGGGGGAGTTTTTGACCCTGGTTGCTCCTCTCCAGAACTGTCATGGTGACCATCCTTTTCAGGAGGCCCTTCTCTACAAGTCAGTTCTGTTAATACATGTGCTAGGGTCAATGATGGGGTAGTCTTCATCTTAGTGCACCTGTGCTATTGATCACATTTCCCTTCTGAAATGCATTGAGAAACCTGTGACCCAAAGTCCTAACTTTACAATGACCTCTGTAGACCCTACCAGGAGGTATCCCCATTGATTTTTCTTTCTTGATGAATTTCTTAATTGACTTCCTTTGTTTCTACCTGCTTATTCTCAGGATTAGTACATCTTTTGTTGTTCTACAAGTTACTTGATTGTTCATTAAAGGCAATTCAAAGAAATCCCATGACCCTACTATGTTACTGTGATAGGAGACAGATGGATGCCTTAACATGAGGTTAAGGGAATAATTCTATAAAATTGGCCCACTGTGCTGATTGGCCCACATGCTTTCTTTTCCAAGAAGCAATTTATCTGCAGCCTGACTGGCTTAAGTGGAAAGGATATGTCACATTCCTCAGCAAACTACCTATTATCTTCAGGAGAAATGCAGGCCCAAAATAATGTTGATAAAAGGAACACAAGTTAAGCTGTGACCCTTTCAACAGACTAGATCCTGGAACTCAGGGAGATAAGGATAATCCCTCCCAACCATAAAATCTGTAAAAATTTATGGTTAAGAATCCAATTAGAAAACAAAGAAAAATAAAATAATAGAATCCAATTAGAAGCAGTCACCATGGGCCAAGGTGACCTAGAGTTGTCATGGCAGTGGGAACTTGAAAGTCTAATGTCACCTTGCTGTCAGTCAAAAGTCAAGAGGTGAACCTGGGTGGGACTCTGAAAACTTCTCTAGAACCCCCAGTAAAAACAGGCATACAGTGGGAGAAAATCTTTACCACACACAACTCAGATAAAGCACTCATCTCCAGGATATATAAAGAACTCAAAAGATTTAACACTAAAAAAACAAATAACCCAATCAATAAATGGGCTAAGGAACTGAACAGACACTTCACAGAAGAAGAAATACAATCAATCAACAAACATGAAAAAATGTTCATCATCCCTAGCAATTAGAGAAATGCAAATCAAAACTAAGATTTCATCACACTCCCATTAGAATGGCAATTATCAAGAATACAAGCAATAATAAATGTTGGTGAGGATGTGTGGAAAAAGATACATGCATACATTGCTAGTGGGAATGCAAATTGGTGCAACCACTAAGGAAAGCAGTATGGAGATTCCTCAGGAAACTTGGAATGGAACCACCATTTGACCCAGTTATCCCACTCCATGGTTTATGCCCAAAGAATTTAAAATCAGCATACTACAGTGACACAGCCACATCGATGTTTATAGCAGCTTAATTCACAATAGCTAAAATACGGAACCAACCCAGATGCCCTTCAACAGATGAATGAATAAAGAAAATGTGGTAAATACACACAATGATGAATATTATTACTCAGCCTTAAAGAAGAATGTAATTGTGACATTTGCAGGCAAATGGATGGAACTAGAGAATATCAGGCTAACTGAAATAAGTCAAACCCAAAAAACCTAAGGCCGAATGTTTTCTCTGATGAGTGGATGCTGATCATAGTGGGGGGGCGGTGGGCAGTGGGTAGGGAAGAATGAAGGAACTTTGGATTGTGCAGAGGGGAGAGAGAGGAGTAGTGGGTCAGTGGGGATGGGAAGGATGGTAGAATGAGAGAGACATTATTACCCTAAATACATGTATGATTACACTACTGGCGTGACTCAGCACCATGTACAGCCAGAGGAATGAGAAGTTGTGCTCCATTTCTGTGCAACACGTCAAAATGCATTCTACTGTCATATATAACCAATTAGAACAAATAAAAATAAAATTAAATTAAATAAAAACTGGCATATGGGAGAGACACAATGCCCCTCTCCTCTCTGAGAGGACCTACTCTCTCCTTGAGAATGTCCCCTTTTCCTTTTCCTAACCCTTTAGTAAACTCATGCCTGTCACTCTGGACAACATGTCTGAAATCTTTCTGACTTGATTGCAAGAATCAGGGTTCGAAGCGGGCCTTTGCACTGCCACAGTTTCCCAGAAGTAAAAGTCTGGAGTTGGGGTGGAGGTGAGAATAGAAGTTCATTGGATTAGACAAAGGGGAATGAAGGGAAGGGAAGGAGAATGTGAGTGGGAAAGACAGTGGAATGATTTGGTCATAACTTTCCTATGTTCATATATGATTACATGACTGGTGTAACTCCACATCATGTACCACCCCAGGAAAGGGAAGTTTATCTGTCACGTACATGTAATATATCAAAATACACGGTATTGTCATGTATAACTAAAAAGAACAAATAAAAAATTAAAAAATTTTTAAAAACCTGGATGTTCCAAGTAGAAATCTCCTCTGCCTCTGGAGAGACTGCCTCAGATGCACTCATGGTGATAATCAGGGGAAGAGCCTTGAAGGAATATTGGGGTTCCCTCTCTTTGCTTCTCAGCTGCCATGAGATGAGCAGCTTTGCTTCACACATACTCCCTGCCATGATGGACAAGCCTGCCACAGATCCAAAGCAATGGGGCCAACCCACCATGGATTGAAACCTCTGAAACGGTGAGCCAAAATGTCTCCTCCTTATGTTTACCTCAGGCATTTTGTCGCTACAGAAATCTGACTAACAGAGGTATTTTTAAATGACTTAATTAATAAAATCAAAGAGGACATCAAAATATTGGGTGATCATATGTTTACTTTTATACTTGTATTTCTAATTTTATGTGTAAAGTTCTACTTATAAAATTAATGCTTTATCTGATTAACAAAGCCTTAATACATCATTTTAAATATTCAAACAGTTCATAAACATGCAACTCAAGAAGTTAAAATCCCCCAAATTCACATTCCAGAGATGATCACTGGTACTCCTTCCTTTTAGATTCTGAAACAGAGATACAAGGAAAACACATTTTTTAATATATCCATGTCAACCCTAAGAACCACCTTCTCTAAGAGAGTGATGGGTAGTTCTAACTACTGTAACTACTAGAAAATTCCTAACACAGAAATGTTAACTCCCCACTGATAATCTCTATCTCCCAGGATGACTATAGAATGGAACGATGCAATCTCACCCAGCACTAGCACAACCCATTAAATAATAAATGATGGCCGTAATTGTTATTCTAATTATTTTATGGCTTAGACCTTGGAGTACTAAACTTCTCTTTCCTGGGCACACAACACTCATCTTTTCCTGCCCTGCTCAAAAGAGAGAAACAAATTGCTGAGTTGACAACTATGGGCAATGCGTCCAGAACCACTGCTGCTTGGTTTACTTTAAAGGGGAAATAACTTCATTAGAAATGACATTTCCTTGGCTAGTTGGTCCCCTGCTGACAAAAGTGTCCCAAGAACACTTGTGCTTTCTGCAGCTGAATGGAGTGGCTACTCCTGTGGCTAGGGTCCCTGGGGTGGGAGGTCAAACCTACCAAATAGGAGATGAGTTCATGAGAAGGACTAGGGTTAGTTTTTTATACCATTTGCAGCCCTGGGGTTTTCTCTGACCTGTCTCTGATTTAAATCACAGCCTCCCCAGCACTCTTTCTTCCTCTGTCCATATTAGTTTTTCTCCATAGCTTGTAAGTCACCATTTGTCTGATTTATAGTCTCTCCCCATTAGAATGCAAATTTCAGCAGGGCAGGTTTGTCTGGTTCACCTCTGTAGCCCCAGTGCCTACATCATCAGTGTTGAGTATCTAGCAGTTGTTATGGTTTGGATCCAGAATGTCCCCCAAAGGCTCCTGTGTTGAAGACTTGGTTCTCAATGCAGCCATGTTTAGAGGTGAGGTTTTGGGGATTAGATCATGAATGCTCTAATCCCCTCAGCGGATTAATCCACTGTTAGTTGAATGAACTACTAGAATGTGATGGAAACTGTAGGCGGTGGGGCCTGGTTGGAGAAAATGAGTCACTGGGAGCATACCCTAAAAGGGTATTTCTTGTCCCTGTTCCCTTCCTCTCTCTCTAACACAGGGTTGTACGAACACTGGAGGCTTCTTGTCTCACACACCAGAAAAATGAAGTACACAGACAACGGAGGGAAGGATTCAGTAGCAGACTTACTACAAGCAACCAAGGAACGCTCCTACAGCATGGGAGGGGTCCCAAAGAGGGTACTGTGGGTAGCTCTCAGTCTATGGGTTTTTATACTCTTGATGATGAGCTAACCTTTTATCAGAAAGTCTCTCTTGATTGTTCTGTTTTCCTGACTCATTTGAAATTGTACAATTTTAATTTTCTTATTCCTATAATGGGATGGTTTCACGTTCTTTTTTTTTTAATTATTTGTTCTTATTTGTTGTACTTGACAGTGGAATACATTTATACATTTTGATAGATCGTACATAAGTGAAGTGTAATCTCTCATTTTTCTGATTATACATGTAAGCTGGGCGCATGGCTAGTGGCCAAATAAAAATGGACAGAAAGCGGCCAAAGCAAGCTTTATTGGAATTTGGCTCTCGGGCGAAATTCCCAGCCCCCTGGGGTTTAGGTTAGGGTAGGGAGCCAGAGAAATCGCAGATGGCCCTGGCTGCCCAGGGTCTTTATAGGCCGAAATGGGGTGGGGGGTCTTGCTGAGTGGCAGGTGGATATAAGGGTCAGTGGAGTTTTCCTGCCCGTTTGAGTGGTCACTGTGTGGCGCGCTGCCCTTTGTCTCAGTTGCTCTGCTCTCGTCCTATAGTCGCCCAAATTCCGACCTAACAATACATATTGTAGGATCACATCCGTCATGCAGTCATGTATGTACATGAGATAATAATGTGTGTTTCACTCTACTATCATTCCTACCCCTCTCCCCCTCTCCCCTCTCCCCTCTCCCCCTCTCCCCCTCTCCCCCTCCCTTCACTCCCCTCTACCTAATTTAAAGTAACTCTATTCTTCCCTAAACTCCCACCCCTTATTGTGAATTAGCTTCCAAATACCAGAGAAAACATTTGGCCTTTGGTTTTTTGGGATAGGTTTATTTCGCTTAGTATGATATTCTCTAACTCCATCCATTCACCAGCAAATGCCAAAATTTCATTCTTCTTTAAGGCTGAGTAATACACCATCACATTTTCTTTATCCATTCATCTGTTGAAAGGTACCAAGGTTGGTTCCATATTTTAGCTATGGTGAATTGAGCTGCTATAAATATTGATGTGGCTGTGTCACTGTAGGATGTTGATTTTAAATTCTTTGGGCATAAACCACGGTGTGGGATAACTGAGTCAAATGGTGGTTCCATTCGGTTTTCTGAAGAATCTCCATACTGCTTTCCATAATGGTTGCACCAATTTGCTGTCCCACCAGCAATGTATGAGTGTACCTTTTTTCACACATCCTCGCCAACATTTATTGTTGCTTGTATTCTTGATAATTGCCATTCTGACTGGAGTGAGATGAAATCTTAGAGCAGTTTTGAATTGCATTTCTCTAATTGCTAGAGATGTTGAACTTTTTTTCATATATTTGTTGATCAATTGTATACCTTCTTCTGTGAAGTGTCTGTTCGGTTCCTTAGCCCATTTACTGATTGGGTTATTTGTTTTTTTGTTGTTAAGTTTTTATATATCCTGGAGATTAGTGCTTTATCTGATGTACATGTGGTAAAGATTTTCTCCCACTCTGTAGGCTCTCTATTCATGTTACTGATTGTTTCCTTTCCTGAGAAGAAGCTTTTTAGTTTGAGTCCATCCCATTTATTGATTCTTGATTTAACTTCTTGCACTTTCATGTGCTTTTTAACCTGAGATTGTCCTGTACTTGCTCCTTAAAACAAAAGAATTGCTTGGGTTCAAAACAGCTCTTTGTGGTTGATTAACCTTAGGGTTGTCAAGGAAGCCTGGGGCTACAGTAGAATGTAAGGGAACCCAAGCATGATTGGGGCCTTCCAGGCAGATAGCCAAAAACAAAATAAAACAAAACAAAAAACACTTTAGCCTAGGGTGGGGTGGCAGGATCCAATTCTCCAACGTGTCCATTTCTAAATGCCTGTAGACAATCTATCTTCTGCCCCATCTCTGCCTCTCAGCTGCCATGAAGTGAACAACTTTCCTCTATCATGCCCTTCCATCATGATATTCCATCTCATCTCAGGCCCAAAGCAGTGAAGCCAATAGACCATGAACTAAAACATCTGAAACTGAGCCAAAATAAATCTCTCTTCCCTAAGTTGTTCTTGTCGAGTATTTTGGTTACAGTGATGAAAAGCTGTCTAACACAGCAGTGTAGCGAAATTTTAAATGCTTCCCCCACCTTCAGTTTCAATAATTTTGTCTTTGAAATAACTACCAATAAACACATTAACAGGAAAAAGAAAGCATATATATTTTATGAAAAGAAAAGAAAGATATTTATTAATGTGTAGAAACATGGGAGAAATATGTTAAGTATGAGATTCAAAGAAAGGGCCTGATGGTTGAAGCTTCAATAGCATTTTGAGCTACAGAAAGAAAAGAGGCTTAAGGTAGCTCTAAAGGAAGTGATAATACAAGTCATGGGAAGGTGAGAGGAGGCAAATGCACCCAGCAAAGGTCTTATTATGCAGATGAAGTCTCCCAGGTAATAGTCATCAGAAGACCACCTGTAGCAACTCTGTCTGGGCCTGGTGTCAGACCTCGTCTCTTCCTATGAAAAGATATTTCGTAGGCAGATAAGGGAGCCCCAGAGAAAGCTTCTTTGCAAACACCATATAACTCTATCACAGATGCAAATTTCTCCATAACAGGACACCTTTTCAGAGCTATTCCTGTGTCTATAGCCCCTCTGAATTGCCCCTCTTAAGTTATGCTGAAATATATTTTTAGGTGGTCACTCTTGTCCATATGCCAATTAGAGAGACAAGCAAGGGTGAAGGGCAAGAAAGGCACTGAGTCAGCATGGACATGCTGGGGAAGACCAGATATAGAGGTACGAGGACCAAAGATCTGTCTTTAAGGAACACAGAGGTTTTATTGAAAAGTGGAACAAAGAAGGCTTGAGTGTTTGCACAGCTGATAGAGTAAGTCCTGCTGGTCAGCCATGGTCTGGTTAATCATTATCTCAGGACTGGTTCTGTGAGGTGGCTCTGGAGAAGTGCTTATCACTTGAGGGGACAATCTGGTTCCCATGAGATGATTGCTCCTGCCCTTCGGAGGGCAGCTTCAGTTCCTGTCATGGGGGTAATTGCTCCCATTCAGAGAGTGATCTTATCATGGAGTGATCTGTGAGACTCTGCTGTTCCTAGAATTAAAGGTGACTGCAGGCTTAAGGCAATGACTGAATTCTTAAAGTTGTAACTCCAGGGTCTGACAATTGAATATCCTCACATATCTTGAACATATCTTAGTTATGCTGATGTAGATGCCCTCAGTTTTGAAAAGGGATGAGCTAGGTTAGGTAATTTTAGTGCTAAAGGAACTTGTATTATACTCCTTAAGTATCAACGTGCCTATGTGAAGAGCTGAGCAGGTCACAAATTTTAAGGTAATAAAGGAGACAAATGCAAAATGAAGTCAGAGATGTCAGGCTTTATCCTACCTTCAGTTAACCATTGGGCATCTGTAGGCCTAAAGGAAGAGACTGCTTTTAGCGAAAGAAGCCTGTCTCTGTTATAACATCTTTTAACATTACAGGTAATTTACTTATTGACATTCATGACTTCCCTTCAGTCTTCAACTTTGTCCCCCAGAATGTCAGCTCCACTAGAGCAGGGAGATCTTTCATTTACTCCCCAACACATCCCAAGCATTAGAACAGCATTTGGCACACAGCAGGTGCTCATTATTCATTAAATGAGTTACCAGGAACAAGAGGAGTGAAGCAGCTTATGTTTTGCTGGAACCTAAGCTGATGACAAATAATTGATAAATCTTGAGATTTTAGAAGCCACGATTCACAAGCACCAATAACAATGCAATCCAGTTTCCCGTTTATTGATCTGCATAAATAAAAACAAACATAAGGCCTCTCAGTTTCTTTTCCACTTCTGTGCAAAACAAGGTTTCTTTGACACCTGTGAGCTTCCCTTTGTGACACAGGCCACTACGGTAATTCTAACACTGTCACCAACTATCCCCCAAAAGTGTTGTTCCCCTCAGGAAGGAAGAAAAATGATGACCAGGGACTCGCCTGACTCAGAAAATATGACAGCTGGTTCCCAGTGGGAACTAGCCGCGCACCCCCCTCCCTTCTTCCCTGCCTTTCTGCGCGGCCTCCAGTGGGGTTACAAAGGGCCAAACCACATTCCGCTCCCTGCTGCCTGCGCTCAGTCAGGGCCGGGCGGGGCCGGGCAGCCCAGCACACACTCAACCCTAAGCAGTCCCCTCGCCAGCCAGGACGTAGCGACGACCCTCAGCAGGGACGCGGCGGTCGCCGGGGCTTCTAGAGCGTGTCCTACGCTAGAGATCGCGTCCGGGACAAAGGACCGCAGCGAACACTGGCCTCCCCGGGTGCCGGGTGCGGCTTCTCCAGCCTGCGTCGCTGATCCTGGGATCCGAAGCTGCGCGGCGGTGCTTGTTACCCGGAGTGGGTGAGAGTCTCTGTGAAAGAAAGGAGAATGGGAAAAATCTTCAAGAACAAAACTCTGGTCCTCCGCGGGGAGTGCAAAAGAAGGGGGCGGCGGCGCCAGGCGGATCGCGATCCGGCCCAACCAAGTTTGCTCCGGGTTAGATAGAACTTTCAGATCCCAGCTGCTTCTGGCCTCAGACCGGGTTTCTGAAGAGCCGGTAAGCACCGAGGGTGGACGTCAGGAGGGGCGGAGGGTGGGCGGTACTGGGGGGATGGTAGGGGAAGGCCAGACCTGGGGTCGCGCAGGCGCCTTGCTCGCCACCTCCTACCCAATAGCCCCCGCCCCATCTCCGAGAGGCTAGAGGGTGGCTGGGGGAGGAGGGGGGATGGCTAGCGCTTCAGGCGAGGGGAGGGCGGGAGGCAAACACAAAGCTCTTCCCTCCCCTCGTCCTCCTTCTCCTCCCCTCTCCCCCTCTTCCTCCTCTTCTTCCTCCTCCTCCTGCTCCTCCAGGGCGGGGAATCCCAGCCCCGCGCTCCTCCGTAGGGCCACCGGTCGCCCCCGCCTCGGGGACCTGCGGGGAGGGACACGAGAGGTAAGGGGCGGCGGCAGCGGAGACTCCACCCACTGTGTCCCCACCGGGTCCCGATCTGGGCTCTGCGGGGTTCCAGGCAAGAGTTGCTGCCCCACACTCTCCTTATCTGGAGGAGATTTGGGGGAGAGAGCCTGCGAGTCTTCTTCCCCGGTCGTGAGGGACGGATAGGGTAGGGGGACTCCGGAGGTAGGGACTGGGGGGGCAGGGTGACGTTCCTCTGAGCAAGGTGGCCTCTGGTCTAGGAACGGTCACGGGGTGGCCTCCGCTGACCTCTGCGGGGGGTGGGGTGAGTGGCAACTGCAGGTGGTGCAGGGAGGGTGGCGTGAGGTGCAGGTGTGTGTGTGCATGTGTGTGTGTGTGTGTGTGTGTGCGCGCGCGCGCGTGCACGTGCACGGGAGTGGGGAGATAGGAACCTTTGTTGAGTTCTACCTGCGGGGCAGCTTGCGACATGTCAAGTGCGACCGCTGCCTGTGCTCGGGACCTGGAATCACACATCCCAGGTGCAAGGCTGAGGCCCCTGCTGGAGGGTCAGCCAGCCCGGGAAAGGGGCGCTTGGACTGCCAGGGTGATTGATGGAGTCGCTGCAGGCGGAGGAGGAGTCCTGTGTTCCTGCCGGGAAGGAGTGGGGCCACTTTTCCATTTTGAGGCCTCCTTGCCCCCTTCTGGGCTCAGCCTCCACCCTTGGCCTCGGCTCCCACGAGTGCGGTGTCCACCCACTAGAGATGGCGCGCCCCTGGATGGCCGGGGAACCGCAGGGTTTCCAGAACTTAAACTTTAAAGCCTGGACATGTTGCCAAGAAATACAGGGCAAGATCGGCCCCCTGGGTCCTGAAAGGCGCCTCTCTTCTCAGAGCTCTCAAATCTCATGGGCTTTCCTAGTTCAGCAGAAGAGGCTGCACACAAACCCCGCACACTTTGTAACCGCACTTTCTTGGAGGATTTCTGGCACATTGGGGGTTCTTAGGAACATGTTGTAAACAATAAGAAAACTTCAGAGCATTCCTTCACCAACAGGACTTTATAAATATTGAAGCAAAAATAAACCTTTGACAGCACTCAGTAATTGAGATTAGTATTTTAATGTGGTAATTTCAAAAAGAAATGAGTGTAAAAATATCCATGATAAACAATCCATGATCAACATTTTAAATAAAGACGGATAATAACCCTGCCTCATTGTGCAGTGGAAGCAGTGGTTCACAATCCCCCCTCTCTCCTATTTGTCTGGTCCCCCCACTCTGTGGTTTTTGAGGGCGGACAATAGCATGCCACAGATTGGGCGACTTGGGCTTTGTATATAGTCATGTTTGTTGACTGTGGAGGTTCTATTGACTTTTTCTCTAGTTCAAGCATGCAAGGAGGTTTTGGTAAGCGTTTTTAGAAGAAGTACTACTTCTCATACCTCAGGTTTCTCATGTCTCTGGGACACTGGTACATTCTTCAGGCTTTCACTTCCACAGGGGACATCACCAACTGTGGTCTGGGAGGGGTCTGAGTAGTGAGGGGCCTTGGCATTTGGGTTTTGAGAGAGAAGGCTGTTGACATAGCTTTGGGGTTTGGAGACTTGCTTTCAGTCTTTGGAGACTGAGGACACAAGGGAGAACCTAGCAGGACCTCCCTGAGACATTCTCTTTCAGACAGTTAAACAGAGTGGAGAAGACCTATAATAGCCCACACTTGACCTCCAGGGTAGGGCAGATGGGAGGAACCATGACTCCTAGGACATGTTGTGTGTTTTTTGAGAATTAACATCCTGGCAGCTCTCCTATCTACCTCCTAGGTGCCCTCTCCCACTACTTACTCTAAAGAGGAGTTTCACTTTCCAGAAACAACCTCCTTACTTGGCTAAATTCTCTTCCTCTATTTGGAGGAGGCAGACGAGCCATTTCTCTTCTCCCATAGTATATTGTGCGAGTCCTCTCTGCTATATTCCGCGTGGAAGAGGAAAGGGTTAACTGCTGGAGGAGGATGTTGGTGGTTTTTCTATCTATTACTCAAAAAACTTATCTACTCCATGAGTGCACAAAAGCCAATACTCTTTTAATGTGAGAGGGGGCGTGATGGGTGTGGCCATACCAGTTCTGGCCTCTTAAAACAACATGGAGTTGCCCAACTCTCCTTTATGTATAATATACAGGTAAAAGGGGCAAGGACTGGGAGGAGTTTCTTCTGTGATGGACAGGATAGGGTGGAGTTAGGGGAGCCATCTTCTTAGGAGGAAAATTCTAGAAGGAGACAGGGAACCACTCCTACATAGCGCCACATATTTCCTGGCAGTTCCTAGAAGCCAGGCCTCTGAGTCACATGGCTCAATGTAGTCTGATTCTGCTAAATAAGGACAACTTCCCACAGTATATCATTTTGATATTCTGTCCTACTTACCTTGTACATCCATCCCACCTAATGATCTTTCAAGAATCCTAATAGTTTCAGCAAGGAAGTTTTCCCTGACTTCCTCCTCCTTTCCCTGGAGAGGCATCCCAGTGCCATCAGAATTCCTTGTGTACAAGTGTATATGTATCCCTTCCAGGCAATATGCAGTGGATTCCACTTACCCACAGTCTGTGAGCTTCTTGGGGTTGGAAATCAGATCATAGCCCTTATGACCTACTGCTAAAGTAGTAAGTGTTGAATAAATGAATGGACAAATTATCCCTTTGTCAAGCAATTTGAGGAGTTACACAAGTTACACAGCAAGAAGTATATGGTTAGGATGGTAATGCCTCTTGGGAAAGCAGATAATGTTTTCATGGAACTTCATAAAGTAGTTTTACAAATAATAGCTCAGTTGTTTCTCACAAAAACAACTTTAATTGCATTTTGTAGGTGAGGAGATGGAACCATAGAGGGACCAAAGAGGAATCAGAGGGTAGACGTGCTCCAAGGCAGACTCCTGGCAACGTGGACTAGAACAGGAGATACCAAGCTGTGTGTTAGGATGCAATTTTGCTAAAGAATTGGTAGAGTTACAGTGGTAAAATAAGTTAGGGGAATGCTAATGATAAACTGCCTTTTTTTTTAAAGGCTGGACTTTTCAGAACCTTTACTATTATAATGTGCACTGGGACTCTAAGATAAAATAATATGGAGTGGGGACTATTCACCAACTTCTTCTGGCCACAGAAAAGTTTCCCATGAAGTTTCTTCTGGATCCAGTATTCCAAAGAGTCCACTTGGGGAAATATTGCCAAAAATCTTCCTCCCAAATTTTCAGCTGGTTGGATCAGTTTCCAAGGAATATGGAGTCCAACCACTATTGGGCACTCAGTTGTGGTAAAACTGTATGCTTAGATATTAGGCAGGCATAGTAACCCTTTTTGAAATTTGGAGTAAATTATTGTTTTGCCAGCTCTGTGCATCTGATTGACATGAATCATTTCCCCAGGGTTTGATCAGATCTGGGACTCTGGAACTGCCCTCAGTCTACCCAGAAAGGGAAGGACTGGGTAGGGGTTGGGGGAAACCAGCCTTCCCAACTCTGATGCTCCCAAATGCAGCTGTGTATATGGGATGGAAACTCTGGGATTCTTGTACAAAGAGCACCATTTCATCTTGGTTTATCACATCCACTGAGTGAGAAGATGAACCTACTAAATGAGTTTTTAGTTCCCTTTCTCCTTGGGCACTGGCCACGTGCATTCTCTAGGTAATCCATGTTTACATTTATTCCTGAAAAGTACCCTAACAGTAGACTGTAGGCAAGCTCTGAATTAGATGCACCCAATTTCAAATGGGGGTGATATGAATTGGGAGCTGCTTACAATGGATCCTTCACTCCAAGAGGTGCAGCCCCTAGGTTCGTATACACCCATTGTTTGAAATTGGTTGCTTCTAAATCAGATTTGCCTGTAGTTGTCTCTTATGGCACCTTCCACAAATCTGTAACCTGGCTATTCAGGTTCAATTGCAGTTAAAGAGAAAGCAGAGTTTGTATTTCAGTGACTCAAAGAAGGATTGTGGACTAGCAGAGGAGCCCCAGGAAAGGTGATAGAGTAATCAGAAAGGCATAGCTGCTTAAATTTCACATCCATCTCAGACATTTCTAGGTTTCCAATGCTGAGCAAATATCAAGATTTGTTTCATGGAGTTTTCCAAAGCATGGAAAGTAAGGAGTCTCATTCAGAGACACGTATTGAATAAGGCGACTTTGCCAAAGTCAAGGGAAGGAGTGTTCTGTGCAAAATGGACCTACAAGGTGGGGTGGCGATATCAAGGGAAGGCGAGGGAGGGTAATGAATTATGAGTCAAGTCAAGGAGTTCAGGAAAGTGTGTGTGTGTGTGTGTGTGTCTGTGCATGCATGCACACTTGTAGCTCTTGTGTGTGTGACCAAGCAAGAAGGTAGGGAGAAAATACTGTGATTGGTAACCCCTATGTGTCAGCAACATAGAAAGGTTCAATAAGCAACAAGAAACACAGGGAGTCACTGGTATCCAGCAGGGAGAGAAGCAGGGAAGTAGATGAACTTACCCACGAAGAAACCACAGGTCAAGCAGGAAGCGGGTGAAGGTGGAATCCTGGAACCTCATGTCTATCAGGTGCAGAGAAGGGGATTGTGAAGCTGGGGAGGAGGAAGGAAGAGGATGTGCTGATGATAAACTGGATAATCCAGAACTGTCAGCCTGCTGGCTTATGGCCAGTGTCTGTTGTGATTGATCAGGACCCAAGCTATTCCAGCTTTAGCATTTTTAATGTTAACCAGAAGTGTGGAGAGTTTGCTGAGAGAGTGAACAGAACCACCCAAGGTAATACAGCCACTAGTGAAAGGACTCAAGAGCATTAAATGAATGAATGATTAAACCACACTGCTTTTTTGCAGTAGAAATTGTTTTTAAATTCACTAACATTTTGGTGAAATTTTAAATGTAGCTATTTTGTTAAAGATGGTAAGAAAATAGGGCTATTTTTTTTTTCCAGTGAAACCCAGGGCCTCACACTGAGTTACATCCACAACCTAGTTGGATTTTATCTTTTAAGTGAGGCTATATATATGTCAGTCTGTGTAAGATATTTCTGGTCAAGAATCTTTGGTTGCCAAAATCTCCATTGCTAGTTTTGAACACCCCCAAAAGCTGTTGTACCCTAATTGAGAACCTCCGATTATATTTTGGGTAGGAAAGGTTATAAAGGTGTATTGATATATATTTTAAAACCATCATAAGAGTGATTTAAATATTGTTGAACTTTACAGTATACAAATGAGAAACAAATTCAAGAATTATGCTAATTACTGTTGTGAATTTATGTGTCATTTTTATTTGATGACAACATGTGGCCAAGTGACAGTTTACAGAGGTAGATAATAGCAGGTAATCCCCCACTTGCCTGAAATTCTCAGAGTTTGAGTCATTTTAAAAATCAGACTTGAAAACATTTGTTTTAATGAATGAAGTATTTCCTTTAATTGAGTAGGTTAACCCAAGGAATGGGATAAAAAGACATTTTTGGTTGTAGTATACACATAGCGTTTTATTTGCTACATTAGAAATTCAAAATCCAAACATTTAGGTACTTCAAATAGCTAAAGGAAATTCAATTTACCTTCTGAAGCATTTTTCTTCCTAATAAGAAAAATTATTACATTTTCCCCCCAAATAGCTAACTCCCCATTGCATTTAAATTATGACTGACTTACAAGAATACTTCTTAAAAATGAATGGAGGCAGATGTCTCTTCTCAGTTACCTGTGTGGTATCCTAGGGCAGCTGCGTGGGTTGATTGCACATGGACCTTTGAGTCTCCCAAAGTCAGCCAAAAACCCACACCTGGCCGAGAGCTGTGATCAGCAACTGCATCTGTGCAGGACCAGCCCTGGCCTTTATCTGACCTCCACATACATACAGGTGTCAGGATATAGGAGACACCTCAACGCTCATCATCCTACCATCCAGACTTTTGATAAAAGTGTTGCACGTTCATGACTTTTTGTGGCCCCAGAACTTTACCTTTCTGCACAGTTTATTGTTTGTACATTTCCTTTGGATTCCTTTCATGGCTCCTATGCAAGTCCTCAAACAACTACCCTTTCATATTTTCTTTAAATGTCTGTGGTTTTGGTTTTACAGACTACTGTTTAAATTAATTTGGAATCATTTGGTAGGTAGTTTATGAAGGAAGGAGGAAATTTAATTCTGTTTTTTTTTTTTAACCAATAATTTTTTAATTCTATTTATTTATTTATTTATTTATTTATTTTTTACCAAATGATACTGCCCTCAGGTCCAGCATAATTTGGTGAATAAACTGCTATTTCCAGCTTTGTGACACATGCATGTGGAAGGGTAAGTCCCATTCCAATTTCTGCTCCTTTATTTTACCACTAAAAATTTCTTGGCAAATTTGCTCATTAGTCCCATGCATGTGTGTATTTGTGTATGTGTATTTTTTTTTTTTTTTTGTACTAGGGATTGAACACCCAAGGGTGCTTTATCACTGGTGTCCCCAAACCTTTATTGGTTTTGATTTTTGAGACTGGATCTTGCTATGTTGCAGAGCCTGGCCTCCAACTTGTGATCTTTTTGCCTTACCCCCATTCCCCACCAATTGTTGGGATTACAGGTGCATGCCATTGTGCCCAACTTAGTCTTTTCTTCCTTTCTTTTTTTTAGTTTTTAAATTTGTTTTATTAGTTATACATGATAGGTATAATGTATTTTGACATATTATTCATATGTGGAGTATAACTTCTCATTCCTCTGGTTGTACATGATGTAGAATTACATTGGTCATGTAATCATATGTGCACATAGGATAGTAATGTCTGATTCATTCTACTGTCTTTCCTATTCCCATGTCCCCTCCCTTCCCTTCATTCCTCTTTGTCTAATTCAAATTACTTCTGATCTTCCCTACCTTCCCCCTCCTTATTTTGAGTTAGCATCTGCATATCAGAGAAAACATTTGGCCTTTGGTTTTTTGGGATGGACTTATTTCACTTAGCATGATAGTCTCCAGTTCCATCTGTGTACCGGCAAATGCCATAATTTCATTCTTCTTTATGACTGCCAACTCAGTCTTTTCAATCTAATTTTATTTATTGATAAATTTTATTTCAAGGAATTTATTTGGACTTATATTTAACCTGCATACTATTTGAGATAGTTTTGGATTCTCTTCATCAGGTAAACCTGGTCACTGGAAGTCTGCAGACATCACATACATTCTGACCAAGCGTGTTTACTGGTCCCTGGGCTGCTCGGTGACACACCCGTGCTGCAGAGATGTGGCTTCTGGTTTCAGCATTCCTGGGAGGTGTTGGGTCTTGGCTGACTCCAAGGTTCATTTGTAATCTGGTCCGTGGAGGGATCACTTTATGATTCTTGGCCTCAAGGACCTTGTAGTCTGACACATTACTGGCAAGAACAGAGTTCTGTGGTCAGGGCTTGACTTGGGAGATAGACACACTTGTGTGGAGTTTGAACTTGAAAATCTGTGTTATTTTCCTTTGCAATCATTTTTCCCCTTGGAAATTTAGGGATCCAAGTGAGCACAGAGGTAGAGTTTCTAGAAAATGCATTTTCCTGCTCTTTGTTTTATTAAGAAAGCACAGAGAAGGTGGAAGAGGTTCCTCTGATTCTTGGCTTGACTGGTGTTGCTAAAGGATGGAGATTCTACCTCTGGACCATAAAGACATTAGGTGTCATGTCTTGTGAGCAAGGAAGCCTAGAGAGACGTCTGAGAGAGAGGGAGGGAGAGACTGGCAGCCAGTGAGATGGTAGAGCAGACCAGAAGGGTGTCCCTCCCAGGCCGAGGAAGGTGCTTTATTTAGAGTGGCTTCTTCAAAGCTTCTTATCTCTCCCATCAGGGATGGGTGAGGTCTGGCCTATGAAGTGGCACTCAGACCTCTCCCTGTCCCTCCCACAAGGTGGAATCCCCTTCCTGGCCTTCTGTCCATGGGTTGTCCTACCCATTCTTTCTGTATTTTGGTATTCCTACCTTAACAGTTAGTGTGTTCCTAGTATTACATATAATGTTTCCCTGGGCACGTCTCATGCCCCAATTATGCCTGATATTTTTAGCCATTGTCTTTCCATAAACAGCCTAAGGTTATACAAATGATCTAAATAATACAATAATAACCCACTACAATTTAACTGTATTTTCATGGGACTCGGATTGGAGGTGGAGTCATTTCCAAAAGAAAGGCTAGGAAAGGGCTGGTATGGGGTGGGTTCCTAGACCTCTTTCTATTTAAGGATAATGTGGTAGCCTACAGAAAGGGCACTCAGTCCTGTCCTGGCATCTGATAATGATTCACAGTAGACATGTGAGGAAGGGATGGCTAAGCTATGATGGATGGATTCATTGGTCTTAGCATTAGCAAGAAGGTTCTAGGCAGGAATGCTAAGTGCAAAGAATGAGAACCAAGTGGGACTTTGGGTCAAGGAACATATAATCCATCGAGTTCCACTCAGGATGCAGAGTTCCTGGTTGGGTTCCACAAAGTAGGCAGAGATTGATGGCCAGGATAGAGAGGACATGGTCCAGACCCTCTGAAGACTTTCATTCTGGAGAAGGAGGCAAGGACCGGATGTTGAAGACAACTTGGGGGAACATCATGTCTTAAAAGAATCAGACTCTATGGGAAGGAGGTGAAAGTTTGAGGGAAACAGTCTAGGCAACAAATAAACACTTATGTCTTGAATAGACCTAAGGTCTTATGCCCTTAATTTTTTTTTTTATTTAAGTAGAAACAGCCTCTTTTGTCTATAACTGTAGATATGGAAGATCTGTGTCTTAAGTCAGGTTCCCTAGAAGCAGACCCTGATGTGGGGATTCATGTGAAAATGGATTAAGACATGTTCACAAGAATATAGGGGATGGGGTGATGACAGGGAGGGAAGCCACGCAAGGGCGCATATCCCACAAAGGCCACAGAGGGAAGCTTGGCACACTTTCACAGGAAAGTTCTGGAAATAGTGTAGACCCTCATCAGAGTAGCCAGATCAGAGGCCAGACTACTGGAGTATTCATACCCTTGCATCAGTCAGACTTTGGCTAAGGGCCACCCCAAGCACTTCCAGCTCTCTGCACACAGGCAGAGCAAGCCCCTGAAGCCTGAGAGCCATTTTTGCACAGAAACAGGTGCTGTCTATGCAGTGAAAACGTGCAGGAACATGGTAAAAGGACCTGAGGATTTGTGGGCAGACCACTGGCAGCATCTGCAACAGTCTGGAATGCCTATACTCAGCTGCACATGAACTGGCAGGGTGGACTGTTAGGAAGAATCTATGATTTTTCATTTTCTTGTGGCCTCCTAAATGTGTGATAAGCGGAAGTTTCTTACTAACCCTGTGCCAGGCATTATAATATGTAGGTGTCCACTTTCCTTTCATCCCTGAAAGCAGAGAGAGAGAGCGAGAGCGAGAGGAGCCATGGGAATCCCAACATTCCCTTCAAAGGCACACTTTCATTGATCTAACTTCCTTACAGTAGGCCTGACCTCCTAAAGGTTCCCACACCTCCCAATAGTGCCACAGGCTGGGGTCTAAGCCATTTGTATATGAGCCTTTGGGAGACATTTAAAATCCAAACCATATCAACATACCTGGCTTCCTGGCCTGTGAGTGATTACATCAACCCACCAGAAACCATCTTTTCCACCAGTCTTTGCTTCTGACAATTCTGCTGTAGATTTTTATGCATTTGGGTTTTATTACAAATATTCTGTATAATCATCAGATACTATTGATATATAAATATCCTTCTTGGAAATAGTTAGCTTTCTGTTTCTATTATTATTGGCTCCAGGTTCCCTGAAGAGTAACTGATGAGGTGTTGGATAGAGAAGGTTGACTTCTGGATAGAGAATGTTGACTTCTTTTTTTGGGGGGGATGTGGGTGGGTCTGGAGATTTAACCCAGAGGTACTTTAAAACTGACCCAGATCCCCAGCCCGCCCCCCCTTTTTAAATTTTATCTTAACACAGGGTCTCACTAGTTGCTTAGGCCCTCACTAATTTGCTGAAGCTTGCCCTTAACTTGCAGTCCTCCTGTCTCAGCCCTCCTAGCTGCTATGGTTACAGGCATGCACCATCACACCCAGTTGGACAGAGAATGTTGAGAATCCTGGATCTAGGAAACCAGAGAATGTAAAGAATGAAAAGAAATTGTCCTAGTCATGTCAGGGTACAGCAATGCACACTCTCACTTCCCAGGCCAATATTTGTTAAATCCCCATATCTTCCTTCACTCCTTACTTTTATTTCACTGAGAAAATAGAGCTAATCTGAGGAACTTCCAACCTGCCCACCCCACACTCCAACTTGTATCTGCCTCCATTTGCTCTGCCTTGCTTTTTCCTTCAGTGGATGGAGTGTTTGTGCTCCTCTCTTGGGTTCGTTCGCCCTTATGCTTTGTGCAGCAGATCCTGGCTTCTCTCATATACTCAAGGACATGGCTGTAGTAGTTGTCACTCTTTCCCGGATCACCCGCTCCACTGAGTCATTTCCATTCAGGCACAATTAGACTAAAATTTCTCCATCTTTATAGAAACTCCTCTTGACCCCACTTCTTCCTCCAGCTCCAACCTCTTTTCTCAACTTCATTTTCCAACAGAACCCCTGCAGGAGTTTCCACACTCCCTGTCTCTTAAGTCCTTTCCTCTCATACTTTCTGAGCTCCACACTAATCAGGATGCTGCACCCAGAAGAGATCTGTCAAGGTCATCAGTGACTTCTCTGCTACCAAACCCAGTGGTCAGTGTTTGAGTCCCATCTCATTTGATTCTCTAGTGGCCTCTGATGTTGAATCAAGGGCCCTTCTGGACACAACTTCCTGTGTGACAGCATGCATTGCATGCCATGAATCTGGCCCTGGGGACATGTAGATCTAATGATACGTGTTGCAGGAGACTTAAGCTTCCTCTGAAAAACATCCTAAAGATCCAAAGTAATAATTACAACTTCTAAGGGTACTGAGTGCTCCCGATATGACAGACTGTCTGCACTGGGCTTCACATGTGAGGCATCATTCCAAAATCCTAACAAACCTGTGAGGTGTTTCATGTGTCCCCATGGTACACATGAAATAGTTGTATTTTCCTTCTTTTTTTTTTTTTTTCAGATTGTAAAAATTGAGGCACAGAGGGTAAAGTGAGTTTCTATGGTCACAAAACTCAAGAAAGTAAAGGAACCACAGTTCATACCAGATCTGTCAAAACCGGCTATACTCGGCAACTACTCTGTCTCCAGAAATTCTCCGCGTAGATTATATAGTGAATGTTCATTTTCTAGAACTGCATAACAAAAGACCACAGAGTGGGTGGCTTAAAAGAGAAATTTACTGTCTGACAGGAAACCACAAATTTGAGATCAAGATATTGGGAGGGCCATGCTTTTTCTGAAGGTGCTAAGATGAATGTGTTCCAGGCCTCTCTCCCAGCTTTTGGTAGCCTCAAGTATTCTTTAGCTTGCAGCTGATTTAATCTAATCCTCCATGTTCACATGACATTCTCCCTGTGTATGTACCTTATATCATTTTCCTTCTGTGTATGTCAATATACAAATTTCCCTTTGATACTGGATTAAGACCCACCTCCTGATCTCATTTTAACTTGACTAAATCTGCATAGACTCTACTTCCCATAAGTTCACATACCGGAGGTTAAAACTTCAACATACCTTTTTGGAAGGATGCAGTTCAACTCATATCCAGGTGTAAATGAGAGACATCAAATATCCAGAAAGTGCAACCACTTCACAGAATCAGAAAACAGGCATTCTGATTGTGAAGTAGTAATTCCATGGTCAAAATGCCTGATGTGAATTGCCTGTGTCCTGCCTTGAGCTGCCAAGTGGGTAGGGTGAGGGAGGATCTCTGGCATCTTCTCTGGAATGTGCCTAGTAAAGAATGGGAACTGAACACTTCCTTGGACAAGTGAAGTGAGTGTTCCTTGACAATTGATTTGGGGACTTAAACCCATGTGACTGGTTTCTGTGATCTTCTGTTTTTTTTTTTTCAATATAAATTATATTGGTGTATTAAAATCATACATAGTAGGGCGATTCATTGTTACTTTTTTTTTTTTTTTTGAGGGGGTACTGGGGATTGAACTCAGAGGCACTTGACCACCGAGCCACATCCCCAGCTCTATTTTTTATTTTATTTAGAGACAGGGTCTCACTGAGTTGCTTAGTGCCTTGCTTTTGCTGAGGCTGGCTTTGAACACCCAACTTGTACGTGCATACAATACATCAATATAATTTGTTCAATTTCATTCCTTATGACTCCCCTTTCCCTCCCTCCTCCTTCTCACTGGTCCCCCTCCTTTCCTCCACTGGTGTCCCTTCTAGTTCACAACCTTCTTTTGATGTCACTGTTAGGTGCCAGGAACATGTCTCTTGAGATGTTGTCACTTAATTCTGCTGGCTTCAGGTGCACTACAGTCCAAATGATTATATTTGGGAGAAAGTAGTAGAATTTTAAAATTCCTGATAATAGAATGATTCTGATTACAACTATGATAAAAATCCTATCATGGATCATGACAAAGAAAGAAAATAAAAACAATTAAGTGATAATTCATAACCATTATAAAATAGTATAATAGTGTAATTAAAATAAAATGAATCATTTTAGCTTCTATAAAACTCTCACCACTGTGCCCTTGATTTGCACCTGACCAGCTATAGTTCCTCTGACCTTGTAAGGTTGCTTTATTCTAACTCAGAGGTTCTGTCCCATGGAGCAACTTCTCTCAGGGGCTGTCAATCAGGTGCCACAGGCAGGCCTTACAGGACTTTGTCTCCAAAAAATGGGTAAAGAAAGAGCTCAGGTATCTAAACTCAGCTTACATAAGGCATCAACAATAACTTAAATATCAGTGTTTCTCCCTTCCTGCCTCCAAGTAGCCAAGCACCTGTTTCCTGAAGTAGGTGAGAGAGACTTGGGATTGCTTTAGAGGACAGGATGATGGAATTGCTTGAAGAGCTCACCACAACCCAACCCTGATTTCTGTTTCCAAAGAAAGTCAGATAGGAATGTGGACTGGGCACATTGTATTTTTCTTAGAGCAGCATGTGATAAAAGGGATATTTTTTGCAAATAGAGAAGAAGTGGAGAAAAGACTAAGAGCCAAAGACTGCAGAAAAAGCAAGAGGCATATTTGCCATTAGGAGAAGTTATGATTCTCCCTTCTCTTCTGCCATTGTGGCATGTGATGGAATTAAACATCTTTATAAAAATCATTCATGAGGGCTGGGATATAGCTCAGTTGGTAGAGTGCTTGCCTAGCATGCACAAGGCCCTGAGTTCAATCCCCAGCATCCCCCTACCAAAAAAAAAATCATTCATGTTCTATAAAAAGGAAAGAAGGGACTGGGACCCCTGCATGCACTGTTGCATATGATGTTAGTAGTTCTCCTATGTTGAATGGTAGGGAATTCCTGAATCTCCATGACCATTGCCCTACTCCAAGCCATTGTCCTCTGTGAGGATGATGATACAATAGGATTTTGTGCCAACTGATTACAGACAGGATTTCAGTGGAGCAAGAATGACCTCAGGGAGACCATATAGGAACAGAATGTGATTGGGCAGAGAGTGGTGCTGGACTATTGGGAAAAATTAGAGACAAAATTTGGAGAATGATCTAGCAAAACTACTATGAATTGGATGTGAGGAGTGTCCAAGAGAGAGAGAGGAGCCAAGGATGGTACTGGGCTTCTCCTTACCACCTACATCAATGGAGAAAATGGTAAATGTGGAAGGAGGAGAAGTCCTCACAATGAAGAGTTCCATCTCGTAGGTGTAAATTTTGGCGAATCTATGAGAACCCAAGGAGGTGTCAAGGGGTCTAGTTCCAAGGATCCAGAGCTTGAATGAGAGTTTGAGCTACAAAGAGAGTGGGACCACCTAAGGAAAGGGTATGCTAAATAGGGTTTCTGAAATCTTCCAAGACATTGCCATTCAAGTGTTTATTTCCCTTAGTTTCCTGCTTTAAAGTGGTATTTCAGAGTTAGCATTTGGTTCCCTCTAGCAATGGGGTTTCTGAGCCTGCCTTCTAATTTGGAGCTGAACACACCACTCAATTTCAGCAAAAGACTGCAGATAGAGTCCTGAGAGCTAAGATCACAAATGGTCATCACGAGAATCAATATTTATTGAGCACACAGGTGTGTGTGTTCCTAGACTGAGCATCCCTTTGTTCATGCACTAGCTTATTAAATATTTATACCCATGTTGAGGATGGGAACTCATACCCATTCTACTCTGGGAAATAAGAGGCCTGGAGAACATAGGTAACTTTCTCAAGGGCATGTTAATCAGTTGGAGAAATAGGGTTCAGGCCCACCTGTACCCATGGCAAAGCCCAAACACCAAAGTGCCACTTCCATTTCTCTGGAAGTTACAGTCTAAGGAGCACATGTGTTCCATGACCCTCCATCATCACGCAGACTGCGGGACTCTGTATTCAGAAGCTGCATCTTTTAAGGGGTACCCAAGTCTCCAGTTCTGGTTAGGAGAAACTGTAGAGAAATGCCCAAGAAATTTGATTTTATAGTTTCCCTCTGAAATAGAAATATTTGTTTTATTTGGCTTCAATCCTCCGTATGCCCTAAAGTCTACCATTAACTTCTTTTCAGATACAATGATTTCCCCTTAGCCATGGATTCACTTTCCCTAGTTTTAGTTATCTGCAGGCTGAAAATATTAAGTGGAAAATTCCAGGGGGAAAAAAAAAAAAAAACTAAGTTTTAAATTACACATCTTTCTGAGTAACATGACGAAATGTCACTCTGCTCTTCTCCATCCTGCTGGAAGCATGAATCATCCCTTTGTCCAATGTGTCCATGCTCTATTCACTGTCCATTCCTTAATCATTTAGTAGTCTTCTTGGTTATCAGAAACCTTATCAGTATGTTGCTACATTCTATTTTATTATTATTGTTATTAATCTCTTACTAGGCCTAATATATAAATTAAACTTTATCATAGATATTATGTGGAGGGAAAAGAGTTTCCTTCTACTTCCCCTGTAGTTCTATGAGGGTTCTTTGGCTGAATCTAGGAACACCAATTACTCCAAGAGCTGATTAACAAGAGAAGAGCACAAAAGTTTTATTAAATGTACATGTGTACGCAGGGACCTTCACAGGAGAACCAAGTCCAAAGAAATGATCAAAACAGGATACTTCTCTAATTTTTAAACAAAGAACAATAAATCTGTGAAGGAGTGATGAATGGGTATCTGGATTAGGGAGGTAGAGTCTAGGAATGTCACTAAGAAATATATGGGAGGAGTGTGGACGTTCATGGAAGATAAGGTTTTGTTTGTTTATTCAGGTTCATTGCAGGCTCTGGTGAGCAAGACAGTTTTCCTGCCTTAGTGTGGGATGCCCCAAAGAATCTTCATGGCCCTTTCTGAAGTTAGTTTGTTATAGTTCAAATCTGGAATGTCCCCCAAAGGCTCATGTCTTGAAGGCTTGTTCCCCAGTTGGTGGCACTACTGGGAGGTGATGGAAACTTCAGGAGGTGGGGTCTTGGTGGAAGAGGTGAGTCACTGGGGGTGTGCATGGCCCCCTTGCCCTCTGCTTTCCATCTGCTGTGAGATAAGCACCGTTTCTTGCCTCACCCCTCTGCCATGATGTTTCACCACAGACCCAGAAACAATGGAACCATCTAACTATGAACCAGAAACCTCTGAAACTGTGAGCCAAAATAAATCTTTCCTCCTTTAAGGTTATTTTCTCAGACATTTTGTCACAGTGGTGAAAAACCAACTAACACACAGTTCCTTAAGTGATTTCAACTTCAAACAATCAATAATGCCAATACAGCCTATGTTGAGATGGCACATACTCAACTCCTTCATATGTGTAGGAAAAAAATCATAATTTATATAGGATTTGGTAATATCCATGGTTATAGGTATCCACTGGTGGGGTCTTGGAACATATCCAAGACCACTGTAATTAATTAAAGAGAACAAAGAAATGGAGGGAGGTGTAGAGCTTTAGGTAAGGGTCCATGTAGGAGGGAACATTTTTTATCCTGGCATCTCTCTCCATCATTAGTGACACAGTGTTTTTTGTTTTAAATGCAGAAACTTTAAAAGGGCTGTGCATTCAGGGACCAAGGGGACAGGGGGAGGACAGAGGTGAAGCTCTTAGAAATCTCTGGAAGGAGGCTCCAAGCCCCAGAAATAGTTTTCCCTCCACAGTCCACCAGTTCCTTGTGCCTCCTGCTCACACCCTGCTGGCTGCTGCAAATGGGAGCAGGTCTTACCTGAGGGAGCCAGAGCTGGATGAGTCCCAGCTTCACCTATAGAGCAAGAGAGTGCGTTAGGACCTCAGCTTCTCATTCTTCACACATTTTATCAGGAGAGTAAAATCCCATGCTCCAGTTAGTATAAAACTGCACCATGGGGATTTAACAGGCTTTTATAAGTTGTTGATTGGATCTGACCTCCCCATAACCTTACAGTTCCAAGAAATGGCCATTTAAAACTAAACCTTCAAGTAAATTGAGGCTTTCCTCAGAGCAGAAATAGCCACCATTATTTCCCTCTAACTTTATATTAGTTTCTGGCTGAGAACTGATCATCCTTATGATAAATGGGAGATTTCCTATTCATCTGAAGTCTTTAATTTCTTGAGTGTAGTTTTCATTGTATGTGAATTTGAAAAATACTGCGAATAGTCAAATAAAATGAACAAATGGAGCAAAGGCTCGCCTTGTGCTATTCCCAGTTTTTAAAAAATTTTGCTTTATTTATAGTCAAATTTTACTCTTAGGAGCAAATGGAATGTTAATTGAATTTTGAGAGGCTTTGGGCATGTGATCACAATCAACCCCTGCTATTTTCCAGTCTTACTGCTGTGTATTTCTGAAACTGAGGAAATTTCTAAAAGGGCAAATAATGCTGCAGAAGCTATTTCACAGTGGGAGGGGAGCATGCCTTTGTTTTGAATCTACCCGAATATATTTTTGTTTCTTTGGGAAGGAGAAATAAAATCTCCTGATAAAGAAGAGGTAACATTATAAATATGAAGGGTGTGGGCCCTCGGTATTTATCTCTATGCACCTGCTCCCCTTCCAGGTGCTAAAAAAGAGGCAGAGCATTCAGTGTTGAAACAAGATGGCAAATTAAAGTTGCATTGACAGAGAATCTGAGATGATAAAAAGTCTCCCAGAATCGTGGAATCATATCTCCTGATTTTACAAATGGAGACCCCAAATCTTAGCAAAGTCCAATAACATGCCCAAGTTCTTATGCCTAGCATCTATAACATTTGGAGGCTGTTAGCTGTGTGCTAAGCATTATGGTGGGAATGCTTACCTACTTTACTTCATTGAGGGTCCCCACAGTTTTGTAAGGTGTCTTGATCTACAATTTACATATGGCCAAAGAGAGGCTCCAAGAAGTTAATCAAACTCATCTTAAGTCACAAGCTTAGTGCTGAAGCAAGGATTTGGAACCAGGAGTGGCTGATTGTAAAATTCAGCGTGGACTTTCCGCGACACATCTCAGGCTGAGTTTTAGTTCAGGGCAGATGCTAGGCAGAGAAAACCCCAAGCCTCTTTGAGGTCAAGAACTGAGGAATTTCCCAACCCCAGCAGACAGTGCATGGGTCATGGCATGAATAGGTTCCTTAAAGTAGTGAGCTGGGGACACTCGGGGGAAAGAGAATTGGAGAACTTCTGGGACCTCAGAGGGCACCTCGGATGTAACTTAGGATACTGAGGCCCAGAGAAACACATGCCATGTGGGATTGCTTTCCAGGACTCCTGGCTTTTCTACAACTCTGGGGGTCCACTTTTACTTTTTCTTATAGCCAGAAACCAGCAGAGAAGAATGTGGAAGTTGATACAGAGTAGAGTTTGGACTGAGAACACTACCACGTCAAAAGGCAAAATGTCCATCTGGAAATTATAATAACTTAAAAGAGAAAATAGGGCCATGTGGCTGATCCAGTGAGAATGCTCATAGTGTTTGGGAGAATACATCATCTTGGATCATCACAAAGGAGGCCTAGAGGTATTCTTTGCAACTCTGCATCAAGCCCAGTTGAGTGTCTGGTGAGATGATGTTGGAAGGTGTCTGACTTCTGGCTCAATCCTTGCCTAAATCCAGCCAGGTCTACATAACATATCGAGACCCGGCATTCCAAGAGCAGATAAGACTAACCTTCACAATCTTTAACACTAGTCCCTGATACTTAGTCTGTGCTCCCACAGAGAAGGTGCTCTTTTCTGAGCCAGGCTCTGGGCCGAGAATGCCTCTACATTATCACATCTCACTTTTATAGCACAGTCCTGATGGGGAGGGGGGTGTTTCTGATTATCCACAGTTCATGGGTCAGTGGAACTGAACCTCACACAGATATAACTAACTAGCTCAAGATCCCAAGATGTGACAGTTTGGAAACTGGAATTTGAATAAAGAATGTGATTCCCAATTCCAGAATCCATGCTGCCTCCCATGATGAAAAACTGATTCGTTCTGGCAATACTTATTAGTATTTTATTTTATTTTACTTTATTGATACTAGTGATTGAATCCAGGGGCATTTTACCACTGAGTTACATCCCCAGTCCTTTTTATATGTTATTATTATTGTTATTATTTTATTTTTATTTATTTTTTTTTTTGCTGTGCTGGGGATTGAACCCAGGGCCTTGTGCTTCTGAGGCAAGCACTCTACCAACTGAGCTATCTCCCCAGCCCATGTAATTTTTTTTTTTTTTTTTTGGGGTGCTGGGGATTGAACCCAGGGCCTTGTGCTTACAAGGCAAGCACTCTACGGACTGAGCTACTCCCCAGCCCCCATGTTATTTTGAGACAAGGTTTTTCTAGGTTGCTGAGGGTTTTTGCTAAGTTCCTGAGGTCGACCTTGAACTTGGGATTCTCCTGCCTCAGCCTCCTGGATTTCTGGGATTGTTAGTATTTTAGCCAAGCAGAGAACCTCAGATAAGCATGAGACTCAAGCATTAGAAATATTAGTATTTTTTCATACTCAGGATACTGAGACTTTCTAAAACGGAGACCTCTGGTGGTTACACCATCTGGCTGTATCCTGACTTTGAAAAGTATCACAGTCATTGCTTACAGAGCTCAAGTTAATGTGATTTATTTGACTTTTTTTGGTGCCAGAATATTTGGTGTCTTTACGGAAAGAATACACCGAGCATGCCCCAAACAGCCTTTTTCTGGAAGTTAGAGCATTTGCCATAAAGAAGTGATGTTATGGCTTTTATAATTGTCGAGTCATTTTCCTCCCTGCGAGTATCTCATTAACTGATGATAGTTTTTATTTCTGATAATAAAGATAACAGCTACCCGTTGTACACAATTTGGACAACTCAGAAAAAATGCAAAGTTGAAAAGATGAAAACATCAATGCCTCATTGATTCAATTTTTGGGGCCAAAATATAATGTAATTCAGAGCATGAGTTGTTAATGTAAAAGACTTATCTTGAGAAATTTCATTCATCATACAGAAAGCTATCATTTTTAGACTGTATATGTGAAGAATTCTGTTGAATGGAAATCCTTAAAATGGATGGAAGCAACTATAACCCAGGGTTGTCTGCAGAGATAGCTTCCCGTAATGATCAAAACTGATAGGTTCTGAAAAGGCAGAGTCTCCTTCAAAGTCCAGTCCCACAGGGAGAGGGTGTTTCATTCTATGCTATGTCACGTGTCCTCCCATCTTGAGATCTGGGTGCAATAAGCTTTTCTAAAAACAGAGAATCAGGGGTGTCACTGTGAGATCACCTACAACCAGTGCAGTACAGTGAAAGTGTCTGGTACTCAAGGAGGTGTCTGATGCTGAAACAAGAGTCCTGATGGAGAGGTAATACAGGGTGGTGAATAACAGTATGAGTACCAGAGATGGCGGCCCATGTTCCAACCCTGGGGACTCCACTTAGTGACGTAGATTTCTGAGCAAACTAATTAACCTCACTGGGGCTCATTTTCTTCATATGTAAAATAGAATAAGAATAGCACCTGCCTCAAAGGAGAGGATTAAAGAGTTATGCATGTGTGATCCTTAAATTTGGTACATGGAGTGCACCCATCATTTGTTACAGAGAATTTTTACGTGTGATATGGATAATAATAGAGATCTTAAATGGGGAGGCAAGGCCTTTGTTCATTTTACTTCAGGCTCCCAGTAATGGAGAGATGGAAGATGGCTGCAGCCTGGCCAGATGGTTATATTTGTTGAAGAGGTCTGCAAATAAACCCCAAACTTTCAGGGGCTTAATGCATGAGTTTGTGTGTAGGTGATGATATAGGTGGAGCAGTTTTTCTCCAGGTGGTGATTCAGGAACCAAGGCTGTTTCCTAAGTTTTATCTTATAGGATGTTACCTGGAATTAACCCCATCCTGCCAGAGGGGTGGAGAGTGCAGGGCCTGATAGGGATATGCTGCTCCTATCAATCATAAGTTGCATACTGTTAGTGGCCCATCAGGGTTGAATCTCAGCATTTTAGGTCTCCCTTGGGAAAATACCACTCCATGAGCCAGAGAAATCCTCAGGCTAAGTAATGCAGGCATTGGCAAAGCGGAATGTGGCCGGTTGGTACAGGAGAGATACTGCAGGATCTACTGCAGAGCTGTGGCCCAGGTTAAAACAGTGAGAAGCTGGAGTGTGAATCTGTACAGGCTGGCATGTGGCACAGGTGAGCTATGCTCAAAATCTGTGGATGTTCCTGTTACCCCAAAGCAGCTTCAAAATCAGATGTGATTTTTCTAATAACTCCTGTGAACTGGGATTTTCTTTAGGACAGCAGATACTGTCAAGGGGTGCTGCTGTAGTCATTGTGGAAGGTGTTTCTGTTTTGGTAATGTCTGATGATATTTAAAATTTTAGCTTTAAGGCGAGAAAGGAATTTAAACAGTTGTGAACATGTGTTAGTTATCATAAAGAATTCTTTGAAAGTTATATGCATTTTAGCATATATATACATGTGTATGTGTGTGTGTGTGTGTGTGTGTGTGTGTGTGTGTATACATAAATCATTTTATAGCTGGCCTTCCATATCAGTGGATTACATATCTGTGAATTCAACCAACCTCATATAAAAATATTGAGAAAAAATTCCATCTGTACTGAACATCTACAGACTTCTTTTTCTTATCATTATTGCCTAAAAAACACAGTATAAAAATTATGTGTATAATACCTGATATCTGTATTACAATATATGCACACACACACACACACACACACACATACACACTCCTTGGTTTGTGTGTATGTGCATATTATAGTTATAAATATGTGGTATAATTTTATATATAAATACTCCTAGTAAGTATTATAAGTAATCTAGAGATGAGTTAAGTGTACTAGAGGATGTGGGGGGCCTCTCTGCCACATCCCACATGGAGGAGAAAAGGGTTAACTGCCGGAGGAGGATGTTGGCAGTTTTTCTATCACCCCAAAAACTTACCTACTCAATAAACATACAAGAGCCAATACTCTTCTTAAATGAGAGGGGGCATGACAGGTCTGGCCATTCCAGCCCTGGCCTCTTACAACAAGTCTCCCAACTCTCTTTTATTTATATACACAGGTAAAAAGGGGCCAGAACAGGGAGGAGCTTATTCTGTGATGGACAGGATAGGGTGGAGTTAGGAGAGCCATTCTCTTAGGGGGAATATTCCAGAAGGAGACAGGGAACCACTCACACACAGCGCCACGTGCTTCCTGGCAGTTCCTAGAAGCCAGGCATCTGCATCTCATGGCTCAACCTAGTCTGATTCTGCTAAATAAGGATGACTTCCCACAAGAAGATATCCACAGGTCATATGCAAATATTGTGCCACTTTATATAAGGGACCTAAGCATCCTCAGATTCTGCTTTCTTTGGGGATCTTGGAACTAATTCCTGAAGGATACCGAGGAGTGACTGAACTAAAAAATGCCTGTGTTGTGGAGGTGAGATGAGTATTTTAAAATGCAGTAAATAGCACTATTATTTAAACACATAAAACATTATTTGTAGTGGAGTAATGGCGGTTACCTAGAAACAAATCTCTTCTCGAAATGTGAAAAAACAATCACCCTAATAAAGAAATAAAGCAAATCAAAGAATCATTTACACATACTGTCAGAATTACTAAAAACAGAATTCTGCAAATTTCAAATTCCCTATAAGTATCAAGATAAGCACCCAGGTCTAGCCAGCCAGGCTCTAGAGCCCAGGCCTCTCAAGAGCATTGGGTGGAGACCACAGAAGACAAGTGAAGAACAGGAGGTCACAGAACCTGGGGTGATGCAGCCCAGACACGGCCTTTGGGAAGACAAATCCCATCCTGAGCAGTCAGGAAAGGTGAAACCTCTGGGGGAGATGGGAGAACCTAAGAAGGACACTGTAGCTTGGAGACTGAATGATGCAGGAAAGAAGACAAAGGGGGTAAAAACTGAGGGTCCTACAGAGGTCAAAGAGAGTCAAAAACCACAAGACACACTCGCCCTTCTCCAAGACAAAGCACTGAACAATAAAATGACACTTCACTATTTCAACAATAGAGGGCGCATGTGAATCAGGAAACCTAGTTAGCCACTCACATTCTGTCCCTCGTTTATGTTAACTCAGAGCTGGCCCAGAAAAGAACTGCAGAAAAGGAGCAGAAAGCAGAAAGAGCATGCTCACAAAGCCACAAAAGAAGAAAACAGCGTTTGAGAATCAAAGCCTTTCAGATGACTTGTTCTCATCCTCTCCAATGGCCCCCACACAAATACCCCCAAAACAGAAGAAAACATTAAATATCTAAGTATTTTCATGTGTATTTGTAAACATATACATACATACATATATATATATGTGTGTGTATGTATACATAAATAAAATAACCTTGATTCATAAATTCAAAATATCAGAACTAGGGGCCTGGGGAGATAGCTCAGTTGGTAGAGTGCTTGCCTTGCAAGTACTAGGCCCTGGGTTCAATCCCCAGCACTGCAAAAAAAAAAAAAAAAAAAAAAAAAGAACAAAATATCAGAACTAAAATACATATAAACTATGAAGATGTGAAATAAGAATTGACCAAACTCAGGACAGAAAATGCAGAAATTCTAATTTTGGTTGCTTAAATTGTCAGGGGGGCCATGCTGTCAGTGGAAGCAGACTGACCAATCACTTAGAACCTTTCAGTTTTGACTTTTCCCATCCACAGGTCTGTCTTTCTGCACTCCAGCCCAAGACAATCATTCCTTGCATAGAAGCATACTGAATTTTCCCATGGGAAACATTTGGTAAGGCCAGTCTTGGTGATAGTTTTTTTTATTTCCAAGTTCTCTATTAAATAAGTGAAACTGCAGGAAACACCCAAATACTTTCCCAAATCAAATGATACTTGTTGAATAGACTAAACTTTCCAAGGAAAGCTTCATTCTTCTTAGTAATATGTCAAGATTTCAGAGCTAAACTTATAGAAATTGGTTCTAAATAATAATAAATGACCTTAAAGAGTCATGCCATATTTTATAGCTGAAGAAGTAATTTCCATACATTATATTTATCATTAAAGTTGCACTTGAGGCAAAGAACACAGGTGATTGCATCTCCCCCACCTCTGTGACCAGAGCAGCCTGAAATGATTTGCTTGTTTTATATGCCTGAAAAATGAGGATGGCAGTGACATTTGCTGTGCATTGTTAATTTTATTAATTTTAGTCTGTGGGACAGATAGTCTTTTTTTACAGGTGGCCACAACAGCATCACCTATTCATCCTACACATTCTCCCAGCCACCTCCCCAGCAAAGGGTAGAGTCTACTCCCTTCCACTTGAATCTGGGAGGATTTGTCTCACTTGTAACCGATAAGATGTGACAGAAATTTTACTGTTACTTCCTTGTGAAAGGAAAAGAAGACAATATCCACTTTGCTTTCTAGTATATTCTTTCTGGAGCCCTGACCTGTTCTGAGGCCACCATACTGTGAGGAAACCCCAACTAAACTGTGCAAAGAGACCACATGACAAAGCCCTGAAACTGTATGACACAAGTTGGAGATGTTCTACCAGTCTCCAGCTGTTCCAGCTGTGCCTCCTCCCACCATCACTCTTTGTTCCAGTTCCAGCTACCATCTGGCTGTAACCACATTTGAGATCTCTCAGCTGGAACTACCCAGCCAAGCCCTTCCTGAATTCCAGCCCCTAAGAAAACCATAGTAATAAAAAAAATGATTATTGTTTGAAGCCACTGAGTCTTGTGGTTTTGTTATGCAGCAGCAGATAACTAGGATGCATGAAGCCTCAAGGAATAAGGACTGTTCTAGAAAAGGAAGAGCAACTTATCTAATATCTTTTAGTAGTAATTTCTGTTTGTATTTTTTGTTTTTAAAGAGGAAGCTGTAGACCAGAGAGTGTCTCTTTTGAGAAGAATCATGTTCCCCTCTAGATTTAGCTTATAAACTAATCTTTCCATTTCAGAGTAGTTGAGATATTTTTAGAAGATCTTTTGGTAGTTGCAAAGCTTTAAATATCTATTGCTTTTGGCACAAATAAATGATGGATCAGGTTGCAAGAGAGAACTGTTTACTTTGTCCTTGGATGAGATAAAGCTAAAAAGATGTGGGAAGTATTGCTCTCTTTGCAAGGGTTACTGATGAAGCCCTGCCTTGGGTAGCTCCCAGTTTGGCTTTATAGTTAGCAAACATGACTAGGATTCTGGGCCATAATAAAGAGAAGTGACTTCACTTAGAGGGTTAGAATGAGAATATTTTATTCCTGGTGGGACAGAGGTTAATGTAGAATTAGATACAACCTGGATTTGAATCCTGGTTCCCCTATTTATTAACTTTGTAACTACAGGCAAGTAAATTTATCACATCATGCCTCAATTGCCATGTCTATTGTTATAACAAGGACTAAATGCAATAATATTTGTGAATGGCTTAATACAATGCTGTTATGGTTTGGATATGAGGTGTCCCCCAAAAGCTCATGTGTGAGACAATGCAAGAAGGTTTGGAGGAGAAATGATTGGGTCATAGCTTTAACCTAATCAGTGAATTAATCCCTGATGGTATTAACTGAGTGGTAACTGGAGGCAGGTGGGGTGTGGCTGGAGGAAGTTGTTCATTGAGGTTGTGGCTTTGGGGTGTATATTTTGTATCTGGCAAGTGGAGATCTCTCTCTCTCTCTGCTTCCTGATAATGATGTGAGCTGCTTCCCTCTACCACACTCTTCTGCCATGATGTTCAGCCTCACCTCGACCCTGAGGAATGGAGACTGCTCTCCATGGACTGAGGCCTCTGAAATCATGAATCTCCATATAAACTTTTCCTCCCCTGGTCAGATTCTTTTTTTTTTTTAATTTTCATTGTACACAAATGGGATACATACTGTTTCTCTGTTTGTACATGAAGTAAAGGCATACCATTTGTGTAGTCATACATTTACATAGGATAATAGTGTTTGATTCATTCTGTTATTTTTTCTCCCCCCTCCCCCACCCCTCTATTTCCCTCTATTCGGTCCCTCCTTCCTCCATTCTTACCTCCCTCCCACCCCCCACTATGTGTCATCATCTGCTTATCAGCGAGATCATTCATCCTTTGGTTTTTTGAGATTGGCTTATCTCACTTAGCATGATATTCTCCAATTTCATCCATTTGCCTGCAAATGCCATAATTTTATTATTCTTTATGGCTGAGTAATATTCCATTGTATATATATACCACTGTTTCTTTATCCATTCATCAATTGAAGGGCATCTAGGTTGGTTCCACAATCTGGCTATTGTGAATTGAGCAGCTATGAACGTTGCTGTGGCCGCATCTCTATAGTATGCTGATTTTAAGTCCTTTGAGTATAGGCCAAGGAGTTAGATAGCCGGGTCAAATGGTGGCTCCATTCCAAGTTTTCTAAGGAATCTCCACACTGCTTTCCAGAGTGGCTGCACTAATTTGCAACCCCACCAGCAATGTATGAGTGTACCTTTTCCCCCACATCCTCGCCAACACCTGTTGTGTATTCTTAATAATTGCAGTTCTAATTGGGGTGAGATGGAATCTTAGGGTAGTTTTGATTTGCATTTCTCTTATTACTAGAGATGTTGAACATTTTTTCATATATCTGTTGACTGCTTGTAGATCTTCTTCTGTGAAGTGTCCATTTCCTTAGCCCATTTGTTGATTGGGTTATTTGTATTCTTGGAGTAGAGTTTTTTGAGTTCTCTATATATTCTGGAAATTAGTGCTCTATCTGAAGTATGATTGGCAAAGATTTTCTCCCACTCTGTAGGCTCTCTCTTCACATTGCTGATTGTTTCCTTTGCTGAGGGAAAGCTTTTTAGTTTGAATCTATCCCAGTTATTGATTCTTGCTTTTATTTCTTGTGCTATGAGAGTCCTGTTGAGGAAGTCTGATCCTAAGCTGACATGTTGAAGATTTGGACCTACTTTTTCTTCTATAAGATGAAGGGTCTCTGGTCTGATTCCAAGGTCCTTGATCCATTTTGAATTGAGTTTTGTGCAGGGTGAGATATAGGGGTTTAGTTTCATTCTGCTGCATATGGATTTCCAGTTTTCCCAGCACCATTTGTTGAAGAGGTTATCTTTTCTCCATTGCATATTTTTGGAACCTTTGTCTAGTATGAGAAAATTGCATTTATTTGGGTTTGTGTCTGTGTCTTCTATTCTGTACCATTGATCTACCTGTCTATTTTGGTACCAATACCATGCCGTTTTTGTTACTATTGCTTTGTAGTATAGTTTAAGTCCTGGTATTGCGATACCCCCTGCTTTGCTCTTCCTGCTAAGGATTGCTTTAGCTATTCTGGGTTTCTTATTCTTCCAGATGAATTTCATGATTGCTTGCTCTATTTCTGTAAGGTACATTGTTGGGATTTTAATTGGAATTGCATTGAATCTGTATAGCACTTTAGATAGTATGGCCATTTTGACAATATTAATTCTGCCTATCCAAGAACATGGGAGATCTTTCCATCTTCTAAGGTTTTCTTTAATTTCTTTCTTTAGTGTTCTGTAGTTCTCATTGTAGAGGTCTTTCACCTCTTTCGTGAGATTGATTCCCAAGTATTTTATTTTTTTCGAGGTTATTGTGAATGGGGTAGTTTTCCTAACTTCTCTTTCCAAACCTGGTCAGATCCTTTAGTTACAGCAGTGAAAAAGCTGACTAAAACAATCTCCAAATGATTTTTCTTTCAGTCTTCTTTATCTTACCGTTATCCTTAATTTTCTGCTTTTCCTTTAATCCATGCTACCAACAATTCAATAACATCTGCCTACTCTCCCCAAAAAAGGCAGCCTGAGGTTTTCCTCTTTTTTTCTCACTCCCAATGCCTTCAACTTGGGTCAAGTCATCACTTCTCAGGTGGACCAATAGCTTTCTGCTTGCGATATGGCAGCCATTCCTGCCCCCTACTGGCCATTCTGCACACAGCGGGCAGATGATGTACTTAATCATAATTTTAATAACTTTTATTTCTTTTCCTTGCCAAGAGCAAAGTGGCTGAGAGAGAGAGTGGCAAGAGATGGAACTTAAAAGGAGTCACAGTGCAGAGCGTAAGGAGAGAGACCGGGGATTTCTTCGCAGAACAATGAGAACCCCTAGGTTTGGGCAGGTCCGAGTGAAGTGATCTAATTTCTTTTTGACAGGTGGTGCTAGTTCAGTTAGATATTCATAAGGAAACAATGAAGCTTAATTCCTATGCCATACAGAAAAGTTATTTCATGTCATACACTTAAATGTTTAAACTAAGACAATCAACCTTCTAGAGGAGGATATATGAAATTATCTTCATTACCTTAGTGTATGCAAGAATTCTTAAAAACAGCTCTGTTCACTTAAGATTTATGCACCTTATCAATTTAACATTTCCCTTCCCTTGTTTTTTTCTAATGAGGCACTCTTAATTTTTTTCTAGTCCTATGCGATTTTTTTTATTTTTAAATTTGTTTTAATTAGTTATACATGACAGTAGAATGCACTTTGATACATCATATATAATGGAGTATAATTTCTCATTTTTCTGTTTATACATGATGTAGAATCCCACTGGTTTTATAGTTATATATGTACACAGGGTAATAATGTCCGATTGATTCTACTATCTTTTCTATTCCCATAACGATCCCTTCCCCTCCCTTCAATCCCCTCTTTCTAATCTAAAGTAACTCTTTTCTTCCCTGGTCCCCCCGACCTCGCCGCATTATGAATTAGCATCTGCATATCAGAGAAAATGGATTTTTAGTACTGGCTTATTTCGCTTAGCATGTTATTCTCCAGCTCTATCCATCTACCAGCAAATGCGACAATGCTTTTATCTCCACTAGCTTCTTTCATTTTGCACATGATTACTTCTGCAGTTCACTTGTTTTCTCTCACTACAGTCTGTGTCCTGGGCATCTTATCTACTTGTGCCTTCACCTGCCTGCCTGCTCTCTGTAGGTAGCTCTTTACCTTATATCTGTTGCTCCAATCTTCCTTTTCCCATGGGGTCATGGGAGTGACAGGGACATCTGACTGTTGTGTAATTCTCATCATAATCTTCAGTTCTCTTTATAACAATTCTCAGGGCTGTTGTCCGGTTTGGACTTTAATCTTCCATGAGGAAGAAATTGCACTCATTCTGAAGTGTTGCAATTTGCCTTCCCCCAATTTCTATCCATTGTTTCTGTGTCCGCCTCCTACTGTTACTGGTAAGTCTAATGCCGCCTTCACATGATGGAGCCCTTCCTCCTTTTCTTTTCTCCAAGTCAATCATTCATCATTCATGTCTGGATTGTCCCCACTTTTATCATGTTCTTCAGTGTGGCACCTAGAAATAAACCTAAGTGTGTCTGGTTATTCTAAGCTATTACCTTCCTCCTAATGAAAGTGTTACTTTCTGGATATAGAGATATCCATTTGTCTCTGGCAATTCTTCAGCTGTCTCTTGCATTTCTCAATCTGGATCTCCCCTAGAACTTCAGACTCAACTTATCCAAAAATGAAATAATCACACACCCACTGATACCACAATTCCCCCATTTTTTTTTTCATCCTGCTACATTTTTTAAAAATATGCAACGCTTCACGAATTTGTGTGTCATCCTTGCACAGGGGCCATGCTAATCTTCTCTGTACATTCCAATTTTAGTATATGTGCTGCCAAAGCGAGCACCATCCTGCTACATTTTGATTAAGTACAAAGACCTCTATTCTCTAGGCATGTCACCTAGAGACCATTTATTTCACCCACTGCTCTGTTTGGCCACCAATCTCTTGTCTCTCTCTTCAGCAATGATGAGGCGGATTCCTTTTCCTTGGGGAAGAGAAATCCATGGTTTGTTGCCTTTGCCAATAACACAAATGTTGGAGAGCCGGGTGGCAAAGCTGTTACCATTGCATCTCTCACATGAACCACGTCAAAAGAGCCAGGATGTCTCCCTCTGTTGGTAATCACACCAATTCTTCCCAAGTTAGCACCTCCAGTCACCATACACAGGTTACCAGTGTGAAACTTGATGAAATCGGTAATCTTGCCAGTCTCCAAATCAGTCTGAATGGTGTCATTCACCTTGATTAGGGGATCAAGGTAACGAATGGTTCGAGTCACCAGAGGAGGGATTCCTTTTGTGCCCACGAAGATCTTTCTCACTTTGCACAACTTGTACTTGGCCTCCTCAGGTGTAATACAGTGAACGGCAAAACGACCCTTGGTGTCATAGATCAGATGGAAATTCTCTCCAGTCTTATCAATGCTGATGACATCCATAAAACCGGCGGGGTAGGTTATAGCAGTTCGGACTTTGCCATCAATCTTAATGAAGCGCTGCATGCAAATCTTTTTTTACTTCATCTCCTGTCAGGGCATACTTAAGTCTGTTCCTTAGAAAAATGATGAGAGGGAGACATTCTCTCAGTTTGTGGGGACCAGTGGATGGACGAGGAGCAAACACACCAGTCAATTTATCCAGCATCCGATGCTTAGGAGCTGCTACCTGCTTCAGATGCTTTTTGGGACCGCGAGTCATGGCTGCTCTAGGCACGGAAAGAGCTCCCCCAGTTTTAATAAGACCAGCAGGTGTGGTTGCTTGTGTCCCACACAGAAAAGTTGATCGCTAGCTGTTCTAAATAGGGGGAGCAGTTGTTACACCACTCTGTCTTTATTCTCTATTTGTGTATGTGGGCTTTGGGGAAGAGGATTTTTCAAGATCTGTTCAACTTACCTAATAGTATAATAACCATCCGCCTGTTCATGCCAGTTTTTCCTCCCAATTTCCTAATCTTCTGGGTGGCCAATTCTGACCCCCTTTCCTCCTGCCTTGCACAATTGGATGCAGTCTCCTCCCTCAAAGATTCTCCTGTCTGGCACCTTCTTTTCTAGTTCAAGTTTATAGTTCCCTAATTCACATCTCCATTACCTGCCCTAAGGGGCTCTTCACCTCCAGCACCCCACTTCCTTCTTAGAGATTGTCAGTGGTTCCTGCAGGCTTGTGTTGTAAATGGAAATCCTTCTCCTTGTCCAGGCCTTTACCTGGCTGCCTTCCTGTGGGAATCTCCAGTTAGGGTCAGGTGGGATCCTAATGCTTATACCTTGGCACATCTACTTTTGGCCAAATAGTTCTATCTAAACTAAAATGCTGTTGCCCACACTCCCTCAGTCAGAAATGCACTCATCTTCTCCGTCCCTGGCAGATGACCCAAATCTAAAACAAGACCTCATTTGTGTTTCTACAGTGTCCAGATTAGACCCTGAACAAAATCAACAAGTGCTTGTTTAGTTGAATAAACACATGAATTTTTTTTTGTCCTGTTTCATTAATTGGTTAAAAAAAAGAGAATTAGAAAATTAGAAATGGTCCAAAAATTGTCATGGGTACATATGTACATAGGTATTACTTGCCATTTTTGAAGATTTAGAAGTTTCCCAAATAGCAAATGTGTTTTTTTCAGAAAATGATTCAAAAACATCTCGTGGTTTTTATTTAATTTAATCCTTTATGTTTAAAAAAGACTCAAAGAATTTATTCTGATAGGTTCAGTACTAATGTTCAGATAATTTAAATTCAACAAAATTCTTGATCTTTGAAAGAAAACATGCCAGAGTGAAAGATGATCCACCAGGAGAAGTGATGGGCCCTTTGCCTCTGATACTATTGTGTGAAAGTGAGAAAAACTTCAAAGTCACAGCAACACCCCTTCATCAAAATCCCTGGTTGAGGAAAGTTAACCAAGAAGTCCATTTTAAGTAATCGACACTAATATAAATCTTCATTACACCAAATTCTTTGGAAAGGGAGTGCAAATTATACTTTTAGAATTTTATAACGAATTTAAATCCTTATCTTTCATCGGTACTACAATGTCTTTTACCAAAAATTAGTGATTCCTTGGGGTGAGTGTTCCCAGAACTGTGAACGGGAGATGTTTGGGAGGCAATGTTAATGTTCTCATCCTAACATCAGCATTTGGAATGGGTCAGCACTGGGACAACTAGACATCTTTATTCCACTCTCATTATGTCTATTCTAGATAATGCCCATGTTTTAGGATTACCCATAATTATGATCTTAATTCCTTCTGTAATTTTTGAAAAGGAAATATGTATTTCCTTTGTTCCTTCATCCACCCAGTTTCTTCTCCAGTAGTTTTTTTTTATGACTGGGAAGGCCAAGCAGGCAGGACCCATGTAAGGACATAACCAGAGCAGTTGACAAGGTCAGACTGACAGTGTGACTGAAAGAGAGTGTTCCTGTAGACAGAGGAACTGCCCTGGGAAGGTCTTTAGAAGGGAAATTAGAACTCTGGCAGGCTTGGCTTTTCTTTTTAGGTTCCACTGTGAGTAATTGACTCAATTCCTATTTCAATAGAAAAAATCTACATTTTAAAAAGGTATCCAGTAGTGGACAATCAAGTTTGTAATATGCTTTGCATTAATCAAATATTGACTGAGGCCTCAAAATGTGATTTACTCTGAAGATTTAAACAAGAGCAGAATCTATCCTGGTCCTCAGGGGAATCATGTGGATGAGACAAACATTAAAATAAAGATAATATTATGTAATGAGTAATATGTTCTGTGAGGAAGGTATAAGCTAAGCTTTATAAATTCAGTAACGTGAGGACTCAAAGGAGAAAGGGATCCATGTTGGGAGAAACTCAGAACAGGAGTCATCAGTGGGTTGAAGGTGGGGACTGGTAACTGACAAGCCAAAGTGAATCTGGGTTTTGCCAACTCATGGCATTAAGCCGGTCTCCTCACCTCCTCCAGTTAGGAAATGAGAATGTAAGTCTCCCCACTTCACAGGCTGCAGGGTGGTTCAAGGGAGAAAAGTGTCTGTAATCATTTTTTGATGCTAGCCGTGCCTGTTGTTTTTTGAGATGGGCAAGATGTCAACAGCAGGTGGCAGCAGAGAGTAAGGTGTCATAAACTGGGTGGCCACTTTGTGTATATGTGGTTTGTGTTCAGAATATAGCACCGTGTGTGTGTGTGTGTGTATGTATGTATGTGCATCCTGTGTGTCTCTGTGAGATGTGTGTATTCAGAATATAGCACTGTGTGTGTATGTATGTGCATCCTGTGTATCTTTGTGTGATGTGTGTATTCAGAATATAGTAGTGTGCATGTCTGTGTGTGTGCGCACGCGCATCCTATGTGTCTCTGTGTGATGTGTGTCTGTGTCAGAATATGGCATTGTGTGTGTGTGTTTGTGTGTGTGTGTGTTTGTGTGTGTGTATTCAGAATATAGCAAATATTCCAGCCTAGCCAAGGGATATTTGTGACTAGAAAGGCATTGGGGAGTATTCTATAGAGCAACACCATCCAACTGAAATGTAATGTGCAGTTATTTCAAAGTATTTCAAAATGTGTTTAATAGGAAAATTTATTATTGAGGTAATTTACATTTTTTTGTCTTAAGTCTTTAAAACCCAGTGTGTATTTTCTACTTACAACACATGTCTACTTGGACTTGCCACACTTCAAATGATCAAAAGCCACATATGGCTGGTGACTGCGATATTGGACAGCCAAAAATAGGTCTTAACTCTGATAATAGTAGCAAGGTATTCTTTGAATGTTACTTTTCCTCTTTTACTTCTTCCTCAGAAAGATAGCTTGTGCTGTAGTTTAATCTTCGATGTCCTCCAAAGACCCATGTATCAAAGGTTTTGTCCCCAAGGTGGAGCTATTAGGAGGTTAGTAGAACCTTTAAGAAGTGGGTTGTAGTGGTAGGTCTTTAGGTTATTGGGGGCATTCTCCTTTCTCACTCTCTTTTGCTTCCCTGACAAGATATAAGTGGTTTTGCTCTGCCACAAGCTCCTGTGATGTGGGGACTCACCAGAGGCCTACAAGCAGTGGGATCAATCGTGAACTGAAACCTCCAAACCTGTGTTCCAAAATAAACCTTTTCTCTTTATAGGCTGATTATCTTAGGTGTTGGTTAAAGCTGACAAATGTACATACAAGTAATTTAAAGAAAGAAAAAGAAAAGTAGAAGAGAAAAGTACTCCAAGACAGCATCTTTGACAACTGGCCTAATCCTGAGATTTTCATGAAGAAAAATTCAAAGTATTTTGGAATATGCTGAAACATATTGTAACCCTTTTAGATTATGCTAGCATGGATTCTCCAGAAATCTTACAACAAAGAAACTGGTTTTACTTTGTGAGACTGCACATTTAGTAGTATTATGGAATGATATTTTAATACTTTTTAAAATTGGGAATCCTGTGTTTGTAGGAAAAACTGTGAGAAAAGTTGAACAAACTTAGATGTTAGTTCCAAATGGTGGATACTGAGGCATCTATAGGTAAGGAACTACATACAGGGAATTGGAATGATAGAAAAAACTTGTAGGTGAGTGAACAAATTCTTACAATGAGGTAACACTATGGTCCACTCATGAAGATGACATGGACAGTATTTAGTACCCACAGAAATTAATCAAATTGCTAACTCAGTCTTTCAATCTGTGAAGCTTGGATACAGAGAGGTGGAATGAACCTAACCTATTTTACCTCCTTTGAGAGAAGATCAAAGAAAATAATTTTCTTCATCCATTTTCTGTTGCTATAACAATATACCTGAGTTGGATCATTTATAAAAAAAAAAAAAAGGAAGGTTTATTTAGCTTGTAATTCTGGAGGCTGGGGGGCATAATGCCATCTAGCATCTTGTTGGCCTTCTTACTGCATCATAACATGACAGAGGGTATCACATGGTGAGACAGAGCAAGTGAGCCAGAGAGAGATCACTGTTATAACAAAGTCCCTCCCCCCAAATCTATTAAACTATGAATCCATAAGTGGATTAATCCATTCACAAGTTCACAGTCCTCATGATACAACTTCCTCCCAAAGGCCCACTTCTCAACACTGCTGAACTGGGGGCCAAGTTTCTAAGACATAAAATTTAGGGAACACATTCAACCCATCACAATAATATACCAATGATCACAATCAACAATCCCAAGAGTAGTGCATCTATAGTCAATGTATATGGAACAGAATACAAAAAAAAAAAAAAAAAAAAAAGTGGAGGGCTTAGTTAGAGATGAATTGTACCAATCACATTTCAAAATGATATCAAGCATGTTGCCTGCATATACAAATATTTGCAAATATTTAATGATGTTCAATAATGAACAGTGTGCATGAGTCTTTTAGACAACTTTATCAAAATGTATGGAAAAATCAGTTACTACTTCAGTTTCCCAACTAGCAGTAGATTAAGGAAAAAGAAATATCCTTAGTTCCATGTTCTCTTCAACTTGCTTTTACCTCAAGTTTTAATTTATAAATTTCTCTCTTTTTTTTTTTTTTTTTTTTTTTGTGGTACTGGGGATTGAACCCAGGGCCTTGTGCTTGCGAGGTGAGCACTCTACCAACTGAGCTATCTCCCCAGCCCTATAAATTTCTTTATAAGGACTTGAGGGCTTCTGATGAGAATAGTGACTCATATTTCCCAGATGCTTTATCAACATTTATTTAATTTGCAAGACAGTTCTCCTTAACCTCCATAAATTTGACTTTTCTCTATAGGAAAATTAAATTAAAATTCAAGATAATTTAAAATTCTCAAGGTTAGAAACATTTCTAGTTTGTTGAGGCATCTATATAAGTTTGGGAGGATTAGCATTTCTCTTAGGAACATAACCCTGTTCAAGTTCAGTAACAATCAAAAGCAGATGCCCTTTGCTGAGAAAATGCTCTTGTATGCACACTACCCCCAAAAGGCTGGGACAGCTTCCCAAGTTGTTCCAGCTGCTTAACCCTGACTCAGAGGGAAGCCTTAGCCTGTTTCTTGTTTTAATACACAGTTTTGTTTTCTTACATAAATCATGTTTTAAGTGGACAGCATTGTAAGTTTCTGTATGTAAGATTTTATAGCATGTGTCATATATAGTCAGTGTAAGACCAGTTTAGCGTCTCTTTTTTTTTTTCTATTTTTGATTTTTTACAGACTGCATTTTGATTCATTGAACATAAATGGGGTACACCATTTCATTTCTGTGGTTGTGCATTTTTTTTTACATTGTTTGGGTTTGGCTGTTTATTGTTTTTTGAAGCCAAAACCCCTTTTGAAGTTGACTAATAGCATTTTGCCTGGTGGAGTTCCCTTCTCTCAGATCCTCAAAAAGCTTTGAAACACTTGTGCATGCTACTGCAACAACATTCATACAAACTGTACCTTGTGGAGCAACATTTAATTCTGTTTTGCCCACGTGGTAAGTAAGGGCAGTGGGAACCCGAAACCACAGAACCCAGTGGTGGGAGGCTTCTAGGCTGGAAAGCTGCACAACTATTAAGATATTACTAGTGACCACAAACCTCCTCTGTGAGGCCACATGTGCTTTTTAGCAGTCTCTCTAGAGGGCTATTATCTTTAACTCCCAATTGGAAATATGTGCCAAAATGCTAAAACTCAGCCAAGTATTGATACAAAGACCTGTATCCTGCTGCATGCTGGGATGCACCATGGTCTGTGTGCAAAGGAAAACTAACACCAGTGCCCCCGAACAGCACACAGGGCAATAGCATCATTCTAAGTTCACGGGTCCACAATGCAATTGTTTAAGGATTTTTCAAATAGACAAAATGACACATGCAAATATCAATATAAAATAGCAGCTAGTGGACAAAGCAGAACAAACACAGCCATGGACCTGCAAGAGGGAAGTGTATATGAATTTGACCTTTTCCTGTTTCATAAAATGAGGAATTTGGCATATAATATAGCGATTCAAAATGGGCATCTACAAATAAGGACTTATTCTCATATTCCTTGGGGGATTTTTGACATCTATTTTTATTTCAGGGCATAATCTTGAATAATTTATCAGATTGTGTTCTGGATCATCTAGAGCAATGTTTTTAAACTGAACCATAAACTTCTAATGAATTATTATTGAATTATTAGGTAAAGTTGAGCACATTCAATACTGTTTTATTTATTTTTAAATTATATATATTTTCAGTACTGGGGATTAAAACCAATATATAGAGAGAGCCCAAAGGTATTCTACCACTGAATCACATCCCCACATCCCCAAACCATGCCTGCCCCCCACACACTTTTTGAGACAGGATTTTGCTAAGTTGCCCAGGCTGGTCTCAAACTTGTGAACCTCCTGTCTCAGCCATCCATATAGCTGGGATTACAGGTGTGTGCCACCATACCCAGCTCCAACTTTTTTTTTAAACAAACATGAAGGAAATGGGAAAAATCAGAGTGTATGACTAGTAGTAAGAGATAAGTATTATTTTATAAAGTTTCTGTTTCATACATATGTGTTTGGGTATGGATTGTGTTATAAAATATATTTATCACTGTGGATGGAAGACAGATGAGTTTGAAAGTCTTGAATTACTAAGTCACTGATTCTCAACCTTTACCACATTGGAATCATCTGAAGAGCTTAGAAAACAGGGTTGTATGGGTTTCCCCTGCAGACATCCTGCTGTAATTGATTTGGGATGTAACCTGTGTTTGGTGCAAGTTTGAAGCTATTCAAATGTGCAGTCAGAGCTGAGAACCCCTGAGATGTTGAGCTTTGAGACCAAGTTCTGCAGTTAAATGCCTGCCTTTGGGTTTGAGGTTGTTTAATTTTATTTTCCTCAAGACTAAGTCATCCCAATTAGGACCATTGCAGAGTTTGCAGGGACAGAGAAGGGTTTAGCTGTAGATAATGTTTTTGCCTCAAGACAAGGTAAACCAAAATCTACTGAAGGTGAATGAACGAAAGCTTCATGGTAGTTCAGATAGGCAAATTACTAGCACAAACCTCTCCAATGGGGCATATTACTTCCAGGGTAATTACTGACTTCTTCTCTTATTTGAGCCCTTTCCCTCATAGAAGGCACAACTCCACCATACTGGTGAGCAGTGACTTAATTACTGACAAACATTCATTCATTGCATTAAGTGAATCAAGTTGCTTTTTTGGTATTGATTTACATTCTTGTTCTTATACAATTTATAATTGTGCTTGATTTCATAACTGTATAACAGTGAGAATATAGGGCACTTATACCTATTTAATTTGTACACACTTCTTAAATACTGTCATATAAACAACATACGGAAAGAAGCACTAGAATTTTTGTTCCTTGAAAGGATAACCTGATGTTATTCACTGTCTCTCTTAGTCTACCATTTGTGCAGCCCATCCTGAATACAGAGGGATGGTAAACTAAATTCAAATTCTTATCTATTAGAAGTTATTGTAAAGTGGTATAAATAGAGCTTAGAGTTTATTTATTTATTTATTTATTTATTTATTTATTTAATTTTTTTGCGGTACTGGAGATTGAACTCAGGGCCTTGTGCTTGTGAGGCAAGCACTCTACCAGCTGAGCTATCTCCCCAGCCCGAGCTTAGAGTTTTTTAAGATTATTTTCCAGTGGTTCTATTCATGAAGTAGGAGTTCAGAGGAAAATCTGGATCAAGAGGGAAAGTGTAAGTCCAGTGTGGTGACATGGGCCTATAGTTCCAGCTACTCAGGAGGCTGAAGCTGGAGGATCACTTCATTCCTGGAGTTTGAGGTCAGCTGGGGCAACACAGTGATAACCCATCTGAAAACAAACAACAAAAACAAAAACAAAAAAGAGAGAGAAGGAGAAAGAAGAGTAGGATTTAAATAAACCTGTAAAAGTGGCGATGATGATGATGATGGCACTTGATATTACTGTAACCATTTACTGAGTTGCCTTCAATGAGCCAGTGCATTCCACGGATTATTTTCCTTGTTCTTTAGGACAATCAAAGATTATAGATTCTAATCACTGCTGTTAGGCAGGTTATAACTGCTATTATAGTCACCCATTTTATACATAAGGATCCAAAGTTAATTTGTCTGAGAGATCCATCTGGAACTCAAGCCCAAATATGTTGTATTGAAGCCTGAGAACTGGAATCTTCTTAAGTAACTGCAGAGGGCCAGGGAGGATTTTCCAGACCAGAGACTTAACAGGGGCCTAGACATGAAGGAAGAGATGTATGTGACATCTACAGAGTGCCAGGGAGGTTCTGGTGGAGAAGTTGGAGGTCAATTATAGGCAGACACAGAGGAGTTGAGACAGTGAAAAATTATGAAAGTAGTGGGGAAAAAAATAAGAGAATTTTATAGTGCTGTAGGGAGTTTGATAAGACATCCCAAGAATGGAACAAGCAAGGAGAACAAATTCATGATAAACATTTATTTAAAAAAGAAATTGTGTGTCTGCATGTGCACACCCGTGATTGAATGATTGAATACTGGAATGCACAGAGCAATCTAGAAAGCTATAACCTAAATTAAAATAGTGTCCACCTCTGCTGAGGATATGAGTATTAGTGGTGATGGTCAAAGAGAACTAGATTTGTGATCCAACAATTTTATTTTGCTTTCTTTGTTTGCAAGCAGGATGACTGCATTCTTGTTTTTAGGTACTTTGGAAAGGGTAGGGCATTGATAGAAATAGTTAAAATGAAATGTGAGGTAATATGGGAATTTCATGTTCAGATTAGTCCCATCTCCAGATGCCTAGACTGGAAGATTGTGGGGCCCTTTTAGAAGGAACTGAGTGGTGCAAGATGTAAGGGAAAAAATGAATTGTCGCCTAATTAACAGAGATGACAGAATGTTTTTTTTTTAAAAAAGTGAAAAACCATTTGGAGTTTTTAAAATTTGAGCAATGGCACAGAAAATATTTTGATAAAGAAAGCCCCCTGCCCAGTATCCTGGTGCAGAGGTGGAGATGAATCAGCTCGGGAAGGAAAGGCCACTACTGTGCTCTCATCTGTCCATGTCTCCTCTTGGAGCCAGGTCAGGAAGAGGTTCTTCCTCTGTGTGGTTGTTTATGGTGTTTTTGAAATGTATACAAATCTTAAATGATGAATTCTGTGTATTGTAGGTGGAGACTAGAGGTCTGGACTTCTGAATCTCAACCAGAAAGATCAAATGTACAAACCCTTCAGCATGGTGGGGAGATCGGGGATGAACTGAAGTCAGAGAAGAGATGCCTGAAAAGGTAAGTACCTAGTGCATGGCGCTCTGGAATTTTATTCATTTCCAGGTTTGTTGGTGAACTTGGGGAGATGGCGTGCCTTGCTTTGGAATGGTGCAGTAGAAATTACCTCCAGGTGTTGGAGGGATTCTGTTCATGATATAGTTGGCAGTAGGGCTACCCCACAATCAGGACAGTTTAGGAGTTCTGAGAACTTAGAGTAGAGCACCCATACTTAGTGGTTCTAAGTATGGCTCAAACCACATGCCAGGCATGGCTCAAACATTTTGAGGATTCTTTCATTTGATTCTTACCACATAGTGTGATCTAGGCACTGCTGTTGCTCCACCTTAGAGACGGGAGCACAAATAACCCAGCTAACAACTGGGGACAGAGATGTTACCAAGAATACCCATTTTATTCCTCTCTCTCCCTTTCTCCTATATTTTCCATTACCTTTCTCTCATGCCCACTTTTTATCTTTTTTTTTTTTTTTTTCCTTATAGAATTGTAAATCTCCATCTTAAAATGAGCATTAAAGGGGTATTGATCTGGGTCACTATGGAAGCCCATATGTTCCAAAAATAGCATGATGCTATCACTGCTCTTCCAGAATAATGCTACTGCATCAGGAGGGGAGGTCTACTTCTCTCCTCGTGAATCTGGACAGGGACTTGGTGACTGCCTTGACACAGACCATGTGGCAGAAGTGACACTAAGTGACTTTAAAGTCTAGATCAGCAAGAGTGATGTGACTTCCACCTGGCTCATTCATGGTCTTGGGATGCATGCCCTGGAGACCCAGCCACCATATAGTGAAGAAGCCCAGATCCTGCAGAGGCCACGTTTAGGGGTTGACAACCCACTGACATGAGAGGGAGACCTTAGTAGGCTGGTGCCAGACCTTCCAAGTCACCCCCATTGATGCTGGGAGAGCACAGACAAGCTGTGCCAGATGATCTGTCCCTGATGAACCCTGCCCTTGTGGCAGATTCGTGAACAAAATAAACATTCTCCTTTTGAGCTCTTCATTTAAACTCTCAGAAACACAATTGGTAAATATCATTATATTCAATTACAAGTACCAAGATGAAGGTCAAATGAGAGTAAATGACTGACCCAAGCCCTCACCACTAATGAATGTATTGCTGGGATTCAAACCCAGGGCTGCCTAGTTTCAAGCTTGTGAGATTCATCACTATTCCAAAACCATGGTTCTTCTGGGTTGGGAGCTGGATCCCTTCAGATACAACTGTTTTCAGAGAGCAAACTTTTTTGGAGTAAGAGAACAAGAGGATAAAACTATAGAGATCTAGCTTTCAACAATATGTTATAACTCTATTTCCTTAATGAGGCCCCTGGTTAAATACCTCCTACCTTGGCTTAAACATAAAGTTCTCTTGGGAAGATGTCAATCTTCCTTCTGTGAGCTTATACAATATGCTTTTCTCTATCATGTAAAATGACAATCATTGTGTGAGGTTTCTACCCCTCCTTTGACCTTGAAGGTGAGGGATTGATCTCCCTCTCATATGCCTCACCTCATTTCTTCCAGCACAAACCCTGACCTTTAGTAGATCATTTATAAGTGCATATTAAATATGTACCAAACAGTATTAAATGTGAGTTTTCTTGATGGTGATGATGATAGGGTAAGAATGTGAATAGTTTCAGATATAAATACTGAAGCCTTATCTTGATGTTGAAAGTTTGTCTTTTGAGACTGTTAAAAAAATAAATCAAAGCACAATAACATTTTAAAGAGTTTGTTTGAGCAATCAACAATTCATGAATCACAAAGATCCAAACCAGAAATGGTGCTGGAGCTCTACCAAGGGAAACAAGGGGGAGTGTAGGGGGCAGGGCTTTTATAGGATGGACACAGAAGTAAAGGAAAGAAAACATTTGTTTAAAACCATACGCTTGTCTTATTTGGTTTATCACATTGGAAATACAAGGAACAGCTCAAGTTAAGTTTCACTTCTGTTTACAAATCAAGCAAAGCTTGGGTCACTTAGGAAACTTGACTGGTTTTATCTGCTCAGGGATTCTTTAGACTTGGTCTCCATTGTAATGATGCACTTTGACGAAGCCACAGAGTTCTTTCTCACTTCCTTTGTCTTTCCTGTTAGATAAAACATCTTTAAGTTTGACTTGTATAAATAAATAACTGCCATAAAATGCAACTCTAAACTAAATACTAACAGGAACTACATAGGGCTCCAAGACACTATATTTCACTAGATTGTTATCCAAATAGAGTAATTTCAAGGGAGGAGAAAGCAGATACACACCACTAGAGAATTGACATTGGCATGTGCTGTGTTTGTCCCCACCAAAATTCACATTGAGGCTTGGTTCCCAAAATGACCCTGTTGAGAATGTTGGGGCCTTTAAGAGGTGTGGGATTGTTGGGACAGGTCCTTCCTGAATGGATTAATGATTTTCTTGCAGGAATGAGCTCTTTCTCCCAGGGCACTGACTCGATTACTGAGAGAGTGAGTTGTTCTGAAGCACTCCTGGCCCCTCCCCACTCTCTTCCACCTGAACCTGCCTACCTTAGTACCATGAGGCCCTCAGCAGAGCTTCTGGGTCCTCTGCCAGACAGATGCTGCTCTATGCTCTTGGGCTTCTGGAACTATGAGCCAAAATAAACTTTTTCATCTTGCCTGGCACAGTGGTGCACACCTGTAATCCCAGTGGCTCAGGAGGCAGGAGGATAGCGAGATTGAAGCCAGCTTCAGCAATTTAATGAGGCCTTAAGCAACTTAGCAAGACCCTGTCTCAAAATAAAGCATAAAAAGGGCTGGGGATGTGGCTCAGTGGTTGAGTGCCCCTGGATTCAATTCCTGATACCCAAAACTAAAAAAAATAAATAAATTATGTGGTCTTGGGTATTCTTTTATAGCAAAAGAAAATAACTAGGAATTGTAGAAATATGAAGTATGTAACTTTTGGTCAGCTTTGGCTCATGGAAATTATGGAACTGTGTTTTTTACCTTTTGTTTAGGTATGTATGTATATATATATATGTTACTGCAATCGCTTGAGAACGGGGAACAAATCCTACCTTTATAATGTCCAGAGCATCCAGTAATCAACTATATGCCTAGGAGCTATAGGGGTATAATAATACATATTTTTTTAATTATGAAGGATGGATAAATTCATGCAAAATATTAAGTAAGTTTATTTATTTAATTTTTTTGTACTGGGGATTGAACCCAGACTCTCATACATGCTAGGTACTCTACCACTGTACTACATCCCGATCCTAAGTTTAATTCTTTAATTGTATTTTTATTGCATAATCAATTAGCTTTACTGCCTAACAAACTGCCTCAAAACTCAAGACAGGCTGAATAGCCTTTTTTTTTTTTAAATATTTAGGATTGGAAGTGTTCAGAACATTGGATTTTTTTTTTTTTTTTTTTTTTTGGAACATTTGCTTGGCTTATTGATTGAGTACCCCTAATATGAAAATCTGAAATAAAAAGAACACCCTGAAAAGAAGACTCTCATCCTATAGCAGGGTAGTCTGAGCTGGTCCACGTGGCAGCCAGGCTCCCAAAGAGGCAGCATGAAAGGCCCCTGAGGCTTGGGCTTAAAAATGATGTTACTGCTGTCATGTCCTTTTGATCAAAGCAAGTGACAGGTCAGGCCAGATTCAAGAGATGACAGTTTTCAGCCTTTGATGGGAGGAGCTTCTAAACCACCTTACACGAATGGCGAATGGCGGGGATTCAGGGAGCTGGAGGTGTGGCCATCTCTGCAACCTACAACACCACTTAAAATGCAAATATTTTGCTGAGTGAATTAGCAGCTTTGCAATAGAGGTGGTGGAAAGGAAGCTATCTGTATGGCTTATAATGTGATACAAACCGCATCACAGGATTGAGCAGACAGGGTGATAAAAAGAGACTGAGATAGATGCAGAATAGAAAAGTCATGGGTGATCCCCATTTCTACAGCTCCCTATGTCTGAAAGGGGGAATTGAGATATGGGCAGCAGAGCACAGGGTTGACATTTGGTGATAGGAAGTTGTTTTTTTTTTTTTTTCTTTGCTATTCTTTTCTCCCCTTCTCAGCAAATGATGAGGGCTTGGCAGACAGATTGGAGGGGAAAAATAAGCAGTTTCTTTCACTGCTGGGTCTGTGGAAAGAGACCCTCACTGAATTTGACAAGCCTGATAGGGCACTATTTCTTCCTGCCTTCAGGCCACTCCGCTTCAGGCTTCATTTGGTTTATCTGACGGGTTTCGATAGTTGGAAGAGTGTGGGGGCAACCTGACCCACCTCTCCCACTGGAAACTCCTCTTTTATATTGTCTGGAACACAGGCTTCTCCTCCCCTTGATGCAGTAGACTTTCACTAACTAAACAGAATCAATGGAGAATGTTTTTTTGTTGTTCTCTGTGCTGTTTAGTGAAAGGCGGGTGCTGCCATCAGCTGGCTGAGAATGTTCAAGTGATTTAATGTGAAGGACTGTATTTCTTGTCTAGTCATTCTCTCTCTCCCTGCCTCTTTTTTTTCTCATCTTATTTTTCCTCAATCCTATTCCATTCTTTTTCCAACAGAGCTCAGAAGCCTGACAGGAAGGATAAGTAAGTCTTGCTTGCACATAAATAGCATTTTTGGAAAACTTGCTGTAAGTCAGGTCCAGTTGTAAACATATTTCATGTTCTTACTTCACACGAGGGAAGGAGGTACTGTTCTTGTCCCCATTTTACAGGTGAAAAAACGGAGGCTCAGAGAGATGACATTATATGTCATGGTGTCTGAAACATTCAAGTGTGCAATGAATATTAGTCTTCATTTGTAAAAATGAGACTGTGTCTTAGTTTGGGTCAAGAATTGGGTTGCAAGTATCTATATGGGCAGTGATTCCCAAAAGCACAGTGAATTGGGGAGTGAGATAAGAAGGGAGAACAGTCTGCAACTAGGAGCAGTTTACTGTGCAGCTCCTGGACTCAGTCCCACTGGGCATCTCTGACACTGGAGGATGCATCTTGGAATCATTCCATTAAGGGACACAAAAGTTGATGTATTTGGGGGAGAGATTAAGGGGACTTTTTAAAAGCAATTATGAGCATCATAATTATAATCTGTATTTTGCTACCCATTAGCCCAGGGAAGGAAAGAGGGTAAGTCTATTTTGCTTGATTTCTTTGGCTTCTTGTACTTCCCCACTTCCCCCTTCATCAGCTCTTGCATGTGCAACCACCCCAAATTCAGTGGAAATTTTGATTATAAGGTCTCTTTAATTCATGTAACTAAAACTTGACCAGGGTTAGGCTGATGTAGATTGGGCTCAGCTGGACAGATCTTGGTTGAGTAACTCACACATCTGGAGATTGACTAATGCAGGCTAGACTCAGCTAGATGACTTTGCCTCTGGCCTAGATCCAGCTCAGTTCTTTGCTGATGGCTAAGTTAAAGTGGGAACCACCTAAATACATCTTAAGACAGGTTAGTGGGCAGTTGCCACCTGAAGACTCTTCTGTTGTCAAGGAGGAGGACAAGCAGAAACCCAAGAGGCCTCCAAAACCTAGGCTTGGAATTGACACACAGACATTTCTAAATTATTCTGGTGGCCAAAGCAGGTGTCATGGTCAAACCTAAGTCAAGGGGTGGAACAACATATTCTGTCTTTGCTGGGTGAGTTTTTACTATTGACTTTAAGGCTCATAAGGCAGTATATCATGCTTCCTCTGCTTTCTACTAAGTTGGGAAACTGTGGTGTGAAATTTAAAAGCCAGTTTTATTGATCCCTTCGGGCAGAATTCCAAATCCTTAATGATATTTTAATTTGTTATTAATGAGGGATAAAATGATATTAAAAGCTGCACACCCTTAGGTTTCAGAAACCTCTTCATTATCTTAGACCTTAGCTGGGAATTACCTTATCTTGTATGATGACTTTGTTCATCTTAGGCTCATGAAGCATTTGAAGTTGCTGAACTTGTTCCTCCCATAAGGATAACCTGTTACCACCCCAGCAGCTGCCTGAAATGCTTTGACTTGAAATCAGCACACACTAGTTGCTCTAGCTTGTCAGAATGAAATAAGAGCAGTAAGTAGAATGAATTAAATTGTCAATTTTATGGATGTGTATGTTTTCCTACATTTTAGGCAAAAGCTTTGAATTCTATAAAAATGTCATTTCTTTGCTTCTCTTAATACCTTGGCTCTCTCATCTGGCATGGATACAATTTAGCTGGAAGAAGAAGAGGCAAAGCTTTCATATTGGTTGGAATTTGCAGCCATAAATTTGCAGGACTTTTTCCAAGTCAGCATGGAAAAGACTTGCTGTGTTATGCTTTTTGTGAGTTCTAAGTCATAAAGCATATGCTAGGAGTGGCATGACTTTGTGTTCCTGGCTGTGTGTAGAAGATCTGAAAAAGAAACCCAAGCGTTGAACCATTAAATATTTCATAAGTTATTTGTATTAAAGCATGCATTTTCCAAGGAAACAAGCAAATGAACACAGACTGCCCCCCCAAGACAGTACCTTAATGATGCCCCCTTATTTGCCCTGATAGAGCATTCTAATTAAATTACAAATGAAATCATATTGCCTTATTAATAGTCTTAAAATGCCTGTGTGCTCAGTGATTCCCATCTATATTTAAATGCACGGGGAATAAATGGAAAGTACCAAATGTATGAACCAATTAATAAGTGTCACTTTTTGGTGGTGTCTTATTTTGAGATCCCCCAAAAGCAGACACTGAGATAAAGATTTAAATGCAAGCAATTCATTTGGTAAATTCCTTCCAGGAAGGATAGTGGAAACATAGGAAGGGGGGTTAGGGAAAGGAAAGCAACCAATGGTTCCTGACTCACGTCTTGACTTAAGATGGGGTAAAAGTCAGTAGAAATGATACATTGAATTTTGAATTTTGATCCTTTCCTGGGTTATCAATATGTGCAGTACAATGCTCTCTTGAGATTCTGGGCAGCAGCAGTGAGCCAGAGCTCCCAGTCAGCCATAAGATCATGAGGGGAAGCAACTTATATTCTATAGTGGACTGTATTGCTAAGCTAGGATAAGTGTATTAAATGCATTTTGACTTATAATATTTTCAACTTGTGGATGAGATGTGATCCCATTGTAAAGTAAGGAGCATCTGTAGTGGTACCTACTGAGCATCTGAGCAGGTACCTACTTGTAGGCACCTGGGGCTCAGTCCTACTGGGACATCTGGGAGATGGTATAAATTCATTTCAGAGTTGTTTCACCCAAGGAGTGAGGGAACTGGGTGTGTATCCACAACTCCCATCCTTCTTTGGTGAGGACTGTTTCAGGTGGCATTTATGGACTACCCATGAGTGATTCAAATATGCTTCTATTCCCAGTCAGGAGGAATAGTCATGGAGACCTATGGAGGGAAGCCCTAGACATGTCTGGGATGGTGGGTGCTGAGGAGACACGGGTGAGGCACCCCTAGCATCTGCTACAGGATGCTCAAGAGGTTTTGAGGAATGAGTGGAAGGAATATATAGCTTTTAAAAGTGAGCACTGCAGAAGCTAAATGCCTCCAACCATTATATAGTCAGAAAAAAAAAAAAAGAGAGAACTAATATTAAACTCTCTTCAGGTTATAGTTTTGAGTAGACAAAAAACAGCACATAATGTTTAGGAGTATGCTCCTGTTTGTAAAAACAGCATTATTTGGGTACATTTACATATCATAAAATTCACCAGGTATACACATGAGTGATTTAATAAATTTATGCAGTTTTCTAGAAATTCCATGTAAATAGAATCATATAATAGATGGTTTTTAATGCCAGACTACTTTCATTCAACATAATGTTATCAAGGTTTTGAAAGTTTGTTCCCTTTTAACCAATGACTAGTATTTCATTGTATGAATATATCTCATTTTGCCTATCCATTTTTCTGTCTGTGGATGTTGGGATTGTTTTTAGTTTTATTTTTATGAGTAATGCTGCTATGAACATCCACATACAAGTCTTTATGTGTAGTAGTTTTGAGTAGAATTTCTGGGTGATATGGTAAGTATATGCTTATTTCTTTATGAAATTGCCAAACTGTTGTCCAAGAGGATGTACCAGTTTACACCCCCAGCAGCTGTGTATGAGAGTTCCATTTTCTCTGTATGTTTCCCAACAGGTGGATCCTCAGACTCTTTTACTTTAGTCATTGTCATAGGTGTGGAGTAGCATCTTACAGTGACTTTAGCATTTCCCTAATGATTCATGGTACTGAGCAGCATCTTTCCACAGGCTTGTCATTCATATGCCTTCTTTGGGTATATGTCTGGTCATGTCTTTTGCTTGTTTTCTGTTGTGTTGTTTTTCTTCTTATCGAGTGGTAAGAGTTATGGAACATTGCAATTTTTCCTGTGAGTTCAAAATTATTTTCAAATAAAATTTAATAAGTTATTCTAGCACCCATTTTTTCCCCACCCCCACCAGAACGGCACACTCGGGAACTGTTTAATAGTGTGGGCCTATTCACTAACAGAATCAAAAGGAAGGGCAAGATCAGATCCGATTTTAAATCTTCTGCCAGAAATAGTCATTGTCTGGCAACAGCACAATGGATCTTTATTAAGTCAAGACAAATTTCCTTGACTACTTTTTGTCTGGGAATGGGAAATTGGTGATTTAAAGAGTCAGATGGTAGATAAGAAAGACGTGAAAGTGCTTATTATTATCTTCCTTTCTTCAGTTCCTGCAGAAGTTGCTCAGATTCCTCAATCTTTTCTCTTAGGAGAAAGAGAAAATCTTTCACTTGCTGTGTGTTTGCCTAACAGTATAGGGTCTGACTGTGAGGATGGAGGGATTCAGCAGGAATACAGGTACGCTTGTGCTCCCTGATGGACTTTCCAGTCCACTCTACCCCAGGGTGCACAGTCAGTCCCATTTCTAAGGTCCCCTCTCTCAGTTGCCACCAAACCCACTACTTGTACTATTTTTTTATGGAATAAGTGAGCCAAATACATGCTTGTAGCTGACTTGTTGAGTTCTAATAGAAATTAATGGACTAATCAATCAATCACAGATAAAATAAAAAATTATGTGGAAAGAAAAGATGCTCCATTTGCCATCTCCTGATTTAAGGTCAGATGGCTTTCCTAACTGACTTTCAATTTTTCAAATATTTAGTGAGCACCAACTTTTCATTCTTTCATTCATTGATGAAATCCTTATGGACACCTACAATGCCCCAGACACTATGTGAGGCTTAGGGGGGTTTACCAGTGAATGAAAATAGCAAAGCACTTTCCCCTAAGAAGCTCCCATCCCAGTGGGAGAAATGAATGATACTAAAAAGCAAATAAATACACAATATATTTCAGTTTGTAATAAAATTTACAAAATGAAATAAAACACAACAAAGAGGTAGAGACAGATGGTCACATAAAAATTCTGAAAGGATATTCTTGAATTTGTTAATTTGAAGATTAACAAATAGACCTATAGATTTTAAAATCTATATTATCTAATGTTTCAATAACATTGAACTTGCATTACCTAATTTCATAACCAAAGTGTCAAAATTTTTCAAATGGAAAATAATATGTCTTTATTATCTGGGGTGTGGTCTCAGCATGTTTAGGAATTTTAAAATTTGGAAATATGAGACAGATAAACTATAGAAAATTGGACATGTTTATAACATGCTTTCCTGATGGGTCATTGAAATGATGACTAATCTCTTCATGTGTAATAAGTGACAAATTGTGCTAATTAGGTCAGAACTTAAAAATTGTATCATTAAATGCAGGATACAGAGATCAAATATTTGCACCTGAATTGCTGTTTCTGGTGGTGTTTTGTTATGTTTTTATTGGCAGCTGAAGGGCAAATGTGTTTTGAGAAATCGCAGAGTGAAATAGAAAGGTTTTACCGATTTGGGTTTCTTGGTCAGAGAAGACTCACAGACATGGAAAATATCAAACAAAAATAATTCACTTTAAAGCCTAACCAGCTATATGTGCCTTGGACTCAGCTCTCTGACGCATTTGGATGGATGGATGGGTGGCTGTGTTGCACACTTACTCAATCCTTTTTTCCTCTTTCTCCTCCTCAGTTCTTCCATAAGCCTGAGTCTGCCTTTTCACTCATTGAAATGACTTCCCAAAGGTGACATATTTGTTTCTTGATATTACTACTAATTGCTACAGCAACCCCTCACAACAGCTTTTCCCACCCAAGACATCTACCCCAAAGCCTCCTTTTCCCAACCCCACCATTAAAATCATTTAATCCCTGTTCTATACCAGTTTTAAAATCCACTTGTCCATCACTGATGCCAGAATAAAACAAATTTTAACCAACATTAACTTCATAGTATGTTTTGTAAAGTTAGTTATGTCAGATTTCAGGTTTCGAAGTGATTGATTCCAATAACTTTGAAGCTTGCTTTTGGTTTGTTATTTTTTTCTTGTGCAAAATCTACTATATTGGCTCCTTTTTTCTTATGACAAACACCAGCTTCACTGAAAATAATTCATTTCTTTGTGCAACTACATGTGGCATTGCATTGGTTCAATTTTGCCATCAAGAGATTTATTAGGCTCTGCTGTGAAAAGTTGCTTTTCTTCCCCCCCCCCCTTTGGACTTTGAAAAAGCAGAAGTTACTCTGGCATGCACAGTGTGGTACTTTCTGATGCATGAGTTTGTGTTTGGTTTAAGGTTTTAGTTACTTTTTCCTCCTCTCAACCTTTTCTTTTAGTTAATATGAGTCATGACTGATTCACTGCTGAGCACTGTGATTCATTGCTGTCTGCTTCCTCTGGAGCACGCTACACCACAGAGTCCTCTGGGAAACTGGTTGGTCATGCATGAGCAAGATACCTTGCATGCCCATGACTAGTATCAACTAAAGAAGCAGAGTAAAAGAGGTTGTAGCATCTTCCTTTGGGAAAAGTAATGAAGCCTCAGTTTGGGGGATTTGTATGGGTTTGCAGCAATCCATGGATTCACCTTTGTTCTATGCATACATGCAAATTTACTATTAAAAAAAAGACAAATTTCTCAATGGTTAAGAAGCTTTTGGGGCACTTTCTTCCCTTAGGAAACAGACATAAGAGCTGATCACAGTCCTTTGCCTGTGGCATATGTATATTGTCTGTGGATATAGTTTTGAAAATCTTGAAACAGATTTTATCTAAACATTTTTATCTAAACTATTTGTTTCTGATTTCAGAAAATTTCAAGCCGAGGGAGTTTTCTTCATATATTAGACTTCTAAAAACATTTCTAAAGTCATATCTTAATCACACTCAGGTTTCCACTTGTCTGTAACTTTGCCCACTGACAGCTTGTGACCACCCATCCCGAAGGATAGACATGATCCTACCTTCATCTGATATCACCTAACCTGAGGGTGCCTTGTCTGTTATCTGCAATAAAGAGAACTCTAATTTTCCTATTTAGAATAAATCCTGTGCAAGTTTAAGTGGTTACAACAGTTCATGAGCAGGAGCTAATGGCTAGACCAGTTGGATAGAGCAAACAAGTCAGAAGATCAAATTTTAGTTTGAGCCCTGGGTAGCAGTGGGAAATTATTTTTACCTTCCTAGACCTCAGATTTCTTACAAGTCTCTTAGCATGGATAGTTAGAGATGGAAATGCAAACAGAAAAACAGAACACCCTAGTAAAGGTTGGACTTGGTTGACCTGCAAATCAGAACTGGGTCACACAAACAAAAAACCTGATCAAACATTGCACGAACATAAAGTATAAAGCAACTCTTGTGAAACAAAGATTGCCAGCTTTATCCTGTTGAGACTAGAGAATTTTGATGTTCCTGCTCTTGTCTGCACTGTCAATCATGTGGTAGCTCGAGGTAACACAGAACATAGTAACCTTCCCACTTGGAATTGGAATTTAAATGTTGACATGTGGTTGACAATGGAGCTCCTGGGTGGAAATCAAGAACACACAAGTTCCAACTCCAGCTCTGACTCTAGCTGGCATTGAGATTGGGGTATATAATTTTGCTTCCTGGGCCTCACCTTTTTCATTGATGGAATCAAATTAGTGAAGACCTGCAGTACAATATGGAAAAGAATCTTGGGGCACCACACTGGGAAATAGTACCATAAGTGATTCTCAAGGTTTATAATGTCAGAGAGAATGGAAGTCAATGAACCAGATATCCACTCAATGATCCATTGTACTCCATGATCCCTCAGCTTTCTGCCAATGCTAATAGATTTCTAAGATGTTGCAACTTACCACAACTCTAAAAGGTCATATTTGTTGGCAATATCATAAATAACAAACCAGCCTGAGCATAGGCCAGAACTCAATTAACATCAGGGGAAACCCAGGTCTTAGATTGTTTCCCCTAATTTGATTTTTAACACAAATGCCAGTGTATGGGTCTACCATGGAAGCTAATGCCGGGTGAAGAAACTGGAATACTCCTTGCTATTCTGGAATTTGTAGACCAAGAAAAATATACAAATCTTAATTTCAGCATTGATTTTTTTTTTTTTTTTTTTTTTTTTTTTTTTTTTTTTTGGTATGTCTGGATGCAGAGGGAAGCTTTTTTCATGTCTGTTATTTCTCATTGACTCTCTGGTATATTGTAGATGCTAAATCATATTGAATAGAAAAATGGTTAAATGAATTATGGGCCATATATCACCCTCTGCAGTACCTAAATCAGGAAAGGGAGAACTGAAAGATGAAAACTAGGCGTTTCAATTTAGGATCTTTAAGATAGAGAGAGCACCTCTTCAATGATTAAGAGAGGGACAGTATGGAAATAAAGCTTTTATTACCTGTAGGTCCCAAAGGGATACACTTCATGCCTGGGGGGCTACACAAATGGGTATTGGTGTGAATGGACTGGGAGAAAAAGAGAGGAGAGAGGTGAATAGAGATAGAGGAGAACAGAGAGAGAGAGAGAGACCCTCCTTGGGCCTAGGTATTAGCCAAGCATTTCCAGTAGAGAGTTTTAATTGGTGGGTTTAAAGCAAGTGCATATCAGTTCTGGGAGGTCACACTGGTCAAGAGGTGTTCACTGTGCTTATTTGCACAGTCCATGTGAGGTGTGCAGGTCAGCAAAGGGTTCAGTGTGGAGGTCCAGTAGGTTGCATCTGGCTGTCCTCTGGGTGCGTGGTCTCCAGGAGGTTGTCCTATAAGGCCATATTTGGATCAACCACCTTGAGGAACTAGATGGAGATATAGAGCTGGAGGCAGCATCAGAGTTGACCAGTCCTTGCTTCTGGTATGAGAAAGTCAGCTTCTACTCAAAATGAATGCCACAGCAGCATAAAAATGTAAGAATTCACTACACAATGATTAGAGCTGACATTTCTCTCCCACAACTCCTTGAAGGGTATATTCAGACTATTCAATATTTTAGTCTCTATAATCTTCATGAAGTCCTTTCTCTAGTCTGTGTTCCAACCTTTAGGATGAACCCAAATATGTTTTATTTCTATGTGGCTTAGAGATATGTGCTTGTTGGGAGACTTGCAGACTAGAAAAGATACTAGAATGGTATGGGACAGATTGACCCGTTCTTCAAGACTGAGGAAATGGAGTGAGAACTGCCTAATTAGACAGTGGGGTTGGTGGCATTTACCATTGGGTTTCCTGTCCATTCCACAAGTTTATAAATGAATTTCTTTCTTTCTTTCTTTCTTTCTTTGGTGGTGTTGGGGATTGAACCCCAGGACCTTCTGCATGCAAGGCAAGTACTCTACCAAGTGAGCTATATCCCCAGCCCTTATAAATGAATTTCTTAAAGATAAATAAAATTATAACAAAATATTTTGGAGCTAGATCAACACAAAAGATGGAAGAGCCCATATTTGTATGAAGAGATGCAGAAGTAAAAAATCCAGGAGTCAAAAGATTCTACACTGACATCCTGATTTCATTTTTAAAGCTTTCTTTCTTGAGGCTTCTCTTTCCTCAGTCCTGACTTCATTCTACTCAGGTGTTAGAATTACATTGACCTAGAGCTGTTGATGCCTCTGTTCAAGATGCTTATTCTTCCAGGTTCAATAGGTACTCACTGACTTCCACTAATGACACACACACAGGGGCACACACTTACAAATTCAGATGCTGAAACATCAAATACATCTATTTGGATGAGCATAATGAAGTTTATTTATGGGCACTCTTAATTGCTCATGCTAATATATGCATTATTGTGTTTCATATTTTTAACAATAACTAACAAAGCGTTTTGCATGCATTTAATATACTATTATTTCCTTAGAGTGTACTCTGTAAAAGAAGGTGGCTATTTGCATGAATACTTTTTATCTTGGTCTAAAAACTTAGTAAACCAGACTGTTAAAAATAATTCTAATATTACTACTAATAAGTAATAGTCACCATAAAATAATAAAAGAATAGTTAAATTACCATATTCCAGGCATTGCGCTAAGAAGTAATTTTCTTTAGTTTGTTGAATACCCATTCTACAGATAAGGAGGCTAAGACACAGTGATTAAGTAACTGCTTAAAGTCACACATTTAGTGATTGTCTAGAGTGGATCTTTCCCTGTTTTAACAGTTACAGAGCCCTAGCAAGAAGACCTTGCTGACTGTTGGAACTTCTCACCTTAAAGTTGAAGTTTACTGATGTTAAACATAGCAGGGAAGTCGAAGGTAGTGAAAATGTTCATGTTCTGAAGTCTGAAAATTAAGTTCCCATTTTAACATTTAGTAACTACTTGACCTTCTCAGAACCATAATGAGTGAATGGTAGTAACACCACTTTTCTCACCTCTGTACCCACTCAGGGCTGATGTGAGCATCAACTGAGTTAATAATTGCATAAAAATGCTTTGAAAGATGGACCTGAATAAAGTACCATTTCAGGTGCTTCGACTAAGCTCCTTTCCAGTGACCTTTCCTTTTCCTTCCTGGAAGAGGAAGCACAGGACAGAGAAGGGAGCTCCCAAGAGGAAGCACAGGACAGAGAAGGGAGCTCCCAAGACTCTTTACACCCATGTCAAAAGGAGACATGTTCACTCTTAGTTGAACCTGAGATGATTTTTAAGTGTAACAATGTTTTTGAGCTTAAAAGATTTATTTTAAGATTATTTAAAATACATGTACCTAGCATATCAAATTGTGATTTTACCATGATTATTATTTAGGATGAATTATGTTTGTTTGTTTTTAAATGACTCAATTTCTAAAATTACGTTAGTAATAGCACAGTGTTCTATTGATATGACAATAGTGAATGCATGCAGGTGTAGACAGATGTTATATCTAGTAACACTCAAGGGTCCTTTGCGACCCTTCCCTGGCTCAGGGCGCCCTTTCTGGGGCCTGTGAACATTTTGCATTAATAATTTTGTATTCTTTCTCATAAAGAGGGCTTCCAAAATAAAATAAGTCTCAGGCTTCCTAAAACCTAGATCTACCCCTGCCTGATATAAAATTTATAAACTTCTTAGAATCTCAGAAGAGGTATATTTATGAATTCTGACTGTCAGGGACACAGTAGTAGACAACAAGAAGAAAAATAGCCTTTATCATTTGTAAAAATGAATTCAAGACATGCGTGACAGAATCTTAGGTCCCACCAATCATCTTCAAGGAGAAAGGAACATTCAGAGGCTACTCTCTTAAACTATATTTGGAAGCTAATTCACCAAGGTGCCCTTCACCAGGTGGGGGAACCCACCCTCAACTGCACTGGGTATTGAAATGTAATGGTTTTCAGTAGCTTGCTTCTCTGCAGACCTGCTCTAGGCCAGTGGGAACCTCCTCGTCCAGAAGAATACACCCAGCAGGACCAAAGAAGGATACAGGGGTGTAAAATGCAGCCCCTCCCCTTTCCACTCTGTGGTGTGATTCATGCTGCACAGCTCCCTGTGGGATCAGGCCAAGACCAGACTTCACCTGCGGTGACTTGTTCTGCTCTTTATTCTGCCCCACCCTGCTTTCCTTAGAAGACACTCCCCATAATTCATATGCATCTGAATCTGCACCTCAGCCTCTGCTTCTAAGGAAATCTGATTTAGGACTCGGCCTTTCTCAACAGTTCCATCAAATGAGTGAGCAGATATGCTTGATCTTCAGCAGCCAGGCAGGGCCCTTTAATTTCTGTGGCAGTCCATTCCATTTGTAGGCAGTGTAATTATTAGATAGATCTTTCTTAGCCTGAGCCAAGTAGACAGGGCCTAATTTTAAGAAGACAGATCCCCTGTTCACCTGCCCCTCCCCCCCCCCCCCCCCCCCAGTCTTCCCTTTAACCTAAATCTTCCCAGGTCCTTCTGTTAACCCTTTTTTTGGACAGGTTTTATTCTTCTTTTACTTCCTGGAGTCTGTCCTCATTGATTCAGTGGGGTAGAGTCCCACCACTGGTGCCTACCAATACTGAGCCCTACTCTCTCACTGAGAGCTAAGGATTCATGGAACTGCTTTGGATAAACCTAAATGCTCATCAGGGCTTCAAGCAACTCTATCGTCTTGAGCTAAGATTCAACTTCAACCCAGAGTTCCTCTCACACATGCCCTGAGAGGCTGCACCTTTCCCCAGTGTCCGTTCAAACAGTGTCTCTGTAGCCACTGGCAGGAGTTTGCATTCACGTCTGTCACATTTTGTTTTGTGAACCTATTGTCTCAGCCAGTTGAGTTGTATTTTGTATCCCAATTGTGTTTTCTGGTCTCATGTTTCCAAAGTATGTTACAATTATCACTAGATATAGCCCAGAAAATTTTTGGATGGGACTCACATTAACATTTGTTTTACATTTTTATTTTAATGCCTAATGAACTTCATTTTTGGTACAAAAATATAATTAGCACATCAAATTTATTAGTTTCTTTTGACATTAATTTGAGTTAAAAAGTGAGTCAATTTGAGGAAAATCCTTAATTCTGGGCAGTACACAGTGTTAGGAGTTGTGAAGGCAGTGTATGAATGACTGATACTTAGGAAACCTTGATCTATAAAATGTACTGTTTCTCTCCAAGACATTTGTCAACTTAACATCCACAAAACACCTATCCTTCATTAGCTTTTAAATAAACATCCTGAGCAGTACAGGATGACTTTTGTTTGATGGCAATTTATCAACTATGGCTTTTTGTGTGGGGACATATAGCCACTGTATCATCATCCTCTTATGCGTAGTTTTTCATTTAGTTAAAATAGTGTCATTATTTGTCACTCATTTTTTTGACATTCAGATCCATATAATAAGATTTTTCCTAATTTCCCCGTCAAATAACAAGAACTATTGGCTAAGCTGACATGGCTTATCTTTGAAAACCCAAACTGACCCCTGAATATAAACGCTTTTTGTGGTCACCAAATACTGTGTATGTCACCAAAATTATCAACCAGAGTCATGAGTAAAATGGCCCTCACTTCGTAGCTGGAGGAGTCTGTTACCTTTTATTGCGGGAAGCAAGCGGGTCAAGAAGCGTCAAAGGCGGCTCAGAGAAGGGGAGAACCCGAACTTTACTTTTGCTCTGGCAGACCCGGAAGATATACACTCCCAAGTTCTCTGCCCCCTGCACAGTTTCTCACAACATTTATAGGCTGTCTGGTGCCATAAAATTTCGAATCTCCGTGACAGAAGGCCATCTCTAGCAGAAAGCAGAGAGCAATAAGGGGAGAAACTTTCTTCTCACAGGCCTCTAGCCTTGTGTATGAAGCCCCTCACAGGGGTGTTTATGCTTCAAAGGGGTGTAGTCTGATTCCTGGAGATAATTATTTACAATCCAAAGGGTAGGAAGGGACCTATGATTATTTAGGTTCCCTGAAGAAAGGCTGACAGAAGAGGAGGCGAACTAACCCCCTCCCCAGGTATCTGTTTTTTCACGATAACATTCTTATAATTTCATTTTACAACCAGGTCTGGTTTTGCCTTCACGTTCTCTGTTTTTGGAACACAGGCCGGATATTGTCTACCGACTTTGTCCAGCACCTCCACAGTTCTCTGTAACGCTGAAAGATGGTCACTATTAATCTCACGTACCTTTTATCTTCAGCCACACTTTGCATTTATGGAGATGGAATTGCCTGTAGAGTATTTAGATACCCTCTTGCAACCACCTCCTGGACTTTAGGATTCAATCTACTTATTAACAGATTTTTTTTTTTTTTTTTTTTTTTTTTTTTGAGTATAAGTTGTTTATTTGGTTAACAGATTCTTTTCAATCCTGGAGTCTTCATTTGATCATTTTAAGTGAATTCAGTACTCAAATGGGCAAGGAATTTAGTTGGTTCACTTTCCCTTTGTTCTGCAGTCATTCAACCTTATTGTGGTTTTTTTGTTGTTGTTGTTTGTTTGTTTGTTTGTTTTTTGTTTGGTACTGGGGATCGAACCCAGGGCCTTGTGCTTGCAAGGCAAGCACTCTACTGACTGAGCTATCTCCCCAGCCCCTTATTGTGTTTTAAAAGCATCTTTACAAAATTATTTCAGGGTTTTCTGAGCTCCTTTGGTCTGTAACGCACTCCCTTTCTGGACATCAGTTTTTGAAACCTTATTCATATGGATTCACTCCAGTGTTTGGATTCACCTGTCTCTAGAGCCCGTGCTGTACTTTTGCCCTATTGGTTCGTTGCCAAGTTGTCTGTACACGCCCGTCCATCAACTTGTCGCAATACTTATCCTTCAGTGATTTGCTTATTTCTATCTGTGGTGTCTGAACTCCACTTGCCAGAACTTCCCATTCTGCTTGATGGGAAGGAGGACACTTTTTTACGGACTCCAGCTCACTTTTAAACTTCGTGAAATTTCTGCTCATGAATGACAAAATCCGCAGCCTCATGGGGTTTACCATTCTCAGCTAACATGGACACGAACGGGACATTGGCGTTACCTCTCTTAGTGTTATCACTTCCCTTCTTCAGTCAGTTCCTCCCTGTTAATTGGAAGTAAGACAAGAATAGCAGTTCCTCTCACTACTTTCTCAATCTTCTGAAGATTGAATCTGCCAGGGAGTGAGGTCAAGGGTGTGTCAAATGTGGTTTTGTCACAGCAGTGCCATGAGAAGGCATGTGAACAGTTGAATCCCACCCTCAGTGGTGTCTTCTGTCTCTCCTCCTGATTTCTATACAGGATATATCATTTGCTTCCTGCCTTTGACGGTGGCTGTGATGTTGTGTCATTATGTAGCCCTTTTGTGCTTTCTTCCCTTCTCATTCATCTGCATTATTTTCCAACATGAAAACTCATGCACAAATGCATAGATATTTGTTCAAAAAATTAATTTCTTGTTGGCGAGGATGTGGGAAAAAGGTACACTCATACATTGCTGGTGGGAATGCAAATTAGTATAACCACTATGGAAAGCAGTATGGAGATACCTCAGAAAACTTGAAATGGAACCACCATTTGATCCAGTTATCCCACTCTTCAGTATATACCCAAAGGACTTAACCTCAGCATACTATACTGACACAGCCATGTCAAATGTTTATAGCAGCTCACTTCACAATATCTGAGCTATGGAACCAACCTAGGTGCCCTTCAACAGATGAACGAATGGAATATTACTCACACAATGGAATATTACTCAGCCATAAAGAAGAATGAAATAATGGCATTTGACAATAAATGGATGGAACTGGAGACTATCATGCCAAGTGAAATAAGTCAATCCCTGCCCAAAAAACAAAGACCAAATGTCCTCTCTGATATATAGATGCTAACACACATAAGGTAGCAGGAAGACTAGAAGTATTTTGGCAAGGAGAATGAAAGGAAGGGAGAAAGAATAGGAATAGGAAAGACAGTAGAATGAATTGGGCATAGCTTTCCTGTGTTCATATATGAGTATACAACCAGTGTAACTCCACATCCTATACAACCCCAAGAATGGGAACTTATACTCCATGTAAGTATTATATGTCAAAATACATTCTATTGTCATGTATAACCTAAAAAAACAAATAAAAAATATTAAATTGATTTCTTATGAACAGAACACCAGAAGTATGCCCTCTCTCTATCGTATTTTAACCACAGCCCCATTCTTTTCAATCTTGATGACACCTATGAGGTTCTGTTGAGTTGATAACATCCCTAGATTCATGTTTGCCTCTTTGAGACTCTGCTGGTCTCAGTCAGTTACATTGTCTCAGGCTGGCCCAGTCAGTTACATTGTCTCAGGCTCCTTTGCTAACTGGCTTTCTGCTAGGTTTGGCTATTGGGAAGCCCTGATGGATATTGTGGGTAAAAGTAAAGGAAAAGCCATGGCAGTTCAACTGGGTATATTAATGATTCAAAATTTGTGTCTCATCAAAATTTACATATTACCTGGGATCATCATTAGCAAATAGATTCATCTGGAAATGGTAGGTCCATGTATGCTAAGAGGCTATTGAAATTCCCACCCATGAAATGGGAAATATTGGTGAGAGGTTCCTGGAGGTTATGATTGGGTCTTGAAGAATGCATAGGCATTTTCCTGCTAGATATATTCATGATGGACATTCTAGAAAGTGAAGAGTAGATGAACATTTATAGAAACCCAAAATTTTAGGGTGTGTTTGCAGGTGGGATGCATTTGTTAAGACTGTAGAACAGGAGTTATGATAGAGGATGAAACTATATATGTAATATTGTATTATAAGACAGACAGACAGGCTGGGCCCACCATGTGGGCCCTCTTTACTCTCCTTGTGAAGGAATTTGTACTTCCTCCTTATAGGTGAGGTCTCTGGAACCCTGAGTTCTAGTTGGCATAAGAGTGGGAAAACCAAGACAGACAGCCCCTGTCTTCTATTTGTCCAGCTTTTGGGTTTTGTTTTGTTTTGTTTGGTTTGGTTTTTACTTCAAAATGGTGTAAAACTGACATAATTTCAGTAGAAATCCTACTTCAGATTTGAATTTTAGTCTCTTCCCAGGTTACCAAATGTGATACAACACTAACTGGAAGCTAATGTAAGAGTTGTGAGTATGTTTAAGGTAGACTGGGCTAGGCTAGGGTATTGGGTGGGTTAGGTATATTAAATGCATTTTTAATTTAGGATATTTTCAATTTACAATGGGAAATAACCCGATCCTAGGTTGAGCATCTGCATTGTGCTTGATGAATGTGTACTGTGGGGCTTAAAATCCACCGTTGTGAATGAGAGGATATGTGTTGGTCAGGGTTTTAGATGCATACAACTGAATGACCTCTAGCTGGTTTAGGCATAGAGGGATACTGGGGAATCATGGATGGATCTAAAAGTCAGCTTCAAACTGAGCTTCCTAAAAGATTCTCATGATGGCACAACAGAATCATCCTATTAAGGGCTGGTTACTATAATCAGGGTCAGGAGGCTGCTGAAGCAGAAAGCTCCCTCCGTGGCTGCTGCTTACAGACATACCAGCTCTGCCATGGCCCCTGACTCTCAAATCATGCCCCTAACCCTGCCTGCATCACTCAGTTCCCAACAAAGCCTTTCATGAGCCCATCTGCCTGGCACATGACCACATCCCAGCAACAAGGAGGCCAGGAAATGAGGCTATTATTGTTTTATTTTTAATTCTGTGTTGGAAAGATGGGTATTATCCCTCAAGACACTGTCAAAGGATAGGGAGATTGGTCCAAAAGATGCGGGGCATACACAAATAGCAGGTGTCCACCTTAGGAAAATACATACTTTTTAAAAAAAAAAAAGAGGTAAAGGATGAAATTTGCATTTTTAAATATCGTTTTGATGCAATCATTTGGTTTTTCAGTCAAGGCCAATCCTAATGACTTTGTTGTCCTGAGACCACTGGTTTCTTCAATTAGTTTCAGGTCTTATTTTAACAAGTTCCCTGCATCCAAGTTAGTGGTTCATTAACTGTTTGTTTGTTTGTTTGTTTGTTTTTTGCGGTGCTGGGGATTTGAACTCAGGGCCTTGTGCTTTCAAGGCAAACACTCTACCAACTGAGCTATATCCCCAGCCCCATGTTTGTTTGTTTTGTTTTGGTACCAGGGATTGAACCCAGAGGTTTTTTGTTTGTTTGTTTGTTTTGTTTTACCACTGAGCCACATCCCCAGTCCTTGTACCTTTTTTTAAATTTTTTAAAATTTTTTTGGTAAGACAGAGTCTCACTAGGTTGCATAGGGTCTCACTAAGTTGCTGAGGTTAGCTTGAACTTGGGATCCTCCTACCCCAGCCTCCCCAGCTAGTGAGTCACTGGGATTACAGGTGTGTACCACAGCACCTGGTGAGTGGTTCATTAAATTTTATGCCACATCCCAAATCAGTTTTTCACTTCTATGGTGTGACATTGGAACCCTGTCTTGGCCCTTCTTTCATGCATCATCCTTGAACAATGTGGTGAAGACTACCTGCTAAGGTATAGACTGCACTATATGAGAAATACCCTAAAAATGTAATAGTCAGTCATAAATCTCAGCTCTCTGCCATGTTATTTCCTACAGAGCAGAATATACAACAAATGTTTATCACAACTTACTCCAGGCCAATAATTCTGTCTCCAGGACCCTAAATGTGGTCGGGCCGGAATTTCCTGTTGTTGTGGAATAAAGCATTTGTAATTGTTGCATTATGTGTTGCTAAAATAAGTGAAGCGTCATTAGTGTGGTAACCCTCTGATGTGCCACCTGATCCTCACTCAAGGATGAACTTCTTACTCAGCTGCTGGGAATTCTGACCACAGGCAGCCTTCAATGTAGCTATTCCAGGGTTGCTACAGCTACTTAGAATTACCGCTACATAGAGATACCTGATCCAAAATCTCAGCTATTCCTAGGAACATTAACGTGTAATGACTAATGGTGAGGGGAGGGTACAAAGGCATAACCATCTCAAACCACCTCAGGACTCCTCCAATGTTGCCCCCGGGGCCGTCTAAGCCTACACCTCCTCTCCACTTCCCCCTCTGCCCACTTGCTCTGTCCCCTCCATTCCACAAACAATGATCACGGGATTAAGGGCTGGCCCTTAATAAGTCTACTGCACACTAACCTGTCTCAGAGTCTGGTTCCTAGAGATCCAATCTGCAATAATTAGTGTCTACAGGAAGCAAACAGATGCACAGTGGACCAGCATTCCACCCTCCCAAGGTGTTAAATTTGCCTTAGGAAAGCACAATTGCCAATTACTCTCAATAAGGTAATGTCTGGTGCCTGCTGCTTGGAAGTAGTTTCCTTCATTTGAAAACTCAGTGTAAATTTTTACATTAATTTAAATTTTTTTATTTGTTCTAATTAGTTATACACGAATAGAATGCATTTATGCATTTTGATAGATCATACATAAATGGAGTATAATCTCTCATTTTTCTGATTGTACATATTGTAGGATCACATTGTCATGCAGTCATACATGTACATGAGGTAACAATGTCTGTTTCACTCTACTGTCCTTCCTACCCCCATACCCCTTCCCCTCCTTCACCCCCTCTACCTAGTCTAAAGCAACTCTATTCTTCCCTGGCACCCCCCATTCTTATTGTGAATTAGCATTCCCATATCAGAGAAAACATTCAGCCTTTGACTTTTTGGATTTGGCATGATATTCTCCCACTCCATCCATTTACCAGCAAAAACCATAATTTCATTCTTCTTTAAAGCTGAGTAATGTTCCATCATATACACTATTTTTTCTAAATCTGAAAAGCATTGAACTCCAGTTAATGATATGCATGGTAAAATATTTAAGGGAAAGTAAAAATATCTGCAGTTAACTTTGCGTTGTACCAAAGATAGGATGGGTTGAGGGATGAAGAGATAGATAAATAAATGATAAAACAAGTATACGATTGTCCTTTGGTATCTATGGAAGTCTGGTTCCAGGACCTCCCCAGAAGATCAAAATCTGAGAATCCTCAAGTTCTTTGCATAAAATGGTATAAGTATTTGCAAGTAACCTACATATATCCTCTTGTATACTTTAAATTATGTCAAGATGACTTATAATACCTAATACAATATAAATGCTATGTAAGTAGTCATTATACTGTCTTATTTAGGAAATAATGACAAGGAAAAAAAAATACAGGCACAATTTTTTCCCAGATATTTCAATTTTGATTGAATCCAAAGATAGAGAACCCAGAGACATGGTAAAATGGTAAAATCCAGGTAGTGTGTAGATGGGCTCACTGAAAATTTCTTTCAGTCTTTCTCTTTCAGAAAAAAATGTATTATAAAATATTTTTAAAAGTAACTAGGTAAAACTGTCCTGGGAAGGGCAAACTGAGAACCTTTTATGAACTTATTTTAGACATAAAGTTAAAACCATCTAGCCTTGAGATTATACCAGTGTGATTTCCCTGATATATTGAACCCATCATTTATTCAGCAAAAGTTTATTGAGCATGTACTATGAGCACATATAGATAGATCCAGGGAGGAAAAAGAAATAGAAGAGCTTTATTCTGCAGGTTTATTGTAGTAGAGAAAACAGATATATAAAGAGTTAGATAATGATAGTTTATACCATATTATTCTAGCCTTTTAAATTACCTTTATTAGCTCTTCTGTACAGAGGTTTCCAGCAATGAAAATAATAATGATGATGATGATGATGATAATAATAATAATAATAATAATAACAATAGTACTAATAGCAGCAGCTACTTACACAATGCTCACCATATCCCTGACAATGTTCCAAGGACTTCACACACTTTGATACATCTCTTCCATACACTTGTGTGGCCAGGAGAGTGTGCCCACAGACTTGGAATTGAAGGGAGTGTAAATGACCAAGGATGTCAGCTGCTGCATGCTCCAATCCATCATGGAATTTCCAAGTTGGTGACAGAATCCAGCAGGGATGATGATATGGCAGATCCATTTCCAAGAGATGTGGGACTCTTAAGTCAGCCAGGGCTGGCTGGCTCCATGACTCCCTGGTGGCCCTGCCAGCCTCTCTTGCCTGCATGGTAGTCTAGGATGCTTTCTTCACCCTTCCTTCCTTTCATGTCTCCTTCACAGGAACAAGAACTGCATCATACACAGGCTCCCCAGGTTCCCTCCCCATTGCTTTCCCTAATAATGTTTATATTGCCCCTAATAACATTTTCGCACTTTTAATCCTATCTTAATGTTTATATCTCAGAGGACCTGAAAGAGCATACTACTCTTCTGTGAGTGGAATTATTATTATCTCCATTTTACAGATGAGGAAAATGAGGCACGAGATTGCAGAGCTGAACCAGAATTCTGACCTCTGTCTCTGGCAATGTCTTCTTTCCTGAGAAGATGATACTTATGAATTGGAAAGATGGCCCTCAGGGGCTTTTATTAAAAATAATAATATTGACAACTCATATTAATGGTGCAGTCATGGTACTGAGGTGTACCACACCCTCATGCAATTTTATCTACACAATAACCTTGTGGGTAGGTATTATTGTTATTTTGCAGTGCTAGGGATTGACCTCAGGATTCAAGCATGCTAAGCAGACACTGAGCTTCACCTCCAGGGCCCTACTATCTCCAGTTTTAAAATCAGGCAACTGAAGCTTAGAGAGGTCCTATACCTTCTCCCATGTCACATGCTGAAAGCTGTTAAAACTCAAGTCTGGGTCCTCCCCTATGATGGTACTTTAGAGCCTTGCTCTTGACCTGAATCAAACTGCCCATAATTCTTCTAAGAGATCTGGTATTTGAGTCAGGCATGGTGGTGCATACTTGTAATACCAACTACTTGGGAAGCTGAGGCAGGAGGATTGCAAATTCAAGACCAGCCTGGGCATCTTAGTGAGACCCTGTCTCAAAACAAAAAAATTTTTTTCCAAAAGGCTGGGGATGTAATTCAATGGTAGAGTGCTTGCCTCGCATATGGGAGGCCCTGGTTTCCAACTTCAATACTGGAAAAAAAGGTAGGGGGTGGATTTGGTGTTTGAAAGACTTGACCCCTTAAAAGACAATTGGCACCAAGAAGAACAATGTTTGAAGTTATATTCAACTTCGAGTCAGTAGTGGGATTCCTTTGGAGCAGGCCTTGAACTTAAGGAAATACGTAATACAGTATATCAGGTTTTGAAGCAAAGGAGAGGCTCTGACAAGAGTCCTGTATCACAGCTGTAGAAACCCAGTACTTGAGGGATACAGAGGATACTGAGAAAGAGACCATGGCAACAGCCTGATGATCAGGAGAGTCTCCCAAAAGTAAGCTTCCTGGGCTGCCAGGTGCCCTTGATGACTAGACTTGATTGTCTAACAGTTTTCTTGCAGTTTTTTCTCCATGTCTTGCATTCTGACGCTTTGACAACTGGAACTTTGTTGACCCGGGGACTCCCTTCTCAGGGCTAATTCCTAGAGATAGTAAAGGAGCATGATGTGAGCATGATGTTCAAATCAAGCTACCCGATCCAGAGCCCACCCCCAACCACCTCCTTTATTGGGCTATCACACTCTGGGCCACTAACCACATGCCCTAAATATCCCAGGACCAGATACCAGCTCCCTAGTCTGTTTCTGCTGCCATAACAAAGTACCACAAGCTGGGTAGTTTATAAACAATAGAAATTTATTTCTCACAGTTCTGAGATTTGGAGATCTAAGATCAGTGATCTGGCAGATTTGGTGTTGATGAAGGCTGCTCTTTACTTACAAGATGGTGCCTTGTCACTGTGTCCTCTGGAGGGGAGGAGCATTGTGTCGTCAAATGATGGAAAGGATGGAAAGGGCCAACTCTCTCCCTCAATGTCTTTTATAAGCCACTAATTCATTCATGAGGGCAGAGTCTTCATGGCCAAATCACCCTCTAAAAGCCCCTCCCCTTAATACTGTTTTATTAGTGATTAAGTTTCAACATGAATTTTGGAGGGACACAAAGAATCAAACTATAGCAGTCCCTATGCCCCAGAGCTCACTGAAAGGATTTAAACCAGTTAATCTTAACCCTGCTTACCCTTCCTTTCCTGTTCCTTCCTGTAGAAACCACAGTAAAGATTCCACCCAGTTTCTCATTCACCCTCTGCCTCCTGACAGTCCCGGGTACTTGCCCATGTGGCCCCCTGTGGCATTGCATATCCCCTCCTCTTCATATCTGTGAGTATCTTAGTTTGTTTTCTATTGCTATTACAGAATATCTGATACTGGGTAATTTATAAAGCAAAGAGGTTTATTTAGATCACAGTTCTGGAGACTGGAGGTCCAAGATGTGGGGGCATATCTACTTGGCTTCTGGTGATGGTCTTGTGGTAGAAGAGCAAGTGGGGGTATGCAAAGAGAGGAGGAACAAAGGGGCCAGATGCTCTAAAACAACCTGCTCTTGAGATGGAAGACCCACTCCCATGGGAACTACACTAATTCTTTCATGAAAGCAGAGATCTCCCGACCTCAACCACTTCTACAAGGCCCCATCATCTCTCAATACCATTACTTTAGCGATCAAATCTGAAATCTGTTTTGGTGGGGACAGCCCACATTCAAACCATAGCACTGAGTAGCAGAGCATTTTTTCCATGGCTGTCATCTCCTGATCTTTTGGCCTTGCCACACTGAAAAAATAATTGAATCTATGTTTTCAAAAAGTTAGTTAAGTACAAACATCCCTGGGTGTCTAGTTTCTCTGAGTCATTGTTGCAACTTGTTGAACTCTTAAAATAGCCAAAATGCTGACAATGTTTTGCCCTCAAATACTTGGTTCCCGTGATCTCACGTGCATAATGAACAGAACAAAAGATGGTTATATAAAAGTAGGTGAGTATTAGCAGTTCTGTTGGGTCCCACTAGATCCCTCAGCCCACCCTGCTGGGAGTGTTGGCTGCTAACTGGTACCCCTCTCCAGAAGAGTCTCCCTTACACAGAAAGGAACAGTCCACACCAGTGACTGTCTAGCCTAGGGGTATGAAAGGCAGCCCCCTGGCCTGCATGCAGGAGACTCTAGCTCAGCTCAAACCTTAGAGATGAGGTTGACTTCCTGCTGAGATCATTTTTCCATCCCCTCCTGCTTACCCTACTCCCCTTCTCCTGAGCTTTCTCTCCTTAAAACCACTTGCACAAGGATCCTCACCTCAGGTTCTGAGTGACAACTGCAGTGGCCCTGTTTATCTGCCAATATGCATCAAATGAAATGCAAAGTGACCATGAACAGGGGAGTAGAGTTTCCCCCTTGTGGGGACTAGTTATGGACCATTTGTGAATCTTGCTAATCTCTCTAGTACTGACTGTCAGAGCTCATTAAAGGATGAGATTATAGGCAACTTCCTAAATATCCCATTTCTAAAGAACAATAAAGAAACCACTTTTATAATTAGCAAATTACATACCAGTCATATCACACCTCTCCCTTCAACTTTTTACTTAAGTGGCGAGATAAAACTGGAGCCCATTTTGCCAATGAAGATGCTGCCTGTGAGTGGGAATGACATTGAGGAAGGACAGCCCACACTGTGGGACTTTTACTTTGTGCAAGATACTCTGCTGAGCACAGGGAGGATGAATGGTCTACCCCAAATTACACAGCTAGTCAGCAGCAGTGACACATAACTGACACATATAACCACCCAACCAACTAGCTTATGCTCCTGATGTTCCCAGCCAGACTCTGCCCGCTGCTTACCTTACCCCTGTGAAAGGTGAGGAGTGATTCCAGAATGTAGGTGTGAAGGGAGACAGGCTGACCCTGTGGGTTATATTTATTCTTCAGGGTTCATAAATATATAGGAAATTAAATTATTTTTTGTTTTTAAAGTTGTATAATAAATAATATGCATCATTCTTTTTACAAAATGTCTCCAAATATAACTTAGAAAGATTTCTTGGACTAATTCCCACATTGCATGAATAATTTCCTTAATGTCTGCATTAGTAATTATGTAAACTATCTATAGAACATTATTTTGCCCTGTTAATGTACATGTAGTGGTGATGGAAAGTAGCTATACATGTGTGCATATGAAATATATAAGGATGTGTTTGTGTATATATGTATGTATATACACAGTTAGAAACTTTCATCTGTAAATGTTTTTATCTACAAAATTATTACTTTTTGAGAACAGAGTTTTTTAAAATCTTCAATAACAAGAAATTAAACAAGATCAGGCAAAAAGAACAAAAATAAATGCCCACTAAGTTACAAAGGAAATAAATGGAATTTTATATCATTTACACAAAGCAATTAAAAGTTTAGCTTTTAGAAAGCCATATGGTAGGATAAGTAAATTTAGTTTAAAGAAAATCAGAAGAATCAGTTTCTCTTGAAAGTCATTTTCTCTTAAATACAAGTCAAAATGATCTCTCGTAGAGAATGAGAGCAAATATGAATGGGAAATTGAGTGCATGTTCAGAATTACTTAATTTTTTTCAATAATTCCATTTAGTGAACCAGGATGGGTAGAAAGTCCCTTTTCATTGTGAACATATTTAATTGCAGAGAGGCCACAGAGGGGAAGGTTCTGGGCCAGGAGAGAAGGCATCTTGTTCCTTAAAGAATGCAAGTCAGTGAGGGATGTCATGATGACACGGTTCTAGAAACAAACAGAGCCAGGTGCCTTAATTTATTTGGTGCATGGTTGAGCTATCTTGAACAACCAGACAAGTTCACTCATCCTCTACACTAAGAGGAACCCCTAAATTCTGCATGAGCCATGTGCACAACAGACCATTGACTTGGTCACTTCTGATCCCATAATGTCGTCCCGTGACATCGTAGTTCTGCACAGCCATACAGATTGTGCCAATCCTCGGGAAAATAGGATTAACACACTGAAAGCCCCAACAATTAGAATGTTGAACCTAACAGACCCCTTTTCTTCCATTTTAATTCTTGTTTCAGTCATTTAAAATCACAGTAATTCATACGTGACTATTTCCTAATTGATTCTTGACACCAAAACTGAAGAATTTATTCTCAAGCCCCATATTGGCAACTTAAAAACTAGAGAATGAAGAGATTCTTGTTATATATCGCCAGCATGTTCTTCAGAAAATTAAATTTATTAGATTTAACTTAATTTCTCACAGTTATGTAGCTATTTTAATTGGAATTATATTAAAGTTTTATATTGAATTAGGGAGTATTTTCATTGTTAATATTTCTAATATATCACCTAGGAGAACATGATTTCTGTCTCCGTTTACTTAAATTGTTCTTCATTTCTTCTATTAGGGCTGTATAATTTTGAATGGTTTTTGCATTTATTGAATTATATAATTTTCACCTATTTAATTTTTGTAACTATTATGATAAAGGAAGATAATGAGTTTCTATTCCATTACTGAAGTTAAATAGTGTAGTTGATTTTTATGTTTATAAGTAACATCTTTTAATTTTGCTGAACTTTATTTTCCCAAAGAATTATTTGTCAAATTTTATGGTATATAATCACATTATAAAAACAGTAACAATGCATTAGAATCATCTAACTCTGAAAGTAATAGATACAAGTTTTAGAGGGATTAGGAGATATTGAAATAGCATCATCCTGGCCACCTGCTGTAGTTTGGAGCCAAGTATCCCCAAAGACCCATGTGTAAAGTCTTGGCTCCTAGGGTTGTGTATTCAAAGGTAGTAGAATCTTTAAAGGTTGGGAGACCTTCAGGTCATTAGGGGATGTGTTCTTAAAGGGGATCATGGAACCCTGGCCTTACTTTTTCTCTTTCTTTTGCTTCCTGGCCATAAGATGAGCGGTTTTGCTCTGCTGTGCACTCCTGCCATGATGTGCCACCTCACTACAAGTCCAAAACAATTGGACCAATTGTACATGGACAGAAAATCCCAAAATCATTAGCCAAAATAGCCTTTTTCTCTTTATAAATTGGTTATCTCAGGTATTCTGTTACAGTGATGAATAGCAAACACACTACCCCAAATTGTTAAAACTATTATTTATTGAATGTCATATGTAAGCACTTCCTTTAAAGCTTTATTTGTACAATTTCAATGATTCTTTACACCACTGTAAGATGTGCACTCAAATGATCTAATGATCTCCATTTTACATATCTCCATTTTTAAACTGAGCCTCAAAGAGTTTAAGGAACACTGACCATAAGCCTAGTGTGCATGCAGGCACACACACACACACACACACACACACACACACACAGAGTAACTTAGAACTTGACTTTTAACCCAGCTCTGCCTGAACCCAAAACCTGTCTGTGTAATAGCACCCAAAAAAGAAAATACTTGAGAATTAATTAAACTTGATAAACATGAAAAATTACTCAAAGAAAATTAAAATACTTCAGAGGGAAAATAAAGGCTCTGAGTAATCAACAAAAGGCCATTATCTCTTTCCTAATCTTGGCTAATTTTGCAAGTGAGAAGCTATCTCTCATTGTCAGTTTCATTTGCATTTGTATTACTGGGATGTTTCAACATTCTCAAATTAATCACATATCTTTCCTATCCTGTGGTTTTTCAGGGTTGTTTTTACTTTTTTTTTTTTTTTTTTTTTTGCGGGTCTGGGGATCAAACTCAGGGCCTTGTGCTTGCAAGGCAAGCACTCTACCAGCTGAGCTATCTCCCCAGCCCTTCAGGGTTGTTTTTGTTTTCTATTTATAACTTCTGATTTCACCCTTGGGATAGTAGAATTTATAGTGACTTATTTGAATTTATTCTAAGTATATTATCTTTTATCAAATTTCCAGCAAATGTTAAGCCATCTTTTTATTTTGACTTTTGTTTATAACAATGCTGATTATGGATATCTTAATTTTTATAGCCTTAAAGTTTTTTTTTTTTTTTTTTGGTTGGATGAGTGCTCACTATAATCTTCCCTATGTAGAAATGAGAGTGTTATGCCTGTATTTTTACATTTAGTTTTACTTTTTATTTACTTAATTCTATAATATATCTGAAACATTTTGAGTGGAAGGGGGTAAGAAACAGAAAGTAATTTATTCCATTGTCTAACCTAGTCACTTCATAAAACTCAGGGTTTTCCTTTTTTAAGTCAAAAATCTTCAGAGATTTTTTAGCTGAAATGTAAAAACACTTCTCTCATCAGAAGGCTATTTCCATCTTTTAACATGAAGTTATCATGTTACCTTCTGACTTCATTTATCATGAAGTTATCAGTTATATTCTGACTTCTTTTTAAACAGATTCTATAATAAATCCATCCCAGATGAGTTTTATTATACTGACCTGGGTAAGATGTGATCTGAACTTGCCTTTGCTTTGGGACTTGAGGAATCTTCTAGATGTACTCTGGAGGAATAGACTGGAAGCTGTGGCTAATTAATCAATTTACCCAAGTCAGTCAAAGTGACTTTGACTTTAATGAGACCATGACCTATTTTTAAAAATCTTTTAAATCTTTTAAATCTTTTAAATTTTATTTGTTCTAGTTAGTTGTACATGACAGTAGAATTCATTTATACATTTTGATAGATCATACATAAATGGAGTGTAATATCTCATTTTTCTGATTGTACATATTGTAGGATCACATTGGTCATGCAGTCATGTATATACATGAGGTAATAATGTCTGTTTCACTCTACTATCCTTTCTATGCCCATTCCCCTTCCCCTCCCTTCATTCCCCTCTACCTAACATAAAATAACTCTATTCTTCCCTATTCCCCCCCACTTTATTGTGAGTTAGCTTCCACATATCAGAGAAAACATTTGACCTTTGGTTTTTTGGGTTTGGTTTATTTTTAACTTTATAAAACATGAAGATATCATTCCTGTGTCATAAAATTCACCTTTTACTATCATACAATTCAATGGTTTTCAGTATAGACATAAAACTTTATAAACACAAAGCTACCCAAATCTGGAACATTTCCATTGCCCCCAAAAGAAACCCCATAACCATGTACAGTCATTTCCTTATTCTTTTTTTTCTCCCAGTCACTAGCAACTCCTAATCTACTCTCTGTCCTAAGGAATTTACCTATTTTTCACATTTTGGACAAGTAGAATCACGAAACACATGGCCTTTTGTGTTTTCACTTAGTATTCAGGCCTCATCAATGTTGTAATACATACCAGTATGTCATCTCTTTTTATAGCTAAATGACATTTGATCATATGGATCTACTGCATTGTATTTGTCCCCATTCAACTGATGGACATTTGGATCTTTTCCACCTTTTGTCTATTTTGAATAATATTGCTGTAAATATTAGGTATGACTATGGTTTTAGCCACTTCCTTTCCTGCTGGGATTTATCCTAGGACTGGGAGCAGCCTGTGTCTAGTCACTTCTCTTTCCCCATGACTAGGGGAAATCATAGTCCCAAATGTGATAAAAGTTGAACCAATGACCAGGATGAGTCTATTGCAGATAAATTTAGATTAACACCTGTAATCTCACATCTGTTTCTCCACCTCAGGTTGTGACTCTGGGGCAGGGCTGATGCTGGAGGTGCCACCCCCCTCCCATACATTTGAGTGTGGGGAGACCTCACCCAATCCTCCTCCTCCAATCCCCATAACTCCCCCTGGGGGGCTGACAACACAAGCTTGTCAACTTGGAGGCCTCTGGGATTATTTTTAATCCATGCAAGAGTGGACCAACCTGTTTATGAGAACAGATTCTAGCAGGAACTGTGAAGTGAGATTGTTTTCTTAGTGGGAGGGGCCCAGGTCCAAGGTTATGCGCACCTCTATACTCAGGACAGTAGTGTGCCCTGGTATTTATTCATATTTCCTGGTTATCTTTGACCTTTGCCTAACAATCATGTGGTTTCCATGGGAAAAACAAAATCACTGGCAAGAAATGTAAATGTGCACAAAGCCCCTTTAGTTGGTATATTATTGCCTAAATATTTAAGAAGGAGATATATAAGGAACTAAAATAGAAGCAACAGCAGGGTCTCCTTTCTCGTGCAATGAGAATACCTTCTTGGCACACACTCCAAAATTTGCCCTTGGTTTGCAGAAACTAGATGCACTGTGCCATTCCGACCACACAGTGAAGTGGGCTGGGCAGGACCTAGTGTCTGCATTTTACAAAGAAATGGAAACTCAGGGAAATTCCGTCATCCACCCTAAGTCACAAAACTAGCTTAGCAATGGAATCAAGCATGTCTCCTGTCCCCTGGCCTATTGCTGTTTCTCTACCAATGACCATTTATCTGCTCCAAGTCTGTTGTGTCATAGGGAATTGCTTGACAAAAGATGGTCCTTTTTTCTCTTTTTCTTTCCAGCCTTCTTCCAGAAGATGTAGTTCAATCCCTACCCCTGGCTTCTCTCCTAGGCTTTTCTTCTTGCACCTGTGCATCCCTGTTCCCCCACCTTCCCCTCTTCTGCTAGAGCCCTCAGGGCCCTCCTGGCCTCACTGATCCTCTGAATGAATCCTATCTAAAGCATAGTTTCAACCTGAACAGGATATTGAAATGTGCAGTATTAACAGGTTTAAAGTGAGTCTGAGCAGGGTTTTCAAATCAGAAGTGCCTCTGTATATGATATGAAGTTGAAGTCAACAATCTCTGCAGTCCCAAAAACTCATGTGTGAGTCAGTGAAGGAAAGTTCAGAGATGAGATGATCAGATTATGAGAGCTGTAACCTAATCAGTGGATTAATCCACTTGAAAGGACTACTCTACTGGATGGTATCTACAGACAGGTAGGGCATGACTGGAGGAAAGTGGGGGTGCACCTTCGGGGTTTATGTTTTGTCCCTGATCCATTACTCTGTCTCTGCATCCTGGCTGTCATGAGCTGAGCTGCTTTCTTCCACCACACCCTTCTGCCTCCTCAGGAGCCTAGAGCAATGGATTTAGCCAACCATGCACTGAACTTCTGAAACCATGAGCCCAAAATAAACATTTCCTCCTCTAAGTTGTTCCGATTAGGTGTTTTGGTCATAATGATGAAAAACTGATTAACACAATTCCCAATAATGAGCATTTGTTTTTTTTTTCTATAGTCAAGGAAAAAAAACTAAAAATTATTATTTGAATAGCAACAACTCCAACCATCAGTAAAACAGAAACTTGGAGAGAGCATGCCTGGTCCAAGTTCACATGATGCTTTTTTACCACTGGAACTGATTGAGTCCTGGTCTCCAAGCGTCATCTGACCCCATGGTTTTCCCTGGTGCCCTGCCTTGGTAAGAGAATGGTCCAGCTTCCCACTGCAGTAAGCTTTGGGTTGCTTGTGTATCTGTCCCTGGTAAGATGCCTATGTTTCTCCAATATGACAATGAGCAAGAAGTCTGGGGAGACATAAATTGGAAGCAAAAAAAGAAAAAAAGAGTTCTTTTGTTTTGGTTTTAATATGCAAATACACACCATCCTTCCCTTTTCGTAGAGAACCTTTCCTTACAGTGTACAGGAGAGGAGTACATTATAATTGTTGACACAGCCCGTTCATAGGTTCCTCTCAAAACTAAGTGTTCATGCCTCTGAGTCAAACAAACAGACAAATCGTTCAGTAATTAAGGAGATACCTTTGCATTCATTCACATCTTGCATTACTGGGAGAACATGTCATTCAGCATGGGCAGAGCACTGTCACCACCAAACCTCAGATTTGTATGCTTCCATTCCCTGAGGCCCAGTCGAGCTTGTTCTGTACAGTCCCTCCATAGGTTTCTCCAGATTTCACTAGCTCCTCTCATGGACACCTCATTGTGCTTGGAGTTATCCAGAGCAATTGGTGAACAAATTTCTTTTCTTTCTAGAAACTCACAGATTTAAATGCAGGTGTTTTGTTGTTGAAAATCAAAATATGAGTCACATTTAGAAGTGTTCCATCACCCCCATTATGGACCTTTTGTCCAACTTCCCTCTTTTTCATTGGTCCTTCTCATTTCCTGAAAGATTCCTGTTCTTTGGGGAGTATTTGCTCATACATGCTATGTTGAATGTTCAATCCTTCATATAAACCAGACAAGGATTTTTTTCAAAAAAGACTTTATTGTGTTTACATTATTTTATTTTTGCACTGTGACTTGAACACAGATTGGCTTTTGTTCTCTCAGTTCTGTTGAAGTGCATTGCCCCTACAGCCTCACCTGATGTTGGGAGTGAGCACAGCAGCTCCATAGACTTTGCCAGCTTAGGGAATGAAAAGGTTATTGTTGAAATGATGACCTGAACCATAAAAGCAGAGTATTTTCTTTCTTTACTACTAAGAGAAGTTTCATTTATTTTGAAAGATGATCTAGATGTCCTCATTGTGAAGCAGCTTATGGGTGCCTGATATGGTGGTGCATGCCTGTAATCCAGTGGTTCTGGAGACTGAGGCAGGAGGATTGCAAGCTCAAGGCCAGCCTTGGCAACTTAGCAAGGCCCTAAGCAACTTGGTGAGACCCTTTCTCAAAATAAAAAATAAAAAAGGGCTGGGGATGTGGCTCAATAGTTGGGTTCAATCTCCAGTACATGAAGAAGAAGGAGATGGGGAAGGAGAAGAAGGAAGAAGAAGCAGCTTATGGGATAAAGGTGACCTTTTCAGAGATCAAGAGTCCCTCTGTTGAAAAGTCAGAGAGAGGCACAGGAACCAATGTGGAAGAACAGGAAATCAATGAAGGAAGAGTATTTAGCCAGGACGTCCCCTGTACCTCCTCTGTGTGGTGGTGTTGTTGGGGATGATTGTTAATTCCATAACAATGTCTCAATGCTTCACAGTTAAAAAGGGGATTGGGGAGATGTGAGATGGGTGGCACAAAGTGAGTGAGGAAACTTTCTAGGTAAAGGGAGGTGTGGCTTGAGAAAGTTCTTGACTGGGTGAGATTCAGAAAAGCATGAAGGAGTCGGGGAGAGTGAAATAAAAGACAGTCTAGGCTGTTGAAGTCCCTGGCAGAGGTAGATGGAGAAAGTAGAGAGGAGGATGAAAACGGTGTGATGTAGTTCTGAAATGTCTGTCATGGTCACTCTGGACAACTTTATTGTTTGGTGTGGAGACTCTGCTGCTAGACAAGGACCTGAGCACTTAGGTAGCCCTTGTGTTCAGACAGCGATGTGAGTGGAGTGACGGGTGATTCACACCAGGGCCTCACGTCCGCCCCACTAAACCAAGGCAACTCTGCCTGGATCTAGGGTACTTCTGGGACTTTCCTTGGATGGACGGGACTCTGCTGCAAGTGAAAAATGTTAGGATTCACCAATGTATCTATTTACCTCTGTTTCAATGTAGAGATATTAAAACTCAGAGGAGTCATCCAACTCATTTCTAGATTGTGCAGCTAGTCAAAGATGGAATGCTATGGTTTGAATATAGTTGTTCCCTCTGAAACTCAGGCTGAAATTCAATTGTCATTGTGGTGGCATCAGGAGAGGGCCTTCCTTTGAGAAGTGATTAAGATAATAAGAGGAATTAATGCCTTTCTTGTGGAAGTGGGTTAGTTATCATGAGAGTAGTTTTTATAAAATGAGGTTGCCCCTCATTTCTTCTTCTCCTCCTCTGTCTCTTTAGTCTCCTCCTCCTTCTTCTTCCTTTCTCCTTGCTAGGGATCAACTGCATATGCTCATTTGCCCTTTCTCCTTCCACCATGTTAATATGCCCTTGCCAGATGCTGCCACCCTACCCTTGGACTTTCCAGTCTCCAGAACAATGAGCCAAAATAAATCTCTCTTCTTTTTAAATTTCTCAGCTGCAGGTATTATATTATAGCACAGAAAATGAACTAACACACAAAATTATAATGCAATCCCCCTTCCATTATGCCTGTTACAGTAATCTTCATACTGCTACATCCCAACAGCATGCTAAAAATCAAATACCAAGCAACTTTGAAAAAAATTTAGTTATTTTCTTTGAGTTTCTTTTCAGAAATAGGCAATTTTTCTGACAAAATAACTTTTGATCATTGTATTGGTCAGTTTCCCATTGCTATAATGAAATGCCTGAGGCCGGATAACTTTATAAACCAGAGAGGTTTATTTAGCTCACAATTTTAGAGACCAAAAATGCAAGATAAGGTGACCCCATTGATTCAGCCTCCGATGACAGTCTAATGGCAGGTGGCACAATGGTGAGTGCCTGTGTGTGTGTGTGTGTGTGTGTGTGTGTGTGTGTGTGTATGTGTGTGAGAGAGAGAGAGAGAGAGAGAGAGAGAGAGCTCAAGGTATCGCATGGCCAGACAGGAAGTCAGAAAGGGGAATAGGTCTCTTATAACAGCTCACTCTCATAAGAACTTACTCATCATCCCATGAGAACGACCTTACTCTCTTCTAAAGACAGTGCCCCAAATGACACAACCAACTCCCACTAGGCCTCACCCCTTAAAAGTCCCACTACCTCTCACATCACCACACTGAGGACCAAGTTTCCAACACATGAGCCTTTGGGGGCCAGACCACATTCAAACCATGGCCATCATCAAAATGTCTTCAAATAAAAGACGTTGACTTTATAAAGAGTGCATTTTATGGTTCTATGAAATACGCAATGGCACAGCTCATGATCTGTTAATAATTCTAAAAACAGTACTATTTAGGCAAATTAACAAACTTGTGTATATATACTTTAAATGGGGATGCCAGAAGAGAATAAAGCATTCATTTCCTGATTTTCAATTATATTTAAATCCTCAAGAATGTCAAATTCCAATGCCACAATAATTTAAGCAAGAATAAGTCTAGAGATGGTGTTGGTGGAGTATTTTTCCAGCTTGGCTGGTAAGATTGGAAAGAGTTTGTAATTGCAGGCTTGTGCTTTTGGAGCTGCCTCATTAAACCCTTCATTACCTCAGATATTTGAAGGATTAAAAAAAATCACTTGCCCTTTAATCCAGCACTAGCTTTTCTATTAACACATAGACTAAAAGATCAAATCCCTGAAAGGTGTACTAAAACCTCTGGAATAGTAAGTTTAATAAATAACAGTTTTTACTTCAGCCAAATTCTTTTCTACTGCCAATATGTTATAGTATTGTGTTCGACATTAACCTATAAAAACTCAGAAAGGACATCCTGGTATCTCAAAAGCATATCCATTGCAAGAGGCACAAGCTCAAAAACCAGGTAGTCACATAAAGGGGTACACGACTGGTGTGTGACAACTGGGAATGGTGGGAACTGTGGCCAACTAAAGAGATCCTTTAGGGGAGGGGACTGCAAAAACTACTCCATCCAGCCAACCGATGTCACACAGAATATAAGACCTGTGTTCCCAGCCCTTCTAATTTCTCAAAAGATGCCAAAAAATCCAGATTTATATGGATGGTATTTCTTAATTTATAAACATTAAAAACTAATTTTAAAATTTTTCTTTTCTTTCTTTTTTTGTAATATTGGGCAAGCCAACGTTAAATTAGTGCTTTGTCCTGCAATCAACACTCTTTTGTTGCTATATAATAATGACATGACTGAATTGCCAAAGATACTCTCTTTGTTTTGGTGGGTGGAAGGTACTGGGGATTGAACTCAGGGGCACTCAAACACTGAGCCACATCCCCAACCCTATTTCGTATTTTATTTAGAGACAGGGTCTCACTGAGTTGCTTTGTGCCTCACTTTTGCTGAGACTGGCTTTGAATTTGTGGTCTTCCTGCCTCAGCCTACCAAGGGAATACAGGCATGTGCCACCGCATCCGGCTGCCAAAGGTGGTCGTCAGGGATGTTCATCAATTCCTCTTTTTCTTTCCATTGTTCATCTTAAAGCATTTATAATTTCTTTGTAGTCTTTAGTATTAATTTTTCCTTGAACAAAACCCAAAGGGTTTTGATCCTCCCCACATTCTACCCTTGCTTGTAAAGATGAGTGTAGGCAGATGTTCTAGAGCACTCTGTCCTTGGAATATGCTGCATCTAAGAGTTATAAGATTTCTGAATGTGTGCGTGTGTGTGTTTTTTTTAATTCACATTTCAAAGAATTGCTGATATTTATACACAACACCTATGCAGTGGAAGGGTAGGTTTCTGGACTGAAAATGAGATCAGAAGGTAGAGTTGCTGGTGTGTCAGCTTCAGAGACCCAGAGGGGTTCCACAACTGTCCACGCAGTTGCCCCTGGCCTTATGGAACTGCTGAGCCTTTGAACTTCTGCTAAAGTGAACTGAGACGTGCTGTCAGTGAAAAATGCACACTGGATTTAGAAACAGTATGGAAAAGTGATTAGATGTCCCTTTTTTTATGTTGCTTAGCAATTGAAGTGATATTTTAGATACATCAGTTAAACATGATATAATATTGAAAATATTAATTTTTCCTGCTTACTCTTTGGTCACCAGAAAAATTTAAATTACATCTGTGTCTCAAATTCTATTCTACTGATTGGTGCTGCTTGAGAATAGTGACTTGCAGACTTTCTGCATAAAGATCCAGGTAGTAACCCTTTTCAGTCCTACAGGCCAGATACTTGCTGTGCCAGTCTAATGCTAAAGCAGCCATGGATGAGACGTAAATGAATGGGGTGTGTCTGTGTTCCAATAAAACTTTATTTACAAAATCAGGCAGGGGCCAAATTTGTTGACTCCTATTTGATAAAATATAGTGCCAAGAAGAGGACACAGTCTTCTGAAGGACTGGTGGCCTTATGTTTCCTGATCTCATGCTGGTCAACTGGGTGTTCTCACTTTTTGAAAATTCATCAAGCTATATACAAATGATGTATGTACTTTTCCCTATGTGTTATACCTAAGTAAAAAATTGACTTAAAAAGAATCCAGCATGTGTAGCTGCCCTTGTCAATCAACAACAATCCTCCTTCTATTTGAAGAATGTAGCCATGTCTTTCAGTTCTTTACTCGGTGAGTTGTTTAGTTGTCCAAAGTCACTTGACCTTTCCCCAAATCTGTAGAACTCTCATCTTACTATACCTGCTTTCCCTTCAATGATTGCTACTTTTGGGAAAATCGTTTTGGCACAAAATTAGAGCTACTGGCTATTTGGGGAGTTGGAAGGGAATAGAATTCACTGGATATCAAAAGAATAAACTGTACTAAAGTTGCATATGCTTAAGCCTCCAGATTTTGCCAATTAAAATAAAATTCTTGTTCCCCATGACCTCATCCTGTCTGCAGAATGAATAATCGGGTTTTAATAGTTTGCCATCTGAAAACAGTCAGCCAGAAAAGTATGACTTTGCCTTCTGGACCTTGAAATTGACCAACTACCAAAGCACTTGTTCATGGCCACTCCGATTGGATAAGAAAGCCGGGTTAGAGGTGGAGAACAGGGCACCTCTGAGAACAAGGTCCTGAGGTCAGATGTGGGACTCAGACAAGTCAGTCCTGGTAGCCAAGAGCACATCCTTTTACCCCAACTCTTGCTCCTGATTTGTAGCGAAGTTGCCCAAAGGGAGCTTCCAGAAGTGGAAACATTTTTAAATAAGTCTTTTAACTTTTCGCCTGTGGATACAGCTGCATTGACACAAAGCCACGTTTGAGGCCTGATGTCTCAGAAGCCTGGCACCACGGAGTGTTTTTCTACTGGGACCCATAATTGCTGGCTTTTAAGAGTGGTCCTGTGTTCAGTTTTATCAATGTGGTACTTGAACTGGACTTTCAGCTGACCTCCAAAAGGAAATAGTTTTAAAAAGGAAGAATTTTAAGTCTGCCAAGAGCCAGATAATGGCACGGCATAGAGAAAAGCCAGCGTTTTGTGGTTTTTATATTAAAATACAAGTCTCTTAATGCCTCAAAACAGCGGGCTCCAGAAAATGTGAAGTTTAATATATGAGGCTAGAAAAAGCAGTTTTAAAGATCGATATTTTCCCCCTTTGTTCCTTGTGATCTACGCAAAAGGAACAAATTCCTTTCACCTGAACCATTCCTACATCTATTTTTGATTTTATACAAGTGACTGTTCTCATTAAAGCAAATTTCAAAGTACCCTGAAAATGTTCATGCTGAACTCCAAGCCTGATGCCTGAGGAGCTTCAGCCTGACGCTCTGCAAAAATATCTTGAGGACAAAACCCATCAACATTCAGTTAATCCAGCCTCATAAATTACTTTCCCATAAAAGACCATTAAGAGACCTCTCCCCCTTCCATTTCTTTCCTGGGTGGTGTCTTATAGGTTTGTTTTCTTTGGTTATGTGACCCATAATGTTTGTTCACCATTTATATGTACAATGTATAATGATCAAATCAGGGTAATTCTGTCTCCTCATTTGTGTGTTGGGAGCCTCTGGACTCTTCGAGTTATTTTGAAGTCCTCTGGGCTGGGATTGTAACTCAGTGGTAGAGTGCTTGCTTAGCATGCACAAGACTCTGGGTTCAATTCCCAGTGAAAGAAAAAGGGAGAGGGAAAGAGAAAGAGGAAGGAAGGAAGGAAGGAAGGAAGGAAGGAAGGAAGGAAGGAAGGAAGGAGGGAAGGAAGGAAGGAATCGAGGGAGGGAGAGAGAAAGAGTTCTAGACAAGGAACATAAGCAGACTTTAAGACCAGCTCATGGGAGATGTTACCCATCATTCTCACAAACCAGCCAGCCATGATTGTCATCTTACCTTCTGTTCTCAGCAGTCTCATTAATAGGTGGGACTGGAAAGAACAGAATAAGCTGCTAACGGAAGTTTGATCTGCCAGCAACTTTGGAGAGTTCCTCTTGGTCGGTGTCCTTGCCAACACTTGACAGGGCCAGTCTTTTAAATGTTACTCATTCAGGTGAGTGTGTGGGAGTATTTCACTGTGGTTTTAATTTGGATTTTCCTCCTGAATGACACTGTTGAACACTCTTTCATATGCTTTAGGATAGGCCTTTCTCTCTAGTGAAGACCCCCATTCAAACTTGTGCTCTTTTTAAAATTTTGTTTTACATTTTCCTTATTGGTTTTCAGGGGACATTATATATTTGACCTACAAATTATTTGTCAGATATATATCTTTATGCTGGATGTGGTGTTGTGCACCTGAAGGGAGGCTGAGGCAGGAGGATCATTTTAGTTCAAGGTCAGTTTAGGCAACATAGCAAAATCTGTCTCAAAAAAATAGAACTAAATACATATCTTTAGGATATCTTCACCTGTTCTATGTTTATCACTTTTTAGTGATATGTATTGTTGAACAAAAGCTTTTAATTTTAGTTAAGTCCAATTTATCTTTTTCCTAATAGTTTACCTTAGTTAAATGTTTGTTATTTGGGAAATAAAAATGTTATTGAAATGGTGAGTGCCTTTTATGTCCTGTTTAAGAAATCTTTGCCACTCCTTGTTTTCCCGATGTCGTAATCCCTGTTTCTCTTGCCAATTTAACTGCAAGTCAAAACCAATGTATTGACTTGAGTGAGAAGTATGGAAATCAGGTCATGTTAAATCTAGATGAAGCAGAAAGTGTTAAGAGGGTTAAATTGGGAAGGTGAGGTCAGCAAATTTGCAGAATAGATCAAAGGAGGAAGGGGCCCAACACTCAGATTTTCGGTCCAAGTAACCTGAAAGGAAGGGTGTATTCTAGAGATTTTGGGGTTGGACAACCACATGACTGACTCTATTGCTGAACATGTCCACATTGAATCTCTTAGAACGTTTTGAGAAGTTTGTCAGACACCCTCATGAAATCAGATTCTTCCACGTTCACAGCTTCTGATCCATTGCCTAGAAACATTAAAAAGTCAATGCAGCTCATGTTTTAGGGGCACCATGTGAATGCCTGTAGCCATTGCTTTTTTCCTCAGAGCATAAAAACCATCATCTTCACAATCCTCTTTTGACCATATCCAGGAAATAGTCTCCATTGGAATAACATTTACCCATCCCGAACTCTCTGACTCCTCCTCCCTGCTCCATAAGTTCTCCCAAAAGAGATTGATGTCAAGGATTCCATGATCTCATCTGTTTTCCTACAGTCCAGGGCAAATGTTTGGGTCTGCTTTTCATAATGAGACCCTGGCAGGCCCTGGGCTGAACTACCCAGACCGTGGGGCCCAGAGCCAAGAGGGAGTTGGCAGGAGGCAGAGGACATGCAGGGAGTGGGTGGGACTGCTGTGAACTCTGTGGAGGACAGAAGCATGTATCTTAAAGTGGATTAGATCAGGTAGCAATAGCCAAGTTGAGACCCTGGGGTTGGGCTGGGAAGATGGCTTCTGGAGGCCATGGGGCTACGAGGCCTTCCTGAGAAATAAGAACAACTCTCCAGGGAAACATACTTCCAGGCCATTCTAAGAGTTTTGTCATTGGAATTCTGGGGCCAAAGGAATAGAGTTGAGTCTCCTAACAGGTAATAATTGATAGGAAGAAGATGGAAAGTAGCCATCTATCTTCCAAAAGTGACCTGGACAAGGTTGCCTAGATGCCCTTGGGCATCAGGCTGATGAGCAGGATAGTGGAAAGAGGACTCTTGGGCGTCACATACATCTGGTTTTAATCTTGGCTCTACTTTAACGTTAGGCAAATGATACTTCCATTTTAAGTCTGACAGGAGGATCAAATAGGATAGTACGTATAAAATGCCAATTTTCCCATTCTCCTCCCATTTCTTTTTTTTTTTTTTCTTCCTTTTGCCATATCCAAACAGATAGCTTTTAGTCCATATCTTTCTTGCCCATTTTTGCAGCATTGACACCATTAGATAGTCACAAGGTCTTGAAATGAAACCTTCCCTTGGCTTTCATATAGATCCCACCTCTTCTATGACAACAGCTAACCATGTCTGTGCTAACGACTCCCACATCCATAGCTAGAGCACATGTCTCTTTCGTAAGAGCCAGATCCGTTGATGCACCTACTTCCTGAACCTTCCACACAGGTGTCCCACTGATGACTCAAACACAACAATTGCAAAACTCGACTCATTATCTTTTCCCTAAATCCTTCTCTTCTTCATCTCTATTCTCCATTCTGTAAACAGCACAAAGCTGGGAGCTCATGGATTCAAGTATAAGTGATTTATTTGGGAGAGCATTCCCAGAAACATCAGTAGGGAATTAGGAGAGTGAAACAGGAAAGGAAAGGAAGCAAGTATAGGGGATTTTCTCAGACTTGGTACAACTGTAAATAACTAGAACTTAAGTCCAGGGAAGAATCCTGAGATTATGGAAAGAGCACAAGTTTCAGAGGCTCCCATTCCACAGATCAAAGGAACTGATGAGTTACTCACCAATTTCTGTCAATTATTGGTTGTCTCCAACATTGCCTGCCCCCTGGCACTCCTGGTTTCCCATACCTGTGCTAACCTTGGGTCCCATGGACCAGAGGTAAAATAACACAGGAGTTGACAGTCGCAAGTCAGAAACAAGACCCTTGATTGGCTTCCAAGAAAGACATCACTAGAAACTGGACTGGCCCTTTACTTAGGTAATGCATACCTTATTTTCAGGCTGCCTGGTTGTCTGCTTCTCTGGTAACCTTTCTGTCACCCTCACATATTCACCCTCCTCAGAGTACGTACAGCATGCATCCTTCTCTCTTAGCATTGATGAACTTGTATTTTAATAGTTTATTTAATTGTGACCCTCACTGGAGGGACTGGGGAGATAGCTCAGTTGGTAGAGTGCTTGCCTTGCAAGCACAAGGCCCTGGGTTCGATCCCCATCACCGCAAAAAAAAAAAAAAAAAAAAAAAAAAGATAGCTGCATTCACTGGAGTAAGAACATCTTGAAAACAAAAATCAAACCTTCATTCATCTTTATTGCCAGAGTAGAATGAATGAATGAAGAAATCATAGAGAAGGTGGCATGGTATACAGACTCTTTCGTGTTTGCTCAGATAACCTAAGAAGGCAGCGTAGGAAGGCCAGGGCTAAGAACTGCTTCCTTTCGGTATTTCCAACCCTAAGATAATATTTCACCACTTCTAAGCCAGCAACCAGTCTTTTCTTGCTAAGTTCAAGGTTAACCTTCTCCTTGTGACTTTATCTGTCTTTGAACATATAGTATGGTCAGCAGAGTAGATTAATAATTTGTCAAATGACCTACTTTAAGCATACTTGTCTTCCAAACAATGTCATGCTGTTTCCTCTGCCCTTCTTAGTGTTTTCTACCTCCTAAACTCCTATTCATCCTGTAAAGTCCATCACAAATATCCTCCTTTTTATAACTTTCCCTGACCTCCGGACCTCTGGAGAAAATTTATTTCTATCCCCTCTACACTCCGTTCTCATTGGCAGCCTTTATCACAAAGGCTGTTCTTCCACAGCCTTCCCCTTGACAAGACTTTAGCCAAACTTTAGTCAGGTTCATGAATCTTCTCCCAGGCCCATTTGTGTACTTCTTTAAAAGAAAAAAATCCGGTTTTAGTGAAGTTAGAGAGAATCCCTCACCTTCCATATCTGATCTGGTTCCTCAACCTCCATTATCCTTTGGGTGATGACTGATCACCCTGGCTGTCTTCAGCAAAACTCCTGTTAGGTTAGTTTGGCCAGTATCCCCCTCACTCCTGAATTTCCTCTTAGTAATTTTCCACCCACTGTCTCCCACTACTCCTTTGCTATAAATTCCCACTTGCCCTATGCTGTGTTCAGAGTTGAACCCAATCTCCCTTCCTACAAAAGCCCATTGCCATGTTCCCTATACCAATTGCAGTGGTCCTGAATGAAGCCTGCCTTTTCATGCTTAAACACATATCATTGAATGAATAATTATTTATTTAAAACCCTATGCCAACTATGAGTTCTTCAAAGTTCGGGCCAGGGCTGGTCTCATTCATCTGTGTTCCCAGTACTTGGGAGCTCAATCCTCAAATGCATCTTTAGTGAGTTCAAGCCCCTTTGGCCCCTAGATCTTATTTCTAGGCTAGTTTTATAATATCACTTAAGAAAGTGCTACCATAAATTGGGCACAGTATCACATGCCTGTAATCCCAGCTACTCAGGAGGCTGAAGCAGGAGGATCACAAGTTCAAGGCCAGCCTCAGCAACTTAGCAAGGGCTTAAGCAACGTAGCAAGACCCTGTTTCAAAAATAAAAAGGGCTGGAGATGTAGCTCAGTGGTAGAGAACTTACCTAGCATACATCCCCAGTGCCAAGAATAAACAGAAAGAGGTACCGTGCCTCCCAGCTGAAGAGAAACAAGAACACTCGAGCCTGTGTGATACTCTCACTTGGTGGCAGCTCCTCTACTTTTCTCTCCTCTTTCATCCTCTTCTCTGTGTCTTTCCTTGTTCTCCCAACTGTGCATTGGAATAAGGTAAGTATCATCTAATGTGAGTCATTAAATCAGATCAAATAGGAAAAATCAGGAAGAGCTGCATGTACGTGCTAAAAGTGTAAATATGTAGCCTGGAGTTTAAGCATGTGACCTCTGGAGTCATCACCCATTTCTCCCACTTGTTCCCCATTGACCTTGGGAACAGTATTTAACATCTTTATCTTATTACTCTATCTACAAAATTTGGTCTGATTAGAGACCATCTTCTCTCGTGAATGTTTTAAGAATTATACGAGACCATGAACATGCCCCAGCCTCATACCTACTTGCACTTCATGCCAGCGTGATCTCTGGATGCTAGCATATGCTTTTCTCTGCCTCAAGAGTTCTGGGGGATTAATGCCCACCACCCCAGGAGCAGCCCTTAACTAATGACTGATGAAAGTTGATGTATAAATGCTCTTGCTCCCTCTCCTTTTCAGATGGGATCACTCTGAGCGTGTTTGATACTATTTTCCAGAGTTAACCTTGTGAAATTAAACTCCAGTTGACCATCCTCTTCTTCCTGCCTCATTTTCCTAGTCACCAACCGGTATTTCCTGGGATCACCCTCCAAGTAGTCACCTGCCCTGTAACACCTGTCTACTTCTGCAAGATCCCAAAGCATGACAGGATGTAAGGTACTAGCTCAGAGCCTAGAATCTAGAAGGCTCAGAACTCTTATTGTTTCTGTTATTATTAAGCCCTTGTTCACCAGTAGAAAGTAAAGATGCCCACAAAGGGGAGACCCACCCTATGTTTGACACTGCAGCAAGAAGTCCCTTGTGGACATCTGTAGTCAGTAATGGCCAGTGTACAATATGCATGTTGAGGTGGGGCCTGCATTGCCAGGTTGAAGCGGGTTGGGGTGGGGGGGCAGAAATTGGGAGAGGGGCTTTTGGGAGAAGGAACAAAACTTCCTCTTTTACAAGATATCCATAGGATACACAATACTTGTAGTATTAAACTTTAATGGGGGAGCTGTCAGAAAAAAATATCTGAAAAAGTTAGGAAGCACTGGTTTACAAGTGACAGACAAAGTTACTATTGATGTTCCCCTTGCTTTTGAGCATCCTGGGTTGCACTGTTTACTTTGCAGGGTTCATGTCCTCTTTTCTGGAGGGAGGAGTTAACAGTTGAATTTTCATAAAGTTGTTTGGTTAAATTTGCCCAGTGAAGCACCAAACTTTTGGGCAAAACATCCATCTGTCTGTGGTTAAGATTTCCTGGTTCTTATTACATCCAGGCTTGGTTATGTTTCAAGAATCATGATGCTTGGTTCTATGAGCAAGCAAGACTACCAGGTCACCATGTCCTTTGAATCTTTCCTCCCCTACTTCTCTAAATCTTCTCCTGCAGGGCATTGAATTTGACAAAAAGAAAAAAAGGACCAAATTCTCAGCAAATGTTTGCTGAGATCATTAAAAAGTTTAAAAATAGAGGTCTCCTACAGACATATAATGAGCGTGGGCTTCAAGATTTCTATCACCCACTAGGGAGCCATGAACAGAGTGGCAAAGCTAATGCAAAGTAGGATGGAAATAAGAAACTGATACATATGCAATTAGCCCAAAGGGAGCTGCAGAAATACACTCAATGCCTCACTTACTGAGGTTAAAAAAAAAAAAAAAAAAAAAAAAAACTGGCGATTGTTCCTACAAGACCATGAAACCATCATCTTTGGAGTGATTCTCTACTGGACAAATGTTACTTGTGAATTGTATCTGGTTGATGATATCTTGATATTTTGGACATTTTGTCTTGAGATCATGTGGCATCACCTTGACACTTTCTATTGCAGTCTGTCTGGACCATAAAACCTTAACAAGTTTTATTTCTTCCTTTTCCCCTTTGGTTCTCAGAAAGACTACCTGGAAAACTTGAATTAATGTCTCCCTTTTACATCAAAGACACCCAGGAACTGATTGAATTCAGTGGTTTACTGTAAATGTATACAACATTCTCATATGCAGCATTTACCAGTTCCAATGGTATAAATACTGCACCCATGGCCAGTTTCAAAGTAGTCACATGATGTTGAAGCAGAGTTGAGAAGAGAAGTATAATGCACAAGATGCATTTTTTTATTCCAACTGTTGTATGCTATGATGAAAATCACATATCACATCACTTATCTTCCAGTGGGTTTATTGCATTATTGGTGATGTTATCTCTGGTTGCTTGGTTCAAGGGGTGTCCTCCAAGCTTCTCTGCAGTGGAAGCTTTCTCGAGGGTCATGGTTTGACTAAAAAGTGAGAGATGAACCCAAGGGGGGTTCTAAGACTTTTCTAGATGATGGCTGCTAAGTTGCTCTGAAAACATCATCCAGCCGGACCAGCCAGCCTGCTAAGCTTGGAGGCATTTTTGTGGTCTCAGAAAGGGCAGCATCAGCAGCCTGCTTTGTGGCTGGACTGAGGAAGCCGTCAGTGTCGGTATGTCTGGTGTGAGGCACCCTGCTGCACAGAGAGCCTCATGAAGTTCTCCATTAGTTGCCGACACCAGGCCAGGCTGGCCAGTGTTGCTGAGAGTGTCGTTCCTCCGTTATGGTGATGTGAGATTTGTGCAGTGTGGCTTTTCTGAGGTTTTCCCACTTTTTGAATAAAATGAACATGGTCTTTCTTCTGAGCCAGGGCTGCTAGAGTGCTGAGCCACAAACCACACATCGCCTGACCCCGCTGGGACAGTGGCCTCTCAGAGAAAAACAGGAAATTAGAACATATGCAATTTCCACATATTGGCTACATTACACATTTCTCAGTGGTTCCATGTGGCTTGAATAACAGGGTAATTTTCCTTCAAGGAGGAAAATACCACATGAATTAAACTGCATTTTATTGAATAACATTTTATTTTAGTAAATTTATTTTGCATCCAGTACTGTTTTAAATACTCTCAATCATGAATTCATGCCCCAGACTTTTACCAGGTTAGGAAACACAAGGGTGCGGGATGGGCAGTCGGTACCATTTCCTTCACAGTTTATTGATTTGCTGGGTTCACTTTAAACAAGGGCAGTGCCCTGCAGAAGCCCACAGCCTGTGGGTGATAAACAGGACCCTATAATCATGATGTCATGGAGGCTGTCAGAAGGGACCATGGGAACCTAGATAGGGGCAGGTCTAGTGGCAGGGATTGGGGTAGGGGCAGGTTGCACAGAGCAGGTGATCTTTCAACTGAGTCTTGACAGATAAAGAGGAGTACCAGGTGATAAAGAGGGTGGCATTTTAAACAGAAGAACTGTTTGCTTCATGCAGGGATACAGTGGGTGGTGTGAAGGTGGAACCTGGGAAGGGGTTAGAAATGGAAAAAAAGGACTGAATCAAATTGGGGAAGACCGTGCACTCTGTATGAGAGTTCAGACCTTATGTTCTAAGTCTCAGGGGCTTCTTATTGGATTTTGGATTTCCCAAACTTGAGGGGAAGGATTTCTAGGAAAGAAGACCCCCACTTACCTTTCTTAGGGTGCTTTCATCAAATGGGAGGTGTGAAGATGTGAATGTTGGAGCCACAAGATCATGAGGCGAACAGCTGATATTCACTGACTACTGTGTAGCTATACTAGGATGTTCAGTAGATTAGGTGTATCCAATGTCTTTTTGACTTAGGATATTTTTAGACTATGGTGGGTTTATTGGCTAAGTCAAAGTGCATCTGTGGAACATATTTCTTCCTCCAGTCTGGGAAATTGTGCAGAAATATGTTTTTTGGGAGAGTGTCATTTCTCCTTAATCTGTTAATCTGGAATGGTTCCTCAGCCTTTCTTTGTCTTTTATAACATTGATATTTTGGTAGAACTGAGGTCAATTCTTTTCTAGAATGTCCCTCAGTTGGGGTGATCACACTATTTTCTCAAGGTGAAGTTCAGTGTGTGTACTCCCTATTGGAATGTCTTATAATTGACGTTGTGCTCTTGGGACATCACATTTTGAGGAACACATCTGCCTGCCCTCATCAGGGATGCTGATTTTGATCACCTGCTCCAGGTGTTGTCTGGTGGCTTCATCATGTGGTTTTTAGTTCTCCATGCAATTTACTAGCAATCTGAAGAGACTTTGCTGTTTATGCTTAAGCCCATTTAAACTGGATTTTCTGTTATTTCCATTATAAAAAATTCCTAATCGATTCAAGGGCCCATTTATATTTTGACATTAATTGCTGATTATTATGGAGAAACAGGCCAGGGATTGTAAAGAGAAAAGTAGAAGAGGTTTCTTAAAATCTTTCACTGTGGGCAGATTGGGAGCAGAATTGGACCAAAGTACGTGGCTATCCTGAGAGGACTAATCCTTTGGTGATATTTATCCTTTGAATGTATTTTCTAAGGGCTGGATGCACACACACACACACACACACACACACACACACATGCACGCACACTTTCTGTACACACAAAGATTATCAATAAAAATTACACCCTTTATTCAAAATGGATGTATCATTAGTTGCACTGAATGTAACATAACATTTTAATTTATTCACAACTTGCAATGTTCTTTTTTTCTCAGTATTTTCATCACTCAAATGAGTAAGAGGATAGTGCATATTTTTAGGGACACCCAGACTGTAATAAAAATGTCTATCTGGTTTTTTCTGTATCGTTAAATTGGCAAAAACATTTTCACTAGTTGTAAATATGGTAGCAACTGAGCAACTTTCCTCAATATTCTTTAAAGGAGCCATGAAACCAGACACTGAGAAAAGATTCAAGTACGAGTAATTTATTGGGAGGTAATCTCAAGAAACACCCACAGAGGGAATGGAGACAGGGAAGGGGAATCCAGGGAGTGTCTATGCTGTTGGTAATTGTCCTAGTTTGGGTCCCTGGAAGCAGACCCTGAAACAGGCATTCAGGTGCAAATAGTTTTATGGGATGTGAAGGGATCCTGGGTGAAGAGTGTAGACATGTGGAAGAAAAGGCAGTTGATGTATAAATTTTCAAAATAGTTTCTGATTTTTGTGTAATTCAGTAGCATTTGTCATGACATAACCTTTTTCATCATAAATTTTGGTAATTTGAGTTTTGTCTCCATTAGGGTAGCTAAGGGTATATCAATTTTATTTATTTTTTCAAAGAACCAACTTTTCATTTTGTCAATTTTTTGAATTGTTTCTTTTGTTTCAATTTCATTGATTTCAGCTCTAATTTCAATTATTTCCTATCTTCTACTGCTTTGGGTAATCATTTGTTCTTTTTCTAGGGCTTAGAGATATAATGTTAGGGTGTGGGAAAAATGTACCCTCATATATTGCTGGTGGGACTGCAAATTTGTGCAACCACTGTGGAAAGCAGTATGGAGATTCCTCAGAAAACTTGGAATTGGAACCACCATTGACCCAGGTATCCCACTCCTCAGTTTATACCCAAAGGACTTAAAATCAGCATACTACAGTTGTGCAGTCACATCAATGTTTATAGCAGCTCAATTCACAATAGCTAAACTATGGAATCAACCTAGCCCTTCAACAGGTGAATGGATAAAGAAACTATGGTATATATACACAATGGAATATCACTCAGCCTTAAAGAAGAATGAAATGTGGCATTTGCCAGTAAATGAATGGAACTGGAGAACATCCTGCTAAGTGAAATAATCCCATAAAGCCAAAGGCCCAATGTTCTCTCTGATATGCAGATGCTAATTCATAATAAGGGGAATGGTAGGGAAGAATAGAAGTATTTTGGATAAGACAAAAGGGAATGAAGGGAAGGGAGGGGAAATGGAAATAGGAAAGATAGTAGAATGAATCAGACATTATTTTCCTATGTGTACATATGATTACATGACCAGTGTGATTCTACATCATGTACAACCAGAAGAATGAGAGGTTATACTCCATATTTGTATGATGTATCAAAATACATTCTACTATCATATGTAACTAATTAGAACACATTTAAGAATACATTAAAAAAAAAAAGAAAGAAAATCAACTGGCGAAAGGTTTGTTATCAAACCAGCCCCCAGTAGGGTAGCTGGAGCTTAATCTAATGGGGACCTGTGGAGACAGTTCAGAACATGCACCTAAGAGTTATCCCACTTCAGAGATGAGGAAGAGGAATCGAGGGGAGGAGAATCACCATTACTGGTAAACAGCAGTGTGTGGTGCACTGCATGGCTTCAGAACTTCCCCTCCTGGGCCTGCTAATTTAACTTTCAAGAAGCTGGTTGAGGCCTGGCCAGGAGTTGGAACATGCAGATATCACATGTGAAAATACTCAGCTAGACAAGGTGGTGCTAGTGAGGAACATTTCCATCTCCATTTTTGTGAGGTCTTTGCCTGGAGGAGGAAGAACCTGAGAAAAGATTCAAGTACGAGTAATTTATTGGGAGGTAATCTCAAGAAACACCCACAGAGGGAATGGAGACAGGGAAGGGGAATCCAGGGAGTGTCTATGCTGTTGGTAATTGTCCTAGTTTGGGTCCCTGGAAGCAGACCCTGAAACAGGCATTCAGGTGCAAATAGTTTTATGGGATGTGAAGGGATCCTGGGTGAAGAGTGTAGACATGTGGAAGAAAAGGCAGTTGATGTATAAATTTTCAAAATAGTTTCTGATTTTTGTGTAATTCAGTAGCATTTGTCATGACATAACCTTTTTCATCATAAATTTTGGTAATTTGAGTTTTGTCTCCATTAGGGTAGCTAAGGGTATATCAATTTTATTTATTTTTTCAAAGAACCAACTTTTCATTTTGTCAATTTTTTGAATTGTTTCTTTTGTTTCAATTTCATTGATTTCAGCTCTAATTTCAATTATTTCCTATCTTCTACTGCTTTGGGTAATCATTTGTTCTTTTTCTAGGGCTTAGAGATATAATGTTAGGGTGTGGGAAAAATGTACCCTCATATATTGCTGGTGGGACTGCAAATTTGTGCAACCACTGTGGAAAGCAGTATGGAGCACATCATGGCTTCTCCAAGTGATCATTCACGGAAACCCTGCTCCATGGGTACTGTATTTCCAATTCAAAAATGAATTTCCAATTTATTTCAGTGATGTTGAAGGGAAAGACACTAAGATTTAGGAATTGTGGATTCTTAATGTTATTTCAATAGAACCACAGGTTTGCTGCATAAATCCTTTAATTTTTTAGAGGTTCGGTTTATTTGTATATGAAATGGTGGAGTTGAATCATTATGAGGGGCAGTTGCCTGGGCAAAGTTGATGGAGAAAATAGTCTGGGTCTTGCAGTGGGTGGGTACCCCCAACTCCCCTGGTACTGGGAATTAAACCCAGGGACTTGTGCATGCTAGGCAAATGCTCTACTGTTAAGCCACATCCCTAGCCTTTGAGATGGTTCTCAAAGCATGGTCAGGATTTGGGTACATGAAGCAGAGCCAGGCGGGAAGGCACTCTGATGAAAATGCAAAGGTGAGTGGACATGAGGCTGGGTGGACCCTGCCCACCTCCCCTTCCCAGACACACCTACCTGCTTCTTCCTGCAACTGTTCCCCTGGCAGCTGGCAGCACCATGGATTTAATACCCCCAGGAACAAATCTCCCATCATTGACAGGAGCTGGGAGATGAGTGACCCAGTTTCTTTAACCTCGATGGGACGATTCTGAAGTATATTCTTTCCTAGCAGTCTCTCCACATTCTCCAGTGGCATCAAGCTCCAGTTGCCACAACTATACAGACTCAGCCTGAAAGGATACATTTTTAAATATAAAATCATATGCTGGGGATATAGCTCAGTGGCAAAACACTTTCATAGGTCCTAGAGTTCAGTCTCCAAAAAACTCAGTCACATGTTTAAAAAAAAAAAAAAAAACTGCATCAAAGTTTTTTTTTTTTTTTTTTTTTTTTTTCATTCATAAGGAATGAGGGAAACAGTAAACTTCATAAATTACTTAAAGGTGAACCCAAATTACACATACATACTGTAAGTACCCAGAAGCCACTCCAGACACAGGAACTCACAGAAGAGGGTTTATTAAGCAAACAGTGTCTCCCTGCAGGGTAAGAGAGAAAATGAGAGGGAGAGAGAGAGAGAGCACGCAAGAGAGAGTGTGAAAAGTGAGAAGGAGAGAGAAAGAAAAGTGAGTAGGAGAGAGAAAGCATGAAAGTGAGGAGAAGAAGAGAGAGAAAATGGCGGGTAGCTATCCTTAAGCAGTCAAATTCCACGGGTTAACGGGACCAATAATGGAGAAGGATACTTGCAAGCTGGCGATAAAGCAATAGCTAACTACGATGTTCACAGACTGACAAGAAGTTGGGAGGTGGGGAAATGACTGCAGCGTAAAGGGAGGGGGAGCAGATTTATATTATATTACATTCCCCTGTTTCTGTTTTTTATAAGAAGATCTTTGTTCTCCAGTTCTTTCCCCACTTCTCTCTCCTTTCTGCCTACGTGACAAGGCCTGGTTTTTCAGGTGAGATGTAAAAAGTCCATTCTCCCAGGGGCAGTCTTCAACTTCCGGACTTCCAGAGGCAGATGGTTTTCATGGACTTCATTTCCTCGATTTGACTGATCCCCTATTTCTATAGTAACTGCCTATCCCCAATTCTGGCTCCATTCCCCTCTCTAGTTTTAGGAACTCCTTACTCTGTAGGGAAAGGGGGGCAATGACCACTCTGGCTTCTTCGAACTGCAAGTGGGCAGTGTGGGGCAAGCAGTTTGGAGTTCCCTTTTTAGAAATCGGGTCAATCGAGGGGTCCATGGTAGAAGTCTGGTTGGAGAAGAACAGGTTGTAAAGGCATCTGGGGGTGGGTGCTTCTATGAGAGAAGAACAAAAGGACATGAGTACTGAAATGAGATTAGTACAAGATAAGTGTTGCAGAATCTGGAACATGCCATTGAATATCATGAAGATGACAGAAGTCAATAATCCCTCACCAGGGAGTGGAAGAACTGAGAAGTTGTTTCCATAACAAGGTCTAACAAAGGCTGGAGAGGACACAGCCTTTATTTGGGAACTTTAACATTGTCCAGGTTATCAGGAATGTAAACACAACATTTAGTAGAGATAACTCTAGAGTTGGATAAAAAGAACTGACCAAAAATTATTAATGTAGGTATGTAGGATCAAAATTGTGAGCTCAAAAATATAACATTTAAGAAAAACAAGAGTCCTAGAAGAAATTATGATAATGGTAATTAATTATAGCATGAGAGAGTGAGAAGGAGAAGGGCAGAGAGAAGAGGTGAGAGGGATAGATAAAGTGTTCTGTGTTGCAGCACAGGAAAAATTTAAAATGGACACTTTTTTTTTTCTTGGACTTTTGAGACTGGTCTCCCACTGCGCCTTCTGACTTCCTCCATTTACATTTAAATGTAAGCTTGACTGAGATCTGAAAGGAGCTGAGATAACAGGATCTAGCAAAAACTTGATGCCTAGGGCATTTTAACCCTTTTTCCTGATTAGTAATCAATTCAGGTTTGGATGCAGAAAATTGTGAAACATTTCCCACTACTTGTGAGGAATGGGGCTGCTATATCATACTCCTTACTGGGACATTGTTGGGCTGGTTACTCCCTCCACACCAGTGTATGCAGGACCTTGTGGCAGGAGGGCTAGGTGGGCTGGGCATGGGAATGGAAGCAGAAACAGAGCTGAGTGGAAGTTGGAGGAGGAGGAGGAATTAAGAGGGGGAGAAGAAGCCAAAAGGAGGCGTTTGAGTTTGCAGGAATAGCAAAGAAGCCCAAGAAAGAAAAGACTTAACGATGAGGAATCCCTTTCCATCTTCCTGCTCGCTCACAGAAGCTGTGTGCCATTACATGGTCATTTTGGATTGATTATCCAAAGGGTACTGTGGCCAAATATCATTAAGTTTTGATGTCTTTAAGCCGGGAGTCAGGCGAAGGGTTCTAAAGTTGTCTAATCCCAGGGGTGAATCTGCCAGAATGGAGGACCCAGATCCCATGGTGGAGACTGATACAGCTGAGTTAGTGACCAGGGCGTCCCAAGGCCACAGATTAGTTGACTGGAGACGAGAAGGCAGCACAATGAGGGATCGTCACACAAGCATCAATAGAGGCCAGCAAAAGCCAAGAGGGTTGAGGACCTGATGTCAGGGTTTTCGAGAGTGAGTGCAAGCATGAAGAGGGGCCTCATCCTTGAAAGAGAATCCCCACCATAAAATCAGGAACCCACCTGGCAGATAAAACTGACTAAGGGGGCCAGCTGTCAACGGTCGCTTCTCAGGTAGGCAGAGAAGTGTTTAAGTCCGCCTAGGGGAACCCACCTAGGGAACTCACCAATCTGAAGTCCAGTGATGAATGCAGAGCAGAGCAGAGCTTCCAGATGAAGCTGTGTCCAGGGGGGCACTAGGGTGTCAGATGGGGTTCCACTTGCTTAAGAGACAGTGGAAGAGCCCATCTGAGTCACAGCACCAATGTAAGAACCCAGAAACCACTCCGGACACAGGAACTCACATAAGAGGGTTTATTAAGCAAACAGAGTGTCTCCCTGCAGGGTAAGAGAGAAAATGAGAGGAAAAGAGAAAGAGAGAGCATGCAAGAGAGAGTGTGAAAAGTGAGGAGAGAGAAAGAAAAGTGAGTAGGAGAGAGAAAGCATGAAAGTGAGAAGAAGAGAGAGAAAATGGCAGGGAGCTATCCTTAAGCAGTCAAATTCCACGGGTTAACGGGACCAATAAAGGAGAAGGATACTTGCAAGCTGACTGATGAACCAATAGCTAGCTAGGATGTTCACAGACTGTCAAGAAGTTGGGAGGTGGGGAAATGACTGCTGCGTAAAGGGAGGGGGAGCAGCTGTATATTATATTACACTTACAAATACATAACAAAAAAATTTTGGAAAGAAACAGATGATAAATATTTTAGGGTTTGTGAATGGTGTGATCTCAATTCTACCGCCATAGACTGAAATAGCCATATTAATATGTTAACAGTGGAGTAATAGCTGTGGTTCAATAAAACTTTATTTATGAAAGCATGTGGCAGGTGCCTTTGACCCACAGGCCTTCTTTCAATTAAGAATACTGAAATTTAGAAGTGGTTGCAAAATTGGTCAATATTCGCAGGGCAATGATAACTGCATCTCTACAGAACAACATCTGCAAGTTCTGTATTTGCAAATTTGCCTACTCACTAAAGTTTATTTGTAACTCCCACATCACTAATTGTGGAGCTTTTGTAGTCATTAGTACCCATGCACAGAGAGGTGACGAATTTGAGTCACCCAGCCTGCACATTTCCAGCTGAGCTGAATAAATTGATGCTCTGCTTTCTTGTTCCAGCTCTTACACTATAAAAATGGTCCTTTTGTGATCTATTTAGTGCTGCATTTTTCACATTTTTGGGCTTTGTATGTGTGTGTGTGATTTCACTGTTTAAAATGGTCCCTAAACACAGTTCTGAAGTACTGTCTAGCACATTCCAATGCACGAGAATGCCATGATGTGTCTTAGGGAGAAAGTGTGTGTGGTAGACTAGCTTCATTCAGGCATGAGTGTGCTGTTGACCATCAGTTCATTGTTAATGAATCAGTATATATTAGGTAGTTTTAAACAGAAACACACATAAAGAGAGGTTACGTGCTTCTCTGTTAATGAAATGTTGTGATTGGAGGCTGATAGGAATCTAACCCTGTGCTTCCTTCCCCTAGGAGCAATGGTTCAGTGCTTTCTAATTACCTGTTGGCCATGATCTCATAGAACACAATACCATGAATTACAATAATTGATTGTAATGCAAAGACAGTGAAATGGAGAGGTAACTCAGAAGGGTGCTTGAATGACCTTCTAGTGATTCTTGCATGTTTTCTGATGTCAGTAGCACACCTTTTCTTGGCTGCCTTCTCTTGCCTGACTCCCTTTCAACACCTGTCTCCCTTCCCTTCTGGTGTTTCCCAGTTAAGTGACTTGCCTCAGTCAGCTCCTGGTGGAACTGAAACTAGGACTGTTTACATTGATCAGAGGGAGCCTAATGAGATTTAAGGTGTGCAGAACGAAAGAGATGCATTGGAAAGATTGGGGAGTTGCATTGGATACAGAGCACAAGGGGCCTTGAGCCAGGTGTGGTGGTGCACACCTGTAATCCCAGTTACTCGGGAGATGGAGACAGGACAATCTCAAGTTCAAGTCCAGTCTGGGCAACTTCAAAGGGATTGTCTCAAAATAAAGTTTTTTTCTAAAGGGTTGACCATATAGCTCAGTGGTAGAGTATGCATGAGAACTTTTGTTCAGTCACCAGTATAGCAAAAACAGGAGGGGGACTGCTGAGTACCTAATGAGGGAATATGAATATTAAATTCCTAAAGCTGAACTGTGCGCATGGAAGCAGAATGCTGGTAAAAAATTTAGTCCATTTTCTGTTAATAACATAATTCCACAGACTGGGTAAATTTTAAGAAAAGGGGTTATTTTGGCTCATAGTTGTAGTCCAAGGTTGAGAACCTATATCTGGTGATGGCCTTCTTGCTGGTAGGGACCCAAGGCAATGCAGAGTATCACATGGCAAGAGACAGAGTATTATGTGAGTATGCTTTTATGTGTCCCAGTCTCCTCCCTCTTCTTATAAAGTCACCAGGGGCTTAGAGTTTTGCTCTGTGGTAAAACATATGCTTAGTATGTGTGAAGCCCTGGGTTCAATCCCAAGCACCAAAAAGTAAAATAAAACTTCCAGAATTCAGTCACAGGTACTCCACCCTGATGACTTTATCTAATCCCAATCACCTCCCAGAGGCCCCACTTTGAACACCGTAATCAGATTAAGTTTGTATTATCTCAGTATCTCACAAATGGGCATTAAATTTCAACACATGAACCTTTGGGGGACACCCTCAAAGTACACCCAAACCATAGCAGGACCATCCCTTTGGTGCAAGCTTGCTGATGGGTGGAGTTGAGACAGACAGTAGCGATGCCCAGACGTTCAGGAGCTGCTGAAGTCATTAAGTTGCCACTGTCCAAGACCTGAGTGGGTTTGGGGAATGGGAAGGGAGATGAGAGACGTTTTGACCAGAAGACTCAGCCAAACTGCAGAGTGATTGATGTGCAGAGCGAAGGGAGGGGGGAGCCAGGTCCCTCCCCTGAGGTTTCAAGTCTGGGGTTGTCATTAACAGAAGAGGGAGCAAGGACTTCAGAGGAACGGAATGTGAAGTGGAAAGTCAGCATTTGAAGCTAAATTTGAGAGAAAGAAACCAGAAATGAGTGCTTCTTATACTTTTTGGTAGACAGATATTTTTGAGTCCTGAAAGAGAGGAAAGCAAGAATAGGACTCCACAAATCCTTAGTGTTTTGTTTTATTTTATTTTTTATTGGAACCAGACAAAACAAATGTTGCATTCCAGAAATAATGCACAAGTCAGCCAGCAGAACAGTTTGACTTCTGTCTACTCTCTTTACATACCTCAGTGATATAATAAAGGGATATAAAATAATAAATGAAAAATAGGAAACAAGAATGATGTTAGAATGGAAACAAACACTCCTAACTAAGAGACTAGGGCCTAATAGGAGACTCAGGTCTGGGGAGAATGCCTTGGTTAAAATAGAAACTTCCAGCACTGCAAGAGAGCTTTGTGTTTTAGACAGACCATATAGCTTCTGATGCCTTGGTAGGCAGGTAAAATGTGAATATGTGAGTAAAAGCCTTTGCAATTAAAAATACCACAAACCAACTGGGTCACTATCCCCAGAGCCAGCATTAGCTCTATTATTCTGCACCCTCTCTCCTATTTGGGTTACGTCCATGAAGACTGTGAAGGAGCTGGTTTAGCCTATCATTGAAGCAACAACAACAACAACAACAACAACAAAACCTTCCTGGAGAAAAATAAGAAGATAAGGTCTTCAGTTAAGTATTAACTTAAAATCTTCCCCTTGCTAAAGATGGTATTATACTCCAATCTTCCCCAAAGAGTGGGTAGGGGCTTGGTTTACCAAGACAATCAGCTTTTCAGTGATTTTCAGGCATGTTATCCACTTTTATATTATTTACAATAAGTTGAGGTCAACAGAAGCTGATTGCAGGGAGGTCATGAAGGTATTCTAGCCCCAAAGATAGTGGGCATATGGTATCTTGATCTCAGACACTAGGCAGACATATCTTTCAGTGTTGATTGAATGTGTTTTGACTCCCAAGATGAGGGTGCTTGGAGGAGAAAGATAGCTGTTTTAGATGAAGAACAGATTATAGGGGGAGTCCAAGAAGGTGGGTCCAGAGTGAAGGTACTACAGTGTTTTAGAATAGCCAAAGAAGCAGCCATAGGTGAAGGAAAGAGCACAGAAGCCAGGAGGCTCTTAAAGAGACAGCATGACCTGATATTCGTAGTTAGGAGCTCAAGAGAAATTAGGATACTTGGGCCTGTCAAATCTAACTCCACCTGCTTTCTCTAAGTGTCACAGAGTGTGACCAGAGTCACACAGGACTCAACTTTATACTTCTGCAAACCAAGATTGGATGAAAGCAGGAGAGGACTGAAAGTAATTAGGGAAGCTGTGGTTTTTCTGTGGTGAGCTCTAGGGTGATCCTACCTGGTACCTTGTAGTGACTGAGACCTGGAATATGCACTTTGTTCTACTCCAACCTTACCTCTCTCCAAGGAGGAGAAGTTTCTGGGGCCAAAGAGTTTTGCCAATCTTGAGCTCTGTTTCCCTCCCTGTCTCGACCATGCTTCACATGTCTAGAATTCTGGAATTTCTGCTTGCGTGGTCCAAGCTGACTGCATAGGCTGTCTCCAAATCCCTCCTCCCAAGGTCTGACTCTGTTCCGGGTACAGCATTCAGAGACTGGGAGGTGTGGTAGGGGACAGAGAGGGACAATGCTTGAACATGAGAGTTAGGTTATCCACAGAACTGTCAGAGGGAAGACAACAGTGACAAACCGTGAGGCAGTTTCAAGAGTGACCCTTTGTCCCCAAGTCTCCATTTTCAAGGGCAGAACAGTGAGAAGTCTGAAAACTTTAACTTCAAAGTGGGCCTCCCAACTCCTTATAAAGGCACACCCATCGTGGTAAGAAAATGGAATATATTTTATATAACATTTCCTATTCTTGATTTATAACTTTTTAACATTTTGATATGAAATGTATATGAGCTTCCATCTGGCCTCTTGCCCCAGGCCCTGAAAATATTACTGTTCACCCAACATCTCATTGGATGGCATGAGAATCTTGACAAAAATCAAGGGCTCTGTTTTCACTGTGCACTTAGATCATCTATCCATGTGTCCATTTCACCCTGCATCCTTTGCTCTTCTTTTTCCAAAAGAATGACCCCAGGGCTACCATTTGGTCTAAAGCAGTTTGGATGTGTGTCTTCACCCTTAGATACTCCCAATGTAAACCTGCTTCCTCCCCCTGCCTTGTGTTCTTTTCTAACCATACCTGCCCTGTAGGCCCTACTGTCATAGGAAAGGGTCAGACATGTGAACAAAGAGGATAGAAGTAGGAGCCTGTGGTCCGTTGAGAGGAAGACCTGAACCTGCAGAGCTTAACAGAAACTACTTGGTAGTTGCAACATGTACAAAAGTGAGAAATATGAAATTAAATTCATGAAATACCCCAATCATATATACTTGTCTCTCTCAACAAGACATGAATGCCATCATTCAACCAAGAGTGAGGCCTTTAAACATGCCTAAGCTTCTGAGACCTACTCATTCACACAAAACCATCCTTTAGATGATGGCAGCAGAGACTACTGAGAACATTATGTGAGCTTCCATGACTCTTATAAACACACAAAATATTAAATTATTTTGGAGAACTGCTTATGCAACTACCTTTCTAATTTCCAGAAACTAGTTTTGGCACAGTATTAACACATGCTATTTGAATCATTTATTATAGATAGAAGGTGTCATGGTATTTTAATATTGGACAATGTGGTTCTCCTGACCATCCCTCATGGAATCTGCAGGCTTAGAACTTGGAGGGCATTCTTCAAAGGAGACCCATCTGTTCTTCAACCCACTTCCTTTTTTTTCATAATTTTATTAGTTCATTATAATTATACTTAATGATAGATTTCTTTGTTAGGTATTCATACATGCACATGATAAAACAATATAATTTGGCCAATATCATTACCAAGTATTCCCCCTTTCTCTCTCCCGCTCCCTCCCTCTGATCTCTTTCCTCTAATCTACTGGTCTCCCTTCAATTTTCATGAGATTACCCTTTCCATTTTTCTTTTCCTTTTTTCTTGCTAACTTCACATATGAGAGAAAATATATGACCCTTGACTTTCTGAGTTTGACTTTCTTAAACTGACATCATATTCTCAGGTTTCATCCATTTTCCTGCAAATGACATAATTTCATTCTTCTTTATGGATGAATAAAACTCCATTATGTATATATACCACATTTTGTGTATCCATTCGTCCATTGACAAACAGGCTGGTTCCATATTGTGAATTATGCTGCTATAAATGTGAGTAGCATGTATCACTATAGTATTCTGACTTCAATTCTTTAGGACAAATACTAAGGAGTGATATAGCTTGGTCATATGGTGGTTTCATTCCTAGTCTTTTGAAGAAACTCCATGCTGATTTCCATAGTGGTTGTACTCATTTTCAATCTTACCAACAGTGTAAAAGTGTTTCTTTTTCTCCACATCTTCTCCAGCAATCATTATTGTTTGTGTTCTTGATAGCTGCCATTCTGACTGGAGTAAGATGAATCCTCAGTGTAATTTTGATTTGCATTTCCCTCATTGCTAAAGATTCTCCTACCTATTTCCTAAGGACAAGGTTGGAAGTTTTAAGGCTCTACTCCCCACTCTTGGATGCACATATGTAGACAAACACATGGGGAAGTGGATTTGCTTGGCCAGTTATATTTCTCTGAGAGTTTGCATTTGTTTTGGTGGATTTTTGTTTTGTGATCTCCAATGGTGATGAGATGGCTTAGACACTCACTCACCTGGAGACTTCTGTAATATCATGATTTCGCAAAACTTCAAGAGCTGGGAAACATACTTGATTAGGAGTCTCTCAGAGAACAAAGTGGGTCTGTATGTGATAGAGGTAGAAAAGGCTTCTAGGTCACAACCTCTAGGAAATGGCCAACCACAGAGAACATGGGGACTCCCCAAACCTGCTCTCTAGTATTTGAAAGTGTTATAAATTTTTTTCCAGCATGTTATTTAAGTCGTTGACCTTTTTATCTTAACTTGTCATTCTTTTTTTTTTTAATGTACAATTCTTGTATTTTATTTATCAGTTAAAAACTTTAAAAATCTAGCATAAAAATATATTCCAGATGGCTGAGAGTATTCTTTTCTTGAGGAAGGAATTTAGGAATTTCTCTGTGAGGTCCCCTCTCCTCTAAATACATTATCTTCTTCCTGTACTGTCCCTTTTCTCCTCTCTGCTTCCCTTCTCTATACCAATTCTTCCAACCCCTTCCCCTTACCTCTTTTTTTAATACACTTTTTTAGTTGTAGATGGACACAATACCTTTATCTTTTTTATTTGTATGTGGTGCTGAGGACTGAACCCAGTGCCTCACATGTGCTAAGCAAGCACTCTGCCACTGAGCCACAACCCCAGCCTCCCCTTACCTCTCCTCTCCCCCATTCTTTTTCCTCTTCCCTACCCTCCCTTCCTCATCTCCCGCTTTCTTCCTATTTTCCTCCTTTCTCTAAACCTATTCTTAATTGAGTGATGTGAAACTCTTTCTACTTACCTGAAGAAATAACACAATTCTTTCAGAGAGGAGAAGGCAAGCTAATGCTCACTAGTCAAACTCTGTCTGAGGTTTTTTTTTTTTTTAATTGCCCTAGAACTAAGAGTGTTTTGTTGTTTTTACAGCTTTACACGGATTGTTTAAAAAAAATAGAATATTCAACAGAGACCATTTTTGGTCCTAAAGTCTTAAAGATTTACTGTCTGACCCTTTACAGAAAAGGTTTGTTCATCTCTGTCCTACAAGATTAGTACTTAAAAAGACATAAACACACAAACACGGTGTATGACTTACACCATGTATAATACCTCATGTATTGCGTGTTTTTAAAATTTTTTTTTAGATATTGATAGACTTTTATTTTATTCATGTATTTATATGTGGTGCTGAGAATCAAACCTAGTGCCTCACACATGCTAGGCAAGTGCTTTATCACTGAGCCACAACTCCAGCCCCATGTATTGTGTTTTAACTTAAAAACATATATGAACACCTTTAATATTAAACCTTGTCTTTCTCCTTAAGTGGAGAGGGGGAGACTTTCTTTTCTTTTTTTTTTTATGTTCGAATAACCCCTATTTTACTTTATTTTTTTATTATTATTATTGTATACAAATGGGATACATGTTGTTTCTCTATTTGTACATGGAGTCATGGCATACCATTTGTGTAATCATAAATTTACATAGGGCAATGATGTTTGATTCATTATTATTTTCCCTTCCCTCCCACCCCTCCCACCCCTCTTTTCCCTCTATACAGTCCTTCTTTCCTTCATTCTTACCACCCTCCTTATCCCTAACCCTAAACCTAACCCTAACCCTAACGCTAACCCCTACCACCCACCATTATATGTCCTCATCCACTTATCATCAAGATCATTCGTCCTTTAGTTTTTTGAGATTGGCTTATCTCACTTAGCATGATATTCTCCAATTTCATCCATTTGCCTGCAAATGCCATAATTTTATCATTCTTCATTGCAGAGTAATATTCCATTGTATATATATGCCACAGTTTCTTTATCCATTCATCAACTGAAGGGCATCTAGGTTGGTTCCACAATCTGGCTATGGTGAATTGAGCAGCTATGAACATTGATGTGGCTGTATCTCTGTAATATGCTGATTTTAAGTCCTTTGGGTATAGGCCAAGGAGTGGGATAGCTGGGTCAAATGGTGGTTCCATTCCAAGCTTTCTGAGGAATCTCCACACTGCTTTCCAGAGTGGCTGCACTAATTTGCAACCCCACCAGCAATGTATGAGTGTTCCTTTTTCCCCACATCCTCTCCAACACCTATTGTTGCTTGTGTTCTTGATAATCGCCATTCTAATTGGGGTGAGATGAAATCTTAGGGTAGTTTTGATTTGCATTTCTCTTATTACTAGAGATGTTGAACATTTTTTCATATATCTGTTGATTGCTTGTACATCTTCTTCTGTGAAGTGTCTGTTTATTTCCTTAGCCCATTTGTTGATTGGATTATTTGTATTCTTGGTGTAGAGTTTTTGAGTTCTTTATAGATTCTGGAAATTAACGTTCTATCTGAAGTATGAGTGGCAAAGATATTCTCCCACTCTGTAGGCTCTCTCTTCACATTCCTGAGAGTTTTTAACTTGTCATTCCTGAAGCTATGGTTCATTCTATCATTGCATGCTTTTGAGAAAATCATCCTTTAAAAACTCTTCAGTTCAGATGACTTTTCACTAGAATTTTCTATACTTACTCATTCAGCAAAGAAAAACACATATACTGAAGGTTGCTAATATCTATGGGAAGAACAAATCTATCTGTGAAGTTGTGAAAAAGGAAAAAGAAATACATCCTAATAAAATCTCATTTTTTTTCTTCCTTTATTGAGCACATTCATGCCAGGTGCTGTGTAAGGTAGTAGAGATACAGTAGTTCGCCTTATCCTCAAGGCCTCCCCCACCAGAGGATGCCTAAAATTACAGAAAGTACTGAACCCTAAATAGTCTATGTTCTTCCTTATGTATGCACAAATTTAATGCTTCTGTCATCTTTTTTCAATTTAATTTTATTTTTTTTGTTCTAATTAGTTATACATGATAAAAGAATGCATTTCTACATTTTGATAGATCATACATAAATGGAGTGTTATCTCACATTTTTCTGATTATACATATTGTAGGATCACATCGGTCATGCAGTCATATGTGTACATGAGGTAATAATGTCTCACTCCACTATCATTCCTTCCCCTATGCCCCTACCCCTCCCTTCACTCCCTTCTACCTAATACAAAGTAGCTCTATTCTTCCCTATTCCACCCCCTCTTATTGTGAATTACCATCCGCATATCAGAGAAAACATTTGATCTTTGATTCTTTCGATTTGGCTTATTTCACTTAGTATGATATTCTCTAGCTCCATCCATTTATCAGCAAATGCCAGAATTTCATTCTTCTTTAAAGCTGAGTAAAATTCCATCATATGTACAGAATATATATGGTATATGTATGCATACCATATTTTCTTTATCCATTTATCTATTGAAGGGCATCTAGATTGGTTCTGTAGTTTAACTATTGTGAATTGAGCTGCTATAAACATGGATGTGGCTGCGTTACTATAGTATGTTGATTTTAAGTACTTTGGGTATAAACCAAGGAGTGGGATAACTGGGTCAAATGGTGGTTCCATTCCAAGTTTTCTGAGGAATCTCCATACTGCTTTTCATCATGGTTGCACAAATTTGCTGTCCCACCAGCAATGTATGGGTGTATCTTTTCCCCCACATCCTTGCCAACATTTATTGTTGTTTGTATTTTTGATAATTGTCATTCTGATTGGAATGAAATGAAATCTTAGTTTTGATTTACTTTTCTCTAATTCCTAAGCACTTACCACACACTGTGGCCATAATTTTTACAGTTCGAAGTGAGACTTTAAAATTTCCACAAATTTCTTTTTCCTTCTTCACAATTTCATGGATAGAAGATTTAGTCTTACTGTAAATCTTAGCAACCTTGGCATATGATTTCTTTTTCTCATTGTCAATCACTTTCACATTTTTACGTAATGGATGTGCTTTATTTGGCATGTCTTTAGTATATTTGAACTGTCAGGATCACTGCTCTTGCACTTTGGGGTCATTGAGCTACTTGAACACAAGCACTGTGATATCTTGACAATCAATCTGAAAACCAAGGTGGCTACTAATTGACTAATGGGCAGGTAGCATATACAGCATGGATACACTGGAAAAAGTGATAATTCACATCCCAGGTAAGAGGACATAAGATTTAATCATGCTATTCAAAACAGCACACAATTTAAAACTTATAAATTTTTTTCTGGAATTTTCCATTTAATATTTTCAAACTGTGATTGACCTTGGATAACTGAAACCATGGATAAGGGAGGACTTACTGTGAATAAGCAGATTGGATCTCCAATATCTGATCAGCTAAAGAAAGATCTTTTATTCTCCTCTTCAAACTCTAAAGTTATGAAACTCGTCAAGTCTAAAGTAGCAGATTGAACATATGAATTCCTTCAAGTTTTCCTGATAGTACTATTTAACTTGGTTAAGACACAAAAATAGTTCATGTCCTACTAGTGACAAATAATGTGGTTTCATAGATAAAGCACTGGTTTTTTTCTAGGGATCTAATTTTTTACTTTTGCTAGCTATTATTACTTTAAAGTATAAAGAATCAAATAAAATCAACCTCTTTAGAGACACTGTGGCTTGGAATGGTGAATTAAATACAGTGGTGAACTGAATCTGTTCTTCCTGTTCACTAGAACTGATTATTAAATTGCTGTGAATCTTGCCAGTCTGTTGATGTCATGTTGGAAGGTCAAAATCAGCCACAGTTTTAAGTATTTACACCACAAAATAGGCAAATGCTAAAACTTAAAGCTTTTAGTCCCCTGAAAACTAGTTGTTAAACATTTTCCAGAACATCAGTGTTTTAAATGGGAGGTTATATCTTAAGGGTAATGGAAAGTTTGGAAAGTCCTCAACATGAGCAGGACCAAAATGAAGAAAAAGGACTGGCGGTACAGCTCAGTAGTAGAGCATTTGCATGGTATGCACAAGATCCTGGGTTCCATCAGCAGCAGCATTGCACCAAAAAAAAAAAAAAAAAACAGGGCTGGCAATGTAGCTCACTGGTAAAGCACTTACCTAGCATGTGTGAGTACCTGGGTTCAATTTCCAGTACCACAAACAAACAAACAAGCACAAAGGAAAAAGAAGGAAATTAGTAATGCGATTCCAAGCATTATGTACCAAAGGGGCTATTTTTCTGCAGAGTGAGGATGTCTTTCCTTTTTTCCTTCAGAGAGGTGACTGTCACAACATTTTGACTCTAGTCATTTGGACTTTATGTATGTTCTTTACTCTTTAGCAATAATGTAAGTTATTAACAAATAAAATAAAAAATATATTAGCAAAATTAAGAATATTGAATTTAAAATTACTCTAGTTCTTTACTGGGTCACAAAGTATTAGAGTGAGGATAGTTTGCTTCTGTTTGTCTTACTGATTATCTAAGAATTTCAAAATATTGTAGTATTGTAGACATTTCTTTATATATATATATATATATATTTTTAAATTTGTTTTGATTAGTTATACATGACAGTAGAATGCATTTTGACACACCACAGATAAATGGAGTGTAACTTCTCATTCATCTGTTTATACATGATGTAGAGTTATACAGGTCATGTAATCATACATGCACATAGTGCAATAATGTCCAATTCATTCTACTATCATTTCTATCCTCATGCCCCCCCTCCTCTCCCTTCACTCCTCTCTATCTAGTCCAATTACCTCTATTCTTCCCCCTGCCCCCTTATTGTGAACCAGCATCCACATTATCAGAGAAAACATTAGACCTTTGGTTCTTTGGCTTATTTCACTTAGCATAATATTCTTCAGTTCCACCCATTTACTGGCAAATGGCATTGTTTCATTCTTCTTTAAGGCTGAGTGATATTCCATTGTGTATATATACCACGGTTTCTTTATCCATTTATCTGTCAAAGGGCACCCAGGTTGGTTCCATAGTTTAGCTATTGTGAATTGAGCTGCTATAAACATTGATGTGGCTGCATCACTGTAGTATGCTGACTTTAAGTCCTTTGGGTATAAATCAAGAGTGGAATGATTGAGTCAAATGGTGGTTCCATTCCAAGTTTTCTGAGGAATCTCCATACTGCTTTCCATAGTGGTGCACCAATTTGCAGTCCCACCAGCAATGGGACTTTTTCCCCACATCTTTGTCAACACTTATTGTTGCTTGTATTCTTGATGATGGCTATTCCAACTGGAGTGAGATGGAATCTCAGTGTAGTTTTGATTTGCATTTCTCTAATTGCTAGAGATGTTGAACATTTTTTTCATATATTTGTCAATCAATTTTATTTCTTCTTCTGTGAAGTATTTATTCAGATCCTTTGTCCATTTATTGATTGGGTTATTATTATTAATATTATTATTTTTGATGTTAAGTTTTTTTGAGTTCTTTATATATCCTGGAGATGAATATTCTATCTGAGGAGCATTTGGTAAAGATTTTTTTCCCATTCTGTAGGTTCTCTCTTCAGGTTATTGATTGTTTCCTTTACTGTGAAGAAGCTTTTTAGTTTCATTCCATCCCATTTATTGATTCTTGATTTTGCTTTTTGCACTTTAGAATTAAGATGGATTAATGGACTTTGCTCTAGAAAACATTTTCTCTGTGAATATTATTTGATATTGACATCATTCCAATTAAAATATTTGTGTTTATTAAATGGGGAGTTAAACCTTCTTAAGGTCACACAAACCAGATTAAAATAACAGGGTAAAAACATCTTAAGGAAGTCAGTTCCTAAGTTGACATGGTGGAGATTTGGGCCTACTTTTTCTTCTATTAGGCACAGGTTCTAGTGCCTAAGTCTTTGATCTACTTTGAGTTGAATTTTGTGCAGGGTGAGAGGTAGGAGTTTAATTTCACTTTGCTACATATGCTTTTTCCAGTTTTTCAGTACCATTTGTTGGAGAGGCTATCTTTTCTCCAGTGTATGTATATTTTTGGTGACTTTGTTTAGACATTTCTTAATGAAATAGGTAAAGCTACACCCAACATCATTTATGAGAGATTGAAACTCTGCCTGTTGAATGTAACTTTAGGAAAAAACAAAACCTTTGGTTATTTAGGAAACTGAGAATCACAAGGTCAAGCTTAGCCTGTGCAACATAGCAAGACCCTATCTCAAACAAACAAACAAACAAACAAGGAGAAAAAAAGGAAAAACCTTGGCCTGAGAAAAATCACACTGGTACCAGAAAACATCAAAAGAGCTAAAACTATGCAGTCCCATTTGATATTTACTAAAAATGGACAATAGCATTAAATAATCACACAAAATTAAATATTCAACAGAAAAATTCGAACTTTTTAGAAATAATGAAAACAACAGCCACCTTGTGGATCAGGAACCTTGAACAGTAAGGTTTAATGAGGATGAAAATCTGTTTGATCAATCACTTTTTTGATATAAAGTTTATGAGAAACAGAATTCATCCCTAAAAACTATTTCCATAAAATTAAAATTAAACATTCATATGGAAAAATAAAGACTGTCAGCTTTCTACTTCACATCATATACAGACATTAATTTGAGGTGGAGCATAGATCTATGCATAAGAGCTAAAACTATAAAATCTTTTAGAATAAAACATAAAGGGCTGGGGGTATAGCTTAATGGTAGAGCACTTACCTAGCTTGCACAAGGCCCTGGGTTCCATCCCCAGCACTGCAAAAAAATAAAAAATAAAAATAGACTAAAACATGGAAAGTTCAGTTGCTTTCAATTCTTGTATTAGAAAAGAAGAAAGGTACAGAGTCAAACAGAACTTTAAAAAAATGGTTTTAAGCAGTTTAACTGTACTACATAAGAAAAGTGTCCAAAGAATTAAGATGGATTAATGGACTTTGCTCCAGAAAACATTTTCTCCATGAATATTATTGATACTGACATCATTCCAATTAAAATATTTGTGTTTATTAAATGAGGAGTTAAACCTTCTTAAGGTCACACAAACCAGATTAAAATAACAGGGTAAAAACATCTTTACAACAGTTCACAACTCTGTCCCTTAATCAGAAGAACTGAATCCATTGCATTTGATTCAAGTCAGTAATTTAAATAAAAGAGAGTAGAGTCTCCTCTTGCTTTTGTAAGGTGGCAGAAGAGGTTAGAAACCTGACCTCGGTCTGTCTTCCTCATCCCCAAGTTGAAGCATCTTCAGACCTCAGAGGGTCTGAAGCTCTCCCTCTACTAAGAAGTCCTCATCAAAGGTGACATCTGCAAATTCTGTTGTATTTTAGGGACTTTTTCTTCATCAGTGTCTGCCTTAGTTTATTCCAAATCTTTGAATTAAACATATGATCAGATGATGATAAGATCTTAGAGTTCTACCTGCTTCTGACAACTCATGGTCTCCTTCAGCCTTCTGAAGCTATTCTGGTCCAAATATACTTAGATCAGAAGTGTATACAATATAGTACTTAATAAGTGTAATATAAAATATTGCTTAATATATTGTGTCTGCTGTATTTGATGATAAAGAATACCAACCCACCAAAATAGCTTGAGACTTTTGATTGCACATTTTCTCTCCTCACTTCTACCCACTATGGTCCAATGGATTCTTAGGTCTCTTCACTCTAGATATCTACTTCCCATCACTAAACGACCATATGGCTCTAAACCGAGCTTTCAAGCATATGCACCTATTCTGTGACTCTCCATTCAAGTTCTTGAGCCGAAAATTCTGTTTCATATGAGAACAACCAGTGAATGACTAACCTGGGCAGTTTGTCCATCCATCTCCTATCAGCTGATGGGATGTGGTGTATGGAATCAGGCACCAGATGTGAATCACTTTCAGGTGTCTTCTGGGATATGGGTGGGTCTACAGGGCACAGGAGTGGAGGAAGCCAATCCATGGGGTCTGGTGAACTGGAAGAGTTTATATCTTGTCTAAAGAAACACTCGAGTCAGCTAGTTGTGGCCATGCTAGAATGATAACTCAACCTAAGCAGAGAATCTTGACATTCACATTTTATGCCCAATGCTCTGCTCATGCTGCTAAGGTTTAAATAAAATGTCCCTTAAATGTTCATGTCCTAATGAGTTGGTCTCCAGGGTGATGCCTTTGGGAGATGGGGGAACCTTTAGGAAGTAGGACTTAGTGGGCGGTCCTTAACTTTGGGGGCATGCATTTGAAGAGGATTGTGGGATCCCAGCTCCTTTTTCATTCCCTTTTTGCTTCTTGGGTGATGAAATGAGTGATTTTACTCCGCCACATGCTCCCACCATAGTACACTACATGGTCAGAGGCCCAAAGCAATGTGCTTCCCAATCTTGGACTGGAATCTCAAGAATTGTGAGCTAAATAAACCTTTTCTCTTTATAAATTATCTCTGGTATTTTGTAATAGTAACAAAAAGCTGACTAATACAATTGCCAATTTTATCAGATAGTGCCAAGTCCTTCCCACACCTGTGGAGTACTTAGGATTTTCATGCATGCCAGCCTGATTTCCAAACGAAAACTTCTCCTAATCACTAACTTTGGCAACCAGAGCCATTCTACCCAGAGAGGGGCATGTTGGAAGTCCTACTGAATTAAGGTTCTTGGGAGCTGCTCTCAGTGAATGCCTGGGAGGGAGTTGGATGACAAACACTTGACCTCCTTTTTCCCTTTTGGGTGCTAACTCTAAGGCATGGTCTGTACTGGCTACCAGAGTTCCCCAGAGGGGTTCGTTCATGGTTACATGTTAGGTTATGTACCTTGTGCATTATATTAGTTGCCTTCCCTTTTCTGTATCGCAATCCCCTTCATATCAATTTTATGACTCCAAGTCATCTTCAATAAGCTACTTACACATGAGTCCTAGTCTCCAGGTCTCTATAGATGGTTAATTCAAAAAATGTTTAAATGTGGCCAGGGTGCAGTTCAGTGGTAGGGGTACTTGTGTAGCTTGCACAGGCCCTGGATTCAAGTCTCAGCACCCCCCATACACACAAACACACACACACACACACACACACACACACACACATTGAAAATATATTACTTAATATATTGTGTCTGCAGTGTAGACTTAATCCAAGCACTTCCAAATTACAACTCCAATTAAAGTGGCCACCTGCATGGACTCCTTTTTACCATCACAGGCAGACAGCTTTGGAAAAGAAAGCACTAAACTCAAGTGGTAAGAAATTGACAGATAGAACCTGAGGAAGACCTAGAGTGTGTGGCTTCTCCAACCATGTGTCCTTTGGGTTCAGAGCCCAGGTAGCTTAGGATAATTCTACATTGTATGTGTGAAGTCACTACACATGTGCAGTGCTTTCTGACCGCTTAACATGTGGAGTTTTTCAAGTGAGAAGGTCTGAAAATGCACACATTGCAATGACCCTTGGGGTAGCACCTCTTTCTCCCTCCTCAACCATATTACAGTTGGGCAGAGTCCACCAGCCCTGAGATCTGAGCCACAGGCTTAGGAAAAACTATCACTCCAGGGAGGAATAAGTGGTGTCTACAAGAATGTAGAAAAGGGATGGTATGGCTTGTCCCCTCCAAAACTTATATTGGAATCTAATCACCATTATTAAGAGGATAGAAACTTCATCTAATTATAGTGTGTAGAGGTGGACCTTGTGAGAAGTGATTAGGAATAGATAAGGGCATCAGGGCGGAGCCTCCATGATTTATAAGAAGAGAGAGGCTAGAAGAGATACACATTTATACTTCTTGCCTCTCCATGTGATGTCCTATACCACCTGAGAGTTAAATAAACCTCTTTTCTTTGTAAAGTTACCCAGCCTCAAGTGTTTTTTTTTATAGTAATGCCAAACAGACTCATACAAGGGAGTTGCAGGAGGCCAATTCTTTTTTTTTTTTTTTTTTTGTGGTGCTGGGGATTGAACCCAGGGCCTTGTGCTTGCGAGGCAGGCACTCTACCAACTGAGCTATATCCCCAGCCCACACAGGAGGCTAATTCTTGAATGACCCAAGAGAAGAAGTTAGGATAGAAGGGGAAATAGGGAGTTTCCTACCCAAGAAAAGGAGAACTTTCTAACCAGTGGAGTTGTACACCTTTTGCCCTTGGTTCACTACATGGCCACCAGCTACATGGGCACTGGTAGAGCAATGTGCATGAAGTGAGAGTTTCTATGAATCTACGAATCAGTTTTCCAAGTAGGAAAGGGATAGATGCTCACTAGAATTAGCTCCATTTGTGCACCAACCCTGTAACTAGCAAAATGACCATTCATTTTATCCCAAATACCTTGCTACCTTGCTAGTGTGTGTGTGTATGTGTGTGTGTGTGTGTGTGTGTGTGTATTACATTTCTTTTGTTACTTTTAGGAAAATCAAGGTACAGAGCTTTGTTCCTAATTCTATTTAAAAACATGATTATTGAGTAAGGGGACTAGGATAGTAATTCTTTGCCTCTGATTTTTTATACTTCCATAAGTTAGTTTCTATTTTCAATGGAAATTTTTTATTATCTTAAAACTCTTATTTAAAAGTTTGACTATTGAATGAGGGAAAACCAGTGCTGGACAGAGATATAAGACACTTGGAACATTTTTTTTTTTTTTTAATTCACATAACTTCAATTGTCAAGCCAGAGTATGGAATAACATTTTTCTATCCAACTTGCAAAATCCATGGTAATAGAAAGATAATTATGGAAATATTCAGAAACCTTCCCTGGATCCAGACACAGAGCTGCCCTAATTGCTTCTACCTCTCTGAAGAAAGACTAAAGCATTGAAAAGAAAGACCTGCCATGGTGGGAGCTATTTCAGAACCAGGCAAAAAGGTGAAATGCATTTTTTGGATTTGGATTTTACTTGACAGGTACATTGGGGTGAGTCATTTTCTTTTCTGTCTGCCAGTTGGGCTGTAAAATAATTGTAATAATAAGATCTTGTTTATTAAGATTGAAGTCCATATTTCCTTGCCTCATTCCACTAGTAGAAAGGAAACATAAAAGTAGGGCTGGGATATAGCTAAGAGATAGAACCCTGGCCTAGCATGTGCAAGGTTCAATCCCCAGCACCACAAAAAGAAAAAAAAAAGAAAGAAAGAAAGAAAGAAAGAAAGAAAGAAAGAAAGAAAGAAAGAAAGAAAGAAAGAAAGAAAGAAAGAAAATATAGACTGGAAGTACAAATACGATCTCAGTTACTCAGAAGACTAAGCAGGAAGATCGCAAGTTCAAGGCCAGTCTGGGAAACTTATCAAGACCCTGTCTCAAAATAAAAATTTAGAAAAAGGGGGGAAGGTACTGGGGTGTTGCTCAGTGCTTCCCTAGCATAAATGAGGCTCTGGGTTAAATCCCCAGTACTGAAAAAGAGAGAGTGGTGGGGAATGGGTAAGGAAGGGAAAGAAAAAAGAAAAATAATGATTTCTAGTCATCTCTTACAGCAGCTTGGAGATGAGGAGCCCAGGTCTTAAATAAGCTAACTTCTTTTAAAATCAGATTTGTGAATGGTGGATTCCATTATAGTTGGAACTGCTATTCTCTTGTGGGTTTATGCTTGTGATCGAAAGCAAATAAAATGGGAAAGAGGGAAGGGATTGGGGTGATGTCAAAGACAACACAATTTCAGTTAAACAGGAGGAGTGAGTCCGAGAGATCTATCGTGAAACATGATGACTATAGCTAATAACAATGTATGTGTATTTGAAAATTGCTTGGGGAGTAGATTTCAAGTGTTTTCTCCACAAATAAATGATAAGTATGTGAGGATGGTTATGTTAATCAAAACATCATTTGTACACTACAAACTTCACTTGTCAATTAACAATACTCCCCCTCCCCTCAAATAGGAAGGGTACAGTTTGACTAAATAAATTAAAAAGAGAGGAGAGGAGGGAGGGGTTGGGACAGGGAAGACCCATCTCAATTCAGTCATGAGCTTCTGTCAACAACAACCCTGTTTTGGACAGTGGTACCATAAGATTATAACGCCTAGTGACGGTGCTGTTGTGGCTATTGATTTGTATAGTTACACTTTGTGATGTTCACGTAGTACATATCTCCCTGTGGTTAAGCCATACATGAATAGGCAGTTCAGACCCTCCATCTTGCCTGACCTGACACTAGGAAACACAAAAGCCAGAGAATGCTTGACTCACTCTCGTTCCACGAATTGGGAACTGGAAATTGGGAACTCTGTTAGAATCCCCAAAGCCCAGGCTGTAGCCAATCTCCAGGCAGCGGTGGCCTCCGCGGGTGCCTGGCTTTAGTCGCTCTGGGTAGAATGTGTTGGACAGCCAGTCTTGAATGGTCTTGCTCAGCAGTCTGCCAGCGCAGCCTGGATCCTGGCCAGGGGACCTGCGAGTCATTTTCACTTTTAAGAACAGACCTTCCTTTACCTCAGCAGTCGCTCTGGGAGCCACCTAGGAAGCCACAGCGAGGCTTTCTCTAAAGGGACTGAGCCTGGTGTTCCCTGGAGAGTCAGGAATACTCACTTCCTGCCTTTGTCCTTTAGCCCCCCACTACAACTTCGTTTACATTCTTTCAGTCGTGTTATGGAAAAGGCTTGGCAGCTCCAAACCATTTGCTAAGTGTCCTTAGTCCCCTTGGGTTGATTTTTTTTTTCTTCTTCTTCTTCCTTTTTTTTTTTTTTTTTTTTTTTTTTTGCTAGTGTTTAGCTAGCATCTGGAAAGATCACTGGACATGCTGGGTTCATTTTTCACGAATTCGATGCTTTACCCTTCAGGGAAATCAGGAAGAGTTTTCACCGGTCTGAGTCTGAAGGAATTTTACAGCCTCTCAAACTTCGGTACATTTTTGTCTTAATCCAGTTGTTGCTGGGGTGGTTTTAGGATGCAACTGCTGGGTGACATCAGCCGGGAGGAACCGGGAACCACAAGTGGAAGTGAGAAGTGTCGGTGCATTAAATTAAGTTGCTATCAACACTGAACCGAGGTGTTGGAGGTTATGGTTTGGGAGAAAAGACTGTAAATCCCAAAACTTCTTCTGCGTTAAGATCTTTATTTAAAATCATCATCATCTGTGTGTGTACCATCTGCTTGGACTTTGGGACCATTCCCAGCTTCCATTCTTTTTATTCCTGCTGTGGCACTTTGCATTGTGTTCTTGTCACCTGTGCCCAACTCCACCTTGGAGCAGCCAGTTAATAAGGATGAAGCCACCTGCATCATTGGAAGAAATGTAATGCGTCTGCCTGTCCTGGGTGAGCATCCAAAGTGGATATTGGAACTGAGGACCACTTGAGGTTAAAGTATGCACATGCAGTTACCGGCTACTAATTAAACTGGTAAACTTCTGGAATTCAAACTGCTCCATCGCTGTCAGCAAAATTCCTCGCCTGTCTTGGCTCATCAGAAATGGTTTGTAGATGGAAAACTTAGGAACAGAACAAAGAAACTTAGGTCCTGGTGAGGAATGAAGCCCTGGCACTCAACTTAGCAATTCCTGATCTGCCAGAAGGCTGAATCCCCTGCCGAGAAAACGTCTGGAAGGATAACAGAATTTAGGTTTGGTTTAAAGCAGCTTTAAAAAAAAAATTCTGTGCTTCTGGGGCTAAACAGTTAATCATTTGCTCCCCAAGGTTTCCATCCTGTTCTTACTTCTGAACACGGCACTGTGTTTTCTTTCTGGAGTGGCTCCAATCTGTGGACTTCACTAATGAGGGATGAACTTCAAAGGTCTTGGATCTTGGGTTCTCTTCAGATGCTGAGCTGAGAATCTGAACCTCTGGAGTCAGCAGGATTCCCAGGAGAAGTTCACCACCTTCTCAGGAGGTTTTGGGGTATTGGCCTTCGTCCCAGTAGAATTGCAAGCGGAAAGAAACACAGAGAAGACATGGCTGACCCTTTAAAGTGACTGAACTTTGGAGCAATGTCTCAAATAGGTGAAAGGTTTGGAAGGAGGGGTGGGTATACACTATGTTATTTTTTTCCTAAAAGAGATTCAATGCATAGGTAACCTACAGCTCACTGTAGATGTGACTCATGAGGCCAAGCAAGTCTGTATGCAAAGGTTTCTTGCTCACTCATGCACATGCACTTCTCTGCAGTGATTTTAAGCTTTTCTACTTATTGAAACATCCCTAATGCCACCTTCAATGTCCCTGTAGTACTTCTGGCTCTCTGTCACCCAACTCAAAAGAAACAGCATCAGTAAACCTGCAGAGAAAGAAGCTGCCTTGATTTTGCTGCCTCCCCAACACATACCTGCCCCTGAACCACTTTTAAAAAGTTTCTTTTTTAACTGAAAAAATTATTTTTTTTAACCCAGGATTGAACGCAAGCACTCTAGCTACACCCCATCCCTTTTTCAATTTTATTTTAAGGCAGGATCTCGCTAAATTGCTCAGGCCCTCCTGGATCTTGCAATTCTCCTGCCTCAGGCTCCTGAGCAGCTGGAATTACAGGCATGTGTATCACCACACCCAGCTTGAACCACTTTGAACATTCCTTAATGGTGGGACTAGTAGTGTCATGGTAGGGTGCTGGTCATGTGTATGTGCAAGGTCCCAGGTTTGATCCCCAGCACTGAAAAAAAAAAATTGTAAAGACCGTTAATGGTACAAGAGGTATTTTCATTTCCTAGTTCCTTTATTGACGTTCCATTGTGTTGTTTATGGTTGGGATGAGCTATATCCTGTGCATGTTGTGGCAGGAAGTGATGATGAAGGTGGAGGACAGTTTTCTGTTTGGTCCTGACACAGCCTCACTGGAGGAGGAAAGTTTGGGGGACTCCCCCATGCTCCTCAAGGCATGCTGGTCTGGGCCAGGTCTGCTGCCCCAGGTGCCTAGGTATATGCCTTTGAAGCAAAGGTCAAAGGCTTTGTGACCCAGAGGGAAGGATTATAGGTTTCCAGCAGGGGAAATTCCAAGCTCAAATAGCCATGATGATTCAGGACTCTGTTGTTATCCTGCCTTTAAATTTTCCATAGTGAACCCCCACCCTCCCTGGTTGATCATGGAGCAGTTTACATGCTGTCCCCTTACGCAAACTGATCTCCATAAACAGTGACACAGGATTGCATCCCAGTCTTTCTGATTTCTAAGGAAAAAACAGGAATTTCTTCCCAGTGCCCTTCTACTGACCTTGCCTGGGGGAAGAGAGCTAACAGAACTAACAATGACCTCATCCCTTTCCAGCAGGATTTCCTGGGACATACAGAACCTCTTTCTTTGGCTGTCCCTTTGTGATGAGCCACGTTAAATCTATACGCTTTCGGAGCAGATTGTAGGGACATCTAATATTGGTCCCTTTCGGACTTTAGCATGAGGTCAAGAAAACACACAAAGCAATCTTTATGCTCCCCACAGTCCTAAGGACCTTCTACGTCAGCTGCTGAAGGAGGGGGTGGGGCAGCGAGGTGGGGCACGGTCTAGGAACAGTGCTGGCGGTGGCAGGAAATCAGGCTGAAAGGAGATGTAAGGGCTTTGGTGGGAAATAAATGGCACTGTGTTGTTGACGGAAAAAGATCTTGGCAGGACTGTTGTTGTGAGTGTTCTGTGGCTTAGAAAGGAATTTCCTACAGGCTGGGCTAACCATTAAAAATGTCTCTACCTTCAGGAGTCCCCGGCATGCAGTAGAGCCTCGCTGGGGGAAATGTCAGCTTGGACCATGGGCGCCCGCGGTCTGGACAAGCGAGGAAGTTTCTTTAAGGTAAAAGGAAGCCCCGATTGGGATCTCCACTGGGCAGCCTACTCCCTTTGCCTGCTGCCTGAGGAGCTGCAGGCACTCAGTGCAGCTGCAGAGGGAAGCCTGCTCTCTGAGCCAGCTCCAGCCAGCTGGGTTTGCCTGAGCGCAGCCGCGGGGTTGTTACCATGTTTTATAGCAGGTTGGGGTTTTTGTGATTTAGTGCTCCATACAGACATAGGACTGAGGCTCAGAGAGATGCCACACTGTGTAAAACACTCAAGGGAAACTTTGGCAATTGCCCAGTTTCTCCTTCTCCAGTTGGGGAGATTTTATGACAAAAGCTGAACTTGGCTTCCCAGTATATTGATGTTGTAGACCTGTGTGTTCTACCTTTTGCTTGATTGTATGAATCATTGAAGTGCTAAAAAAAAAAAAAAAAAAAAAAAAACCCTGAAAACAAAAAACACAACACCCACAGATCCTGGACCTCACTTTGGACTGATTAAATGTTATTTGATGGTATATTTTTTATCAAACACCCCCAAAGTTTCTTATGATAAGGCAAGAGAGAAATAATTCAGCAGGTTAAAACTATACATATTGATGGAATTAAATTGCCTTCCTAGCTTAACAAGATTTTAAATGGGCATTATATATGTGTGTATATGTGTATATGTGTATATATCTATATATATATGTGTATAAACATATACTGGTTGCTAACCACCAGCAGCAAGTTTTGATTTGTGTGTGTGTATATATGCTAGCTTAAGATTTTACATGGATATTATATATGTGTATTACTATATATGTGTATATTTTATATATATATATACACATGCCATATGTATATGTTTAATTAAAACTTCATGGTCATTTCTAATTTATACTTGGGGATTAATTCCTTTCTCGTTACTCTTTGCTTTGTTTTCTTTAACACTCTCAAATTAACATATACTCATTATAGAAAAGATACAGAATCATGTTTAAAAAATAGAAAAATGGAGGTAAAATGTTCTTTTGAAATCTGTTACAGGTAGGTATTCCAAACACCAGGTCTTATGCCCAGAGGAGGAACAATGATAAAACTTTATTACTGAGAAGAAGTGTTTGTGTTTGATAATTACCCCAACCCTCAAGGGCTATAAGAATGTCTTTAGTCTTATTTGTATCCAAGAGACCACAACTGATTTATTATGTCAGCTGTTGACTATACAAAATAAATCAAAGGATCTGTTGATGGAGTAAAGTTAAGTGCATTAGTGAAATCAGGGGGCCTACATAGGACAGTCTTATTAGTGTATAGGTAAAGGGCAGCTGGGAGGCATATTTATAGGATTTGGAGGTCTAGGCCCAAATCAATTAACCTGCATTTTTCAAGGCAGAGAACTGAATGGATTTCAGAGAAATTTGTGGATACCACAAAGCAACATTCTTTTTTTGGGGGGGTGCTGGGGATCGAACCCAGGGCCTTGTGCTTACAAGGCAAGCACTCTACCAACTGAGCTATCTCCCCAGCCCCAGCAAAGCAACATTCTTGAAGTGAGTCTTGGCAAATAAATCATTGATAAGTGAGCTGTTTCTCTCCATGTGAGTAAACTATTGACCAGACAAGTTGTTTTATAGAAATTGCCTGCAGTAAACAGTGAAGCTACTTATTAGTTTATAGCCTTAACTTTCTGGGCAAGAAGATTCTCTGGAGATTTTAACTGTATTGACACAGATGGCCTCAGTTCTCATTCTTAATAGTTAAGCTACTTGGGCATAAGTAGTCTCAATTCTCAATTGACTGACTTGGTTTTAATCAAACTTCTCTAACATCTACCCACATGAGGTGGATGAGAGGAGGGAGCTTCTCAGATCTCCAGCAGACTAGGAGCTAAATCCTCCAGGTTCCTGGATTGCATCTTATGATGAGATATTTATGCATACAGGTTGATCCCAAACCCCTCCTTAACCCAAAGCTTTGCCTAAATTAGTCTAAATATTGGCTAGTCCATAATTACCACCTTATGATGCTCAGGAAGCATAGTGGAGTTGTGTCTTAACATAGTAGTCAGACTTTAAAGTCAAGACATAACAAGAAAATTGAACACTGGCAAAATTGCCTTTGAAAATTCCTTAGGTGTTGTGCTAGTGGTGCACACCTGTAATCCCAGCTCCTTGGGATGCTGATGCAGAAGGATCTAAGCCAGCCTGGAGAGCATAGCAAGACCCCATCTCAAAATAAAAAAGGTCCAGGGATACAGCTCAGTGGTAAAGTACCTCTGAGTTCAATCTCCAGTACCACGAGGGTGCAGGGGGTGGTGGGGACCAAAAACAAAAAAGAAAGAAAAGAGTTCTTCCCATAAGAATATATAACCTAACCTATAATTCCAGAGGAATCTTTCTTGAAGAAGTGCACTTTGAGAGCCAAGGGTGACCCCATGTTATGTAGAAGTGGAGGTGGAACTAAATTTCAAAGCAACTCTCTTCGGCTACTGTAGTGAGTTTCTTAAAGACATCAGTGATGCCCTATAACTGATGAGGATAATTTCGTAAAGTGGCTCACAACTGAATTCCACATTATGCTTATTATTCCTTTTTTAGTTATTAGTGCTCATGTGATTTTTGTGTAAAGTGGAGATCATTGAACATTGAACTCCATTTTCATCATTAACTTCCCCTATCCAGTTTGTTTTTCTAAACCAAAGCTGTTAACCACCAGTAGCAAGCTTTGATTTGTGGTTTCCCATCTGTCCCGGCTCAGGGAAATGACTCAGACAGGTTGGGAGGACATGGTGCACATGGATAATACAGTGCCTGAGCATTCTGGGATAAATGAGAACATCCTATGGTTATGGTTCCTATGGAATCACATCCTGGTAGTCTGGCCCCATAAATCCTATGCTGGACAAACACATTTTCCATAGTCTTTTGCAGGAACATGGTTAATTTTCCTCAGCCACTGTGAAAGCAATATTTTCCTGCTCAACAAAGTCATTGCAAAAACATATGGGCGAGTGGAGGTGGGGGGTGGGGGTGAGGTTCTAGAAAAAGCAGTCAAAGTTATCTACAGTTAAGTAATAGACATGTACATTTGCTATCAAATATCAAGGGCGTATTGAATGAAAGATATAACAAAGATTTCACTCTAGACTGGAGAAGCTCTAGTAAGTCCTGATTTAGAGGCAGGAATGTTCAGAATCATTCCTGATCCATCATTTTCCTGTTGTATAAATTAACAGAGATTGCAGAGGCATGAGAAGTGATAGACAAAACCAAAAATCCTATGTTAGTCCATAATTTCATTGAGCAGTTCCTTACGTGGATCTGTGGATGTTTCAAAGCCATAGAGGTGGGTGTGTTGTTGCCCCTTTGGGTTCCCAGCATGTCTCCTGGATGGTGAACAATCTGACATCACCTGCCAGTGTCTAAGGAGGCAGAGCCGTAGAGTCTGTCACCAGACAGTTCTGTGTGCATTACAGAGGAAACAATAGTGATTAGAGATTTAGTCAGAGCCATTAGCATGGTGACAGTTTGTTTACAATAATATTGCAAAGCATGCCTGACTTCAGTATTTGGGTATGTCTTTTGTTTTCCATAAAGAAAATTTTAATAGACCTTGACACCTGGAAAGATACAGAGAAGTGTTGTCCCATAGAAATATGATGCAAGGCACAGGTATAATTTTAAATTTTCTAGTAGCCACATGAAAAATGCTAAAAAGAAAATAAACCAGGTACAGTGGTACATGTCTGTAATCTCAGCAACTCGGGCAACTGAGGCAGGAGGATGGAAAGTTCCAGGCCAGCCTCAGTAACTCAACAAGACCCTGTCTCAAAATAAAAAAAATAAAAAGGACTGGGGATACAACTCAGTGGTAGAGTACCCCTGGGTTCCATTAATCCCTAGTCCCACAAACAAAAAGAAAGAAAGATAGACAAGTGAAATTTATTCTAATAATATATTTTATTTATCTTATCTAAAATATCATGTGTTAACATGTCATAAATGTAAGTATTAATCAGATATTTTACATTTTTATACCATGACTTTTTTAATTGACAAAAATGTGTATATTTTTCATGTATACCTGTTGTTTTGAAATACCTATCGTAGCATGTCTTTGAAATCCAGTGTATTTTACATACAGTGTGTCTCAGTTCAGACAAGCTGCATCTCACACTCTCAGTAGCCAAGTGTGACTGTGACTGCCATCCTGGACAGCAAAAGTTTAGCATTTGTGTGATCTAAACCCCCTCCTTTTATTGATGGGAAAGCGAGAACTAGGGTCCGTTAGTACAGCCAGGATGGGAGTCAACCCCAGCCTGACTGTCTTAGGAACCCTCACCCCAAGTGGCCTCCTCCAGGAAGCACTCTGAATGCTTTTCCTTTTCCAGCTCACCCTCCCAGGAAATTCCATCTGGAGAGGCCAAAGGGACCACAGCCTTCTCTGGAAGAACTGTTGACTTTTTTTTGCACATGCACACATGCACTTCACCAGTTGCTTCAGATGCCTTTAGGTCCCAGGTCAGCCCCACCAGGCATGACTTTCCAAGAATTCCATGAGTTTATTGGGTAGTAATTCCTGTTAGTGTTTACAAAAAGCAGTGGATTGCAGGGTTTTACAGGATATTGTCTCCAACAAATTGTGGTCAGTAATTTCAGATACTAAATGTTGCCTGTAGTTCTCAACATATGCTCTAGGATACTTTGTTTTAAAAAAAAAAAAACAGGACCACATATTTCTCCAGCCTTCCTTGTAGCCCTAAGTTTCATAATTTGGAGGATGTCAAGGAGAGAAATGTAGTTGTGCAATACAGTTGTGTCCATGGATAATTTTCAGGAAGTTAAAATGTGACTCTTATAGAATATAAAATGAACATCCGTCAAAGATTTTTTTCATCTCATGTGTGAGGAATCCAGTAAGATGATTCCAAGAATGCTTTGACAAGTAACATATTTTTATTCAACTTGGGCATCCTGTGATAGGTTTTCTAAGTTAAAAGTCAAAACTGGTTAACATCCTAAAAACCATAACCTACAATAAAAACCTTTAGGTTTTTCTCTCTCTTTCTTTTTTTTTTTTCCTGACCAGAACTCTGTAGGATGACATTGTCACAGAGCTGGGGCCTTCTGGGAAAAGGAGACAGTGCAAAGACCCTCTTCAAACCCTGATTCTTGCAATCAAGGCAGAAATATTTCAGGCATGTCACTCAGAGTAACAGGCATGAATATATTGAAGGGATAGGGAAGGGGAAAGAGGAGTCTCTCAAGGGAGAGAGTAGGTCCTGTCAGAGAAGAAAGGGACATCTTGCCTCTCCAACATTCCAGTTTTATTGGGAATCGAAGAGGAGTTTCCAAAGAGTCTTACCCAGGTTCACCTCTTGAGTTTTGACTGACAACAAATGACATCAGACTTTCAAGCCCCCATTGCCATGACAACTCTAGGTCACTTTGGCCATGCTGACAGGTTCTAATTGGATTCTTAACTATAAATTCTTACAGATTTTATGGTTAGGAGAAATTATCTTTAATCTCCCTGAGTTCCAGAATCTGGCCTGTTAAAAGGGTCACAGAAGTCTCCCCCTTCAGGGTAACTTGGGTTTCTCTTATCAACATTATTTTAGGCCTGCATTTCTCTTGCAGAAAATGAATAGTAATACTGAGGACTGTGACATAGCCTGTCCACATAAGCCAGGTAGGGCTGCAGGTAAATTGCTTTTTAAGAAAAGAAGCATGTGGGGGTAGCACAGTGAACCCATTTTATAGAATTTCTTTAACCTCTTGTTCCCACCAATCATATCTGCCCCTCCCAACATGTAATTACGGGCTGAGTCTGTAATTAATAGCCCATAGCAAAGTCAAACTCCTGGATAATCAAATAATCTTTAGGCAAACTTCAACAATGCTCCAGTTTGGCAAAGAAAAGATAAACTTATTTTTCAATGAATTCCTTTATTATGTATAAGTATAATGCACCAGTAAAGAAATAGGAAGAAAAAAAAAAGATAAATTCAAAAAATGAAAAGCCTTCCCACCTGGAAATGTTAAAAACTTTTAATTACAACTCTGGGGTGAAAGCAGAACTATAAACTGGAATTACAAAATGCTTAAAAAATGGCAATCAAAACACTATCAGGGGCTGGGGAGATAGCTCAGCTGGTAGAGTGCTTGCTTCACAAGCACAAGGCCCTGAGTTCAATCCCCAGTACCGCCAAAAAAAAAAAAAAAAAACTATCAGAACCAATGGAATATACTTAAAACAGTAATTGGAAAAATTCATGGTACTAAACTCTATGGGAAAAGACATGCCATTTTGCCTTGTGTCCAAGTTTTAAATAATGTTTCTTAATAATTAACACTGAAATTATTTATTCCTCACCATTTTAACACCTTTCATTCTCTTGTCCCCAAATTTCCCCAACCAGGGATTTTGCCTCAAAAGAGTGAATGCCTTCATAGAACACGGGGAAGCTATTTCTAAGTTGATTGATTTCAGAGTGCTTACGGCACATAATCAACCTTAAGTGGTAGAGGTCCTTATTCAGAGAGTAACTTCTCACCTTTAGCTAACAAGGTTCCTGGAGCGCACTGCCCCAGATGGAAAGATGGGCAGGGTACACTTCTTTCTTCTTTCTCTTACCTTGTAAAAAGGAGAGTGGCCTACCAAACAACATATTTCCTATCTGCTTATAATTCCAATTGAATATTCAGTTTTTTAGGGATGTTCATGTTATTTATTTTTTAAAAAATACTTATATCTAATTAAGCAATACAAATTGTATTCATGCTGTATAATATGCTATTGTTGTTTTATCATGAGAGCACTTAAAGTCTACTCTGCAGATTTCAAGAAAACAACACACATACCACACATACCTATAATCCCAGCAACTCAGGAGGCTGAGGCAGGAGGATTATAAACTTGAAACCAGTCTTGGCCATTTAACAAGACTCTATCTCAAAATAAAAATTAAAAAGGATTTGGGATGTAGCTCAGTAGTAAAGTACCCCTGAGTTCAATCCCCAGTACCCAGGAAAAAAATTAAGAAGAACATTATACATTGTTATTAACTATAGCCACCTTTTAGATGCCTGAATTTATTGCTCCTAACTAAAGTTTTGCTACCTTTTCTTTTTAACTTTGCTGCCTTTTTTTATTATTTTTTAAAAATTTTTTATAGACTACATTTTGATTCATTGTACACAAATGGAGTACATCATTTGATTTCCATGGTTGTACATGATGGTTTTGCTACCTTTTAAACAACATCTCCCCAAACACCCCTTTCTTCCCCCTGATTATCATCATTCCATTCTCCACTTGGATGAGTTCAACTTGTTTAGATCACACATGGGATAATGCAGTATTTGTCTTTTTGTGCCTGGCTTATTTCACTTAACATGATGTCTTCCAGGTGTATCTATTTTGTCACAGATGACAGAATTCCTTTTTTTTTTAAAGGCCAAATAGTATTCCATTTTATACACACACACACACACACACACATACACACACACACACACACACACACCACATTTTCTTTGTCTTTTCATTTACTGATGGACACGTAGGTTGATTCTATAATTTGTCTACTTAGGATAATGCTACAGTGAACATGAGACAGCAGAAATCTCTTCCTTGTATTGATTTCATTTCCTCTGTAATATCATAGGATTCTTGAATCATGATTGTTTTATTTTATTTTATTTATTTAGTACTCCTTCATCCACTGATTTATTTATTGAAGTTCTGGGAACTGAACACAGGGTCTCACACATGGTAGGCAAATACTTCACCACTGAGCTATATCCCTAGTCCTTTTTTATTTTTCATTTTGTGACAGGGTATTATTAAGTTGCCCATAGTGGCCTTGAACTTGAACTCCTCAGTAACTGAGCAGAAGGTGCTGCCATTATAGGTGTGTGCTGCCATTCCTGGCTTATTTTTAATTTTTTGAGGTGTCTCCGTATCATTGCATAATGGCTATCCTAACTTACATTCCCACCAACAGTGTGCAGGGCCCCCCTTTTCTCTACATCCTCTCCACCACTTATCTTTCATCTTTTTGATCACGGTCATTCTAACAAGTGAGAGGTGATATCTCATTGTGGCTTTAACTTGGACATTCGTTTTGATTTAGTAAGTAGCATTTGATGGCAGAGCAACCAATGTACCACCAGTCATTCACAACTTAGTATAAACTAAAGTTCTCTAAACCATTGACTGAAATCAGCCTAAAGAAGAAGTTTGAGTTTGTGTGGTGGGGAGTGGAGATGGTAAATTAATATCTCTTAAGGGATGAGACAGGGCTCAGGGCCTCACTGGGTGGGCTGGGCAGCATGGGACATGTGTAATAGAGTGGGGAGGAGTCAGAAGGTGGTGTCAGGAAGTGGTAGGTAACCATACAGATAAGCAAATCTTCTTAGATTCTCCGCACACCATTGGCCTGAACCTGGAGGCCATGTGGCTCCCAGGGGTCTTCTACTTAACCACATCTTCCTTCAACATTCATGTAGGACAGGTGAGGTTAAGAACTGTGCCCATCTCTGAAGTGAGACAATGGACTGGCTTATCCCAGCTTCATTACATACTACCCGTGTGACTTTAAACGAGTTATCTGAACTCTTTGAGCCTGTTTCTTCGCTTGGAAATTAGGGATAAGGGTCCTTCCCTCATAATGCTGCTGCTATACAAATTCAAAAGTATCATGCCTAACATGCCCTTAGCTAGTGACTGGTGCATAATAGTGGCTCAACAAACATTCATCCCTCTTGGCAAGCCAATTCCCAAGGGTAATAGCAAGGTCCTTAAGCTCTTGGATCTGCATAGAGCACATCAAGAGGGACTAAGTTCTCACTGTGCTCTTGCATTGATTCTGTGCTGGGTCCTGGGTTTCCCTGCAGGAGTAAGACTCACCTTAAGTCAGGTGTAGTTACCCCAGGGTCTAGGGAGTCATGCCATGAGTACTAGGACTTATTGGACCAACTGTGGCCAGAGTACATTCATGCTTTCATTTCTTCCGTTAAATAAGGAGTTTCTACTGGAAGGGTTTCCTTCCCCAACTTTCTCATGCACTAGGAGTGCCTGTGGGTACTGGTTAATATAAATTCCCACGGCCCACCCACTGAGTCAGACCTCTAAGGGAAGGGAGTGGAAATTGTCCCCATCAAATCCTTCCCCCTGACTCCCTACATGAACATGGGACCAGGTGATTCCTTTCCTTAGAAAGGTTTAGGAAACACTGAATTAACTTAGGGAGGCCCCTTCAATGTGAAATACCAAAGCATGTGCCTCTGCATTTGCATTCATATTAGAAAGTAATTGACATTTGAAATGTGGTCCCAGGATTAGCAGCAAGGGTATTACCCAGAGCTTTTTGACAGTGGTTCTCAAAGTGTGGTCCCAGACACCAGCACCGGCATCACCTGGGAATGTACTAGGAATGAAATTCTTCAGATATGAAGAATTGGAAACTCTGGGAACAGGTCCTGGCACCCTCAAATGACTCTAATACTCATTCTGGTGCTTGTATTAGACCCTGCATTTCAGCAAGTGAGCAGCACTGTACAAGAAAAGACATAGAAAAGCTGGGCATGGAGGTGCGTGTGACCCCACTCCAAAAAATTAAATTAAATTAAAAATAAAGTGAAATAAAATAATGAGTCAGCCATGGTGGCATGTCCCTATAATCCTGGCTTCTCAGGAGACTGAGGCAGGAGGATCACGTGAGACTGTCAGTTCGAGACCTGCCTGGACCCCATCTCTAAATGAATGAATGAATGAACGAACGAACGAACAAACTAAGCAAGCATAGAAATGTCTCCATTATAGACCTGATGTCATGTCCCCCTTTGGAGAGTGATATCAACTCACTAGCTGAGTGGTGAGCATCAGTTGGTTCAGACTTAATACTTTGATGATTTCAATCACCCCGGGGCTCTCTGGAAGCCCTGGTGTTATTACTGCTGTCTGGTAAGATGTTACTTTTGTTTTGTTTTTATCTGCTTTCCCACTACACCCCTACATTTTATTAGACCTTTCAAACGCAGTGCACTTAGACAGAGGAAGCTCCCAGAGGCAGGCGGCTCAGCAGTCCAGAATCCTGGTTTATAGAAGCAAAATCTCACTACCTTGCCTGGAACACCTGACCTCACTCACCACTTATCCACAGGTGCTTGCACATTCTCAGGAATGCAGGATCCTCCCTCTCAGGCTAGAGCCTGGGGAAATGAACACTTAGACTCTCTTGTTGGTAGTCCCTGCCATTAGCCAGAGGAAAAAATGAACAAACAGAAGCTTTGGGTTGTTTGCTGAACAGTTTGCATTTAAAGTGAAATAAATCTGCTGTGTTGGTGCCACAGGGTTTGCGGAGCCCAGCCTTCCTCCTTGTTCAATTGCTTTTCATATTTAACCTAATAAACACTGGTTCGGGCATTTTTCTGAGCTCCTTAAAACCATATTCTTTTTTAATCCTCACATCATCATTATCCCCATTTTGCCAATCAGAAAACTGAGGCATGGAGACATTTAGTAGCTTTCCCAGGGTCACACGGTTTGCAAACTGAGTGGTGGATTCACAGTGGCTGTACTTAGACTTGGAAGGAAGTTCAGCTGACTCTCCATGCAGCCTCAAAAGGCTGACTCTGCCTGGGCCAGCTCGGAGGTGAGATATGGACACCCCTCCACTCACCACTTCCCAGGGTGTGATTGCTAGTTTGGACACTTGTAAATTGAGCCTCCCTTCAGTTTCCCACTGCTCCTGTGGCCCAACCCTGTCCTCTGATGGTAACCCACAACTGTCGTGGACATCTGCTGTTTCCTCCAAAGTGGAACCATTCTTCTCTTTCTCTCTCTTTTTTGGTATTAGAGTTTGAACCCAGGGGCACTTTACCTCTGGGTCATATCCTGAGCCCTGCTGCCCTTTTTTTTTTTTTTTTTTGAGACAAGTCTCCCTTTCCTTGCTGAGGCTGGCCTCAAACTTGCAATCCTGCTGCCTCAGCCTCCCAAGTCACTGGGGTTCTAGGTGTGCTCCACTGCATCTGGCAGAAACCATTCTTCTCAAAGATCACCAGAACTCATCCTTCATCAGTGTTGAGGGTACCAGCTTGCTACAGCTAGGAAGGACACAGATCCCCAAAATGTCCAGCCTTCTCAGTAAGAGGGACCTTGGAGAGGCTTTTTATAGGATTTGGGCATATGCTAGCTAATTCTAAGGAAGGTAGAATTGCAGATTTAGCAAAATAAATCGGACACAATTACATTTAAATTTCAAATTTAGTGTAAATACATCATAGACAATATTTAAGATATACATACACTCCAATTTTTTTCTTATTTATCTAAAATTCAAATCTCACTGAGCATTCTGTATTTTATCTGCTAACTCTAAAGGAGGGCTTGGGTATTGTCAGGAAGCATGAGCAATTTGGTGATTGGGTGGCTCTTTTCTTTTAAAGGTTGGAGAAATAGAGCTGGAAGAAGCCAGGCATTGAGAAACACACCTGTAACCCCAGTGACTTGGGAGGTTGAGGCAAGAGATTTGCAAATTTGAGGCCAGCCCTGACAACTAGGAGAGATCCTGCCTCAAAATAAATAAAAAGGGCTGTTGACGTAACTCAGTGATAGAGCATCCCAGAGTTCAATCCCCAATCCCACAAAAAAGAAAAAAAAAATGAAAGAAAGAAAGAAAGAAAGAAAGAAAGAAAGAAAGAAAGGAAGGAAGGAAGGAAGGAAAAGAAAGAAAGAAGGGAAGGAAGGAAGGAAGGAAGGAAGGAAGGAAGGAAGGAAGGAGGGAGGGAGGGAGGGAGGGAGGGAGGGAGGGAGGGAAGGAAGGAAGGAAGGAAGGAAAAGCTAGTTGGAGGCGTCATTGGTAAAGAAGTAATGGACAACCAGGCAAGTGGCACATGCCTGTATTGAATTCAAAGCCAGCCTCAGCAGCAACTTAGCAAGGCCCTAAGTAACTCAGTGAGACCCTGTCTCTAAATAAAATATTTCAAAGGCTGGGGATGTGTCTCAGTTGTTAAGCACCCCTGGATTCAACCCTCAGTACTGAAAAGGGACCATTTGCTCATATTTGTGGTGGGAGTGCCTTGGTTTTTGCCTTGTTTCAGACCTGTTCCATTAGTGACCTTGAAAAATCCTGTGTTTATATTCTGTGTGCTTTGTTTATGCCAGGGGTATTTCTCATTTTCTCATTCTACTTCCAGATTTCTGGGCTGGTTTCAGTCTTGAAGGGGCAGGTCACTTGGGGTTCTGTTCCAGGAGAGCTGGTTTAGTCTAGGGCACTGGTTCTCTGGAAATATTTCTTGTTGCCACTAGTGGGCAGAGGTCAGAGATGCTGCCCAGCTTCCTACAATGCACAGGACAACCTCCACTAAGAATGATTCTGTCCCACGTTTTTATAGTGCTAGATCAAGAGATCCTAAAGTGTACTGTAAATTAAGAAATAACCCTTTCCTAAGATTTCTCTCTATCTTCATCAGAGCTTCCAGAAATAAAGGAAATGAAAGTATGATCACATATTTAGCACTATCCTGCAAGCTTCCTGAAGACAGAGATTATGTCTTACCAAGATTATGTCTTACCCTAACCTGGCCTGTAATAGTAGGTGTGCAATAAAAATGCTGAATGAAAGAAAAATATGCAATATTCATTTGTACACATTTTATATATATGATTCATTTATTCACCTAATATCAAATAAGCACCTAACATTGAATAAGCACCTCTATGGAAAGGCTAGCCCTGAGAACTGGGTGTGCAGTGGTGGTGGAACCTGGTCACAGTTGGAGAAAGCTGGGCTCAAGGGATGGGGAGGAGGCAACATTTAAGCTGAATTGTGTAGGAGAGAGAGCAACACAAAGTCTTCCTAAGCAAGGGAGCTACCTGAGCAGTGTATGACACTGAAAGAGGAACAAGGTGGCAAGTGTAATGGAAGGTGGGCCAGGGAGACTGGCATAAAATGAGCCAAAAAGGGAAGCAGGGACCAGTCTTGCCAGCAGGGTGAGGCATTAGGATTCCATTCCTAGTGGCAATTGGAAACCCTCAAGGGTTTTGAGGAGGAGAATGACATCATCCCATCTGTGTGTCACCTTTGTAAAGTTCACCTGGCTTTAGCAACTTGTTTTCAGTTCATCAACCAAGAAAATGGAAATGCAGGCTAGATTTTCCCTTGCGTCTCTCAAAGGATGCCAGAACCGGAGTCCCACCCTGCAACAATGTGAAATCTTGAAATTGACTTGCCAGTCTTCTTATATATATGGTTCTTCATGTGCCTTGCATCTCTCTCCGGGAATGGCCCCTCTGTCCTTCCTGCCCACCTTTTTGGTTTTTACTGAGATCACCTTGGCCTGGCTGGTATCTTTAGCTTTCTGAGTTTCTTCTCTGCCACTGATTCTGAATCTGAACACAGAACTGGGGCCAAAACAACTCAGAGCTCCTATCTTCCCACCTGGAGGGCAAAAGAGGAAAAAGGATTGAAAATTCTTGCCATTTGTCTATTTTTTAAGATAGTCCTGGGGTGGAGGGTGTGGTCCAGTGGTCCAGTGCTTGCCTAGCATGTGCAAGACTCCGGTTTCAATTCACAGCATCGCAGGGGGAAAATAATCTCGGAAAAAGAAAAAGGCACAAAAGTAGCAGGGAGGCTATTAGGAAACAGAAGGGAATCAAGGGAAGAGGGAAGGAAGGTTAATGGGGAGTGAATATGATCAAAATGTGTTATTCTCATGGAAGAATGCACCACAATGAAACCCATTATTCTGTATAATTTAAATCATCATTAAAAAACTAAAAAATATTTGCTTCAAAAATAAAAATATAAAGAGAACAGTGTCACCATGAAGGATGAATGTCATCATTTGTAAGAGGCTAGAAATCTGGATTTTTATGTATATTTCCTGATTTTGGCATGAAATATAATGAAATGTTAAAATGGTCTTAACCATGAAAGACAGGGCAAGCCCATGTGAGGCAAGTTGGACAAAGCATGGCTGAGTGTGTCCTGTATGCCACTCGAGTGTGGCCTCTGACATATGACATGCACAATGAACTCTGACATATGCTGCAGTGACTGTCCAGCCTTCCTGAGAAAGAGCTAGTCCTAAAGGAGATGAGGGGCAGCTCTAGATAAGGCAGCTAGGGAGCTGCCCAGGGCTTTCACAAGGAGAAACTTTCATTGCAGCTGTTATCCCAGGCTTCCGGACAAGCCTTTAACTGGAACACCTCATACTACTCTTATCACCAGAGGGAAGGAAATGCCAAGGAGTTGAGGAGGATATAGAGATGCAGGAAGACTGAGCTCCAAAAAGAAGAGGGTGGGAGTGGGTTTGGGGAAACCCCAGGTTCTGAGATGAAACTGGGAGTTTGTCCCCAGGGCAACCACAGGGGCAGTCCAGGAACCCACACACTGGGTTTTCAAATGCTAAAAAACCCAATACTACTTTTAGTGCAGTAAAGACATGTGTGCCCTGCCTCAGGAAATACTGGTAAGAAAGGACATGGATTCATAAGTGCAAGAAGCCTTGCTGCCAATCCCTGTTGCACCATTAGCAGCTGCATGACTTTGGACAAACTCAGAGCCTCAGTTTCTCCATCTGTAAGGTGGGATTGATAAAAGTCACTGTCCTATGGTGCCACGGTGAGGTATTAGACAAGTTGACAGACTGCTACAGAGAACATAAAGGGTAGCATAGCTGCTGTTGACTGAAGTTCATTAACAAAAGGTATTTCTTCCCCTTCCTGATGCCTGTGACATTGAACTTCCGAGATGCCCCTAAAGTTAGGACAGCTTAGGTTCATTTGCTGCCTTTTTTGTGTACAGTACTGTGGCTTCAAGAGCTGACCAGACTCTTTAGAGAAGCATCATGTTCTGCTGACCAGACTCTTCAGAGAAGCATCTGTTTGGGTGGCAAAGAAGAGGGAAAAAAGAATCATCTGATTTAAAAAAAAAAAAAAAAAAAGCTATGTACAGAATTTCTCATTCCCAGCATGCAGGTTAATGAGGGGTTCCAAAAATTCAGGCAACCTAAATATGTCATTATTTATTTCCTAAGTTTTTCAGAATCAAGCTAGAGAGGCAAAAATTACTTCCAGGCAGCAGAAGTTGGAGGACCACCTTCCGTTCCTTTCCAAGATTTGTGGCTGTTTGCTGAATATTTGGAAGGGGCTGAACTTCGGGCATAAGCTATGGAAAAAAATGCACACAGGGGACACCAAGCCTGCCCTTAAGATTTGGGTATTAATCTACTGAGGGACATAAAACACACCTGTCACCAGAGCAGCCTGATTTAGATGCCCTCTTCTGTCTCCCCCACCCTGGAGATGCATGCCTACATGTCCTTTCTTGCCCTACCCCTAGGACCACATCAGATGCTTTCAGAGTTTCCCAAACACTGAAAAGTCTTGATCCACCACTTCTACTTATGTGCAACCAAAAATAATCTTTATTCTTCAAGTGACCCTGAAGTTAACAATATGCTGAAATTGAAGTCATTACTTTCTGAAACCTTTGACAGGCAAGTGCTGGGCAAGTTCATCAAATATTTTTGTGCATATTTGCTCCTGTGTGTTGGTGTCCTGCACACACCCAGCCAGCCACTGCACCCACTGCCATCGGGGGCACCCTCCTCACACTAGTTACAGGTTACATCATCTATTTTTCTTTTCCTTTTTGCTGTACTGGGGATTGAACCCCAAAATAGTCTACTACTGAGTTACATCCCTAACCTTTTTTACTTGAATAATCCCTTTTTATTTAATTTTTTATGGTACTTGGGATTGAATCTAGGACTGCTCTACCATTAAGCTACATTCCCAACACACACTTTTTAATTAATTTATTTATTTTTAAATTTTAAGACAGGGCCTCACTAAGTTGCTGAAGCCAGCCTTGAACTTGGGATCCTCCTACCTCAGCCTCCTGGGTAGCTGGAATTACAGGTGTGTGCCATCATGCCCAGCTATCATCAGCCCTTTTACAGATGAGGAAATTGAGGCTCAGGGAGGTTACAGTCTCAATGCACATGTCCCACAGGAAGAAGTAAACAGAGCAAACTACAGTCCAGAGCTATAGGGTTCCAGGGCTCATCAGGAAGCGAAGTTGCCCTGTGCTTGGGGCAAGCAGACTGGTGGACCCTGAGCATGTGTTCCTTTGGGACACTAAGTAGGAGCTCTGGTGTGCTGTGCTGGGTGTGGTCATTGTGCACAGAGGCCCTGATGTGGCCATGCCTCAGAGACCAGCAGTTTGTGCAGGAAGAGGTGTGGCTCCCAGGGCAGCTGGCCATACTTCCGCCTGCTCCTGTTCCAGATTTTGAGGGCAAGGAACAGAACTGACTGAACATTCTGAAGGCAAGAGTTCCCAACAGTAAGAATGTGCAAAGTGAGTTTTGGAGCTGTACTAGGAGAAATTGGGAAAGTGGTTCCCAGAAGCTTGGTTTTTGTTCCTGGGTACATTTTTGACATGGTTTTTATTCCCTGGAAGAGGTGGAGGGTGGTGTTTATTAACATAATTTCAAACTTGCAGAAAAGTTGCAAGAATGGTACGAAGAAATTCTGTATACCCTTTGCCTTTGTTCCAGATTCACCAATTGTTTACATTTGTCCCATTTACTCTCTCATTCTCTATACACACACATGCACACACAATTGTACAAATATGTAAATATATAAATATATAACTATTTCTGGTGCTAGGGACTGAGCACATCAATGGTATACCACTGAGCTACATCCCCAGCCCTTTATTATTTTTTTATTTTGAGACAGGGCCTCCCTAAATTGCCTAGGGTGGCCTTGAACTTGTAATCCTTCTGCTGACTCAGCCTCCTGAGTCACTGGGATTATAGGTGTATATACCTGGAATAATTATTTCTCTGTGGAATTATATATATGCAGTAGTATATTTTATGAACCCCATCTGTGTGCCTCCAAATTCTAGAAACAAGGACCTTCTCTTACATAAGCACACTATATGAGCAAAACTGAAATCAAAGATTGATGTAGTACTCTTCTCTAACCTATAAATCTTCAGAATTTGTGAATTGTCCCAGTAATGTCCTTAAGCTATTTCTTTTCCCCACATCCTGGATGCCCACTGAGTCTCACTCACTGCGTTTAGGTTTGTGATTCTTTAGTCTCCAAAGCAATCTGTTCTATTCATTTGATTTTATTATGTATTTAATTTTTTGTTGAAGCATCACATATATATAAAAAGTACTCCCATTGGTATCCAGCTTGATGAATTTTCACAAAGTCAACATACCTAGTCCTGGTTTTTAAGTGGTGCTTCTATGTGAGATCAAAAAAAGGAATCCTTTGGTTCTTAGAATGGTTGAGCCCCAATGTACAGCCAAAGCCTTGGAACCATGCAGCATGGGATGACTGACTTTGATTGAAGGGCCCCAGGGGCTCCCATTTAATTCATCTTTTGCTTCATAGCCCTGTTGTAGCATGTCAGAATTTCCTCTTTAAGGATGAATGTTATTCCATTGTAGGCATTATGCCACATTTTTTTTTACTCCTCTGATGAAGGCTTCCATCCATGGGGTTGCTTCCACCTTTTGTCTATTGTGAATGATGCTGCTGTGGACATGAGTTGGATTCCTGTGGCTTCTTGCACCTATTTCTGAGTGCCCACTGCATGTGCTTTGTGATTGAATTAAGCTGAACATTGGAAACAGATTCTAAAGCTCAGTCCTAACTCCAGGAATCTTCCTCAAGTATGTGTCAACTTGACCCAGACAAAAATCATCTGACCACAAACAAATTTCTCATCTGAAACAAAACACTGTGACCCAGAACAGGGCTACAGCTTTCAGGAATTGCTCATAGGTACAGGGAAAGAAGTGCGAGGTTCAACCAGCTATCATGGCCCTGGGACCTGACCTAGGATCTGCTGCTCCCTCCTGGAGTATCTCATATCTCAGCCCAGTCACTTGATTCCAGGAGGCCTGTTCACATTAGAAAAATTCTTGGCTTCATTTGTAGGCTATCCTAATCATCCTGTTGCATGAACAGCAGGCCCTTCTTCTCCATCCTGAGTGTTTGGCATCACCAGGAAATAGAAGATACCAAATGTGGGAGAGGCACAGCCGAGAGGGCTGCACCTTGTCCCCAGCATCAAGAGGCCCCATCTGAGTGTACAAGGGATAGCCCCATTCCATGTATAGGGAAACAGTGAAAATGCTAAAGAGATTATTCCTCTTCATTTTTAGGGCCTTTTTGGTCTTTGCTTCAGATAACTGTCACCTTCCGGGAGCCCAGAATTTAAATGCTGGTCCTGGGTTATTATAAATTATTTTTGCAGAAGAAGGGTCTTACCAATTGTATTTGCAAACAAAACAAACAAAAACTTCTATTCAATATCCAGTACCAAAACAAAACAACAATAATCTCTTTCTATTTGCTAACTCTATGTTGTCTGTTTTTGTTGTTATTGTTGTTCTTTTTTTTTTTTTTTTTTTTTTTGGCTTGTAAAACATACATAACATAAAATTTGCCATTTGAATCATTTTTAAATGTACAGTTCTGTGACACTGTTTATTCAAATTATTGTGCAACCATTGGCATTCCATCTCTAGAGCTTTTACATCTTATAGAACTGAAACTATACCCATTAAACAATAATTCTCCATTTCCCCTTCTTTAGTTCCTGGTAACCAGCATTCTGCTTTCTATTTCTGTTAATGTGACTACTATAACCATCATATGGATGTGTTTACTTCTTCTTTACCTATTTATTCACCAATGGATGCTTTATCACTTGGTTACTGTAAGTAATGCTGCTCTTCATTTCATGGGTTGCATTCTGTTTTTAAAGAATATAATTCAGTTCTCTCAGCCCAAATAAGAGTATTTTTACCCCTCTAATGAAGGCCCATGCACCCACAGGGTGCACATGCATGTGTGTTGTGGTGGATCCATGATAAGGCAGAAGGTGAATTTTAGCCACTCTTGCAAAATGCAGCTCCCAGTGTTTGCTAGCTGGGAGTGTGGAGCAGCTTAAATAACAGTACCATCAATTCAGTAATCAGAATGGCTAAGTTTTTGAAGTACCTCTGTACTCTTCCACAATGGCTGCACACATTGACATCTCTAACAACAGTGTATGAGAGTTCCCCTTTCTCCACATTCACACCACATTTGTTATTTTTTTGTCTTTTTGATAACAGCTCTTCTAACTGAGGTGAGATAATTTATCACTGAGGCTTTGATTTGTGTTTCTTTGATGATTAATGGTCTTGAACTTTTTTTCATGTATCTGTTGACCATTTGCAGGTCTTTTGAGAAATGTTTATTTGGATCCCTTGTTTGTGTTTTTAATACAGTTATTTGTTATCTGGCTATTGAGTTGTTTTAGTTCCTTATATGTTCTGAATATCAACACCTTGTCATATTTAGAGCTTGCAAATATTTTCTTTCTTTCTTTTTTTTTCTTTTGTAGCAGGGATTGAACCCAGGGGCACTTAACCACTGAGTCTTATCCCTAGCCCGTTTTATATTTTATTTTGACATAGAGTCTCACTAGTTGCTGAAGCTGGCCTTGACCTTGCAATCCTCCTGCCTCAGCCTCTCAAGTTACTGGGATTATCAGGCATGTACCACCATGCCCAGCACAAATGTTTTTCTCCTATTCTATGGGCTCTTTTCACTCTGTTGATGGTTTTTCTGTGCAGAAACTTTTTAACTTTTGTAATCTCATTTTTCTATTTTTGCTTTTCTTATTCATGCTTTTGGAGTCTTATCAAAAAAAAATACTTGCTCAGACTAATGTTTTAGAATGTTTCTCCTGTTTTCTTGCAGTAGTTGGGTAGTTTGGGATCTTACATTTTGAGTTGATTTTTGTCTATGGTTAGATATAGAAGTCTAGGCTCATTCTGCATGTGAATATTCAGTTTTCCCAGGATCATTTATTGAAGCACTGTCTTTACTCCAAGAGTACTAAAAATGTGTGTTTTGGGCACCTTTGTTAAAAATCAGTTGACTATAAGTGTGAGTGTTTATGTCTGGGCTGTCTGTTCTGTTCTGTCAGTCCACATGTCTGTTTTAATATCAAAGCATGTTATTTTGAGTACCATAACTTTGTAGTATATTCTGAGGACAGACTGTGTGATGCTTGCAGCATTGTTCTTTTTGCACAAGTTTTCTTTGGGCTTTTCAATGTTTTTTTTTATGGTTCCATATGAATTTTAGGATTCTTCTTTCTATTTCTATGAAGAATGTCATTAGCAATGACCTAGCATTTTGATAGCAATTGCATTGAATATTTAGATAACTATGGGGAAAATGAACATCTTAACAATATTCTTGTAATCTATAAATGTGAAATGTCTTTTCATTTATTTGTATAGACTTCAATTTCTTTCATAAGTGCTTTATGATTTTTGGTCAAAGATCTTTCAGTCCTACTCCTGAGTATGTATCCAAAGGACACAAATTCTGTATGCCGAAGAGTTTTCTGCTCTTCCATGTTCACTGCAGCATTATTTGTAATAACCAAGATATGGAATCAACCTACATGTCAGTGCATGGAAGCATAAAGAAAATGTGGTATACATTTCTCTCTGAATCCTTGAATTTCACATCCACAGATTCAGCCAGCCACAGATTCAAAATATTCAGGGGGATTGGCGGAGGTGAGGGTTTGCATCTGTATTGAAAGTGCAGAGGTCTTTTTTGCTTGTCCTTATTTCTGAAACAATACAGTGTAGCAACTCTCCATTGCACTGACACTGTATTAGGATCACAAGGATTAACATTGTTTTGCATAAGTAATCTACATATGATTTGCAGTATACAGGAGGATGTGCATAGGTTATATGTGAATGCTATGCTATTTTATATAAGGAACTTAACCATCCATAGAATTTGTTATGCAAGAGGAGTCCTGGAACCAAACACCTGTAGATACTATTGGACAACTGTAAACTGTTTGGGACATGATCATAGGAATCTTAGGTAGGGGAATAGGAAAATGAGGCAGGAAGGAAAGGCAGCCAATACCAGGTTCATTCCCACTGGGAACCCCTTGAAGACTGTGTGAGATTTCCTTCTAAAGGTGAGGAAGCTAGGTATTTATGCACTAACTCCCACTTGTCTTTGGCTGAGGGCTGCCCTAGGGTATTAATTCCCCAGCCTACCTCTGGCACAGGGCAGTCCCAGGCACAGAACGTCCTGAATCCTTGGGCAGAGACTTCTAGGTGCTTGTGGTAGAAAGCCATCTAAGCCTGAGGGAAGTGACTTCTGAGGGCTGTGGGCAGGACACTCATAGTACCTGTTACATATGTCTTATCTGAAATGATAAGCAGGGGTGGGGGTGAAGAACAAACCATTTGAGTTTCAGTAAATTTCAAATCTCAGTGGTTCATGACTCCACCACAAAATTACTAATCATCTTCACAAGACTGAAAATGTTCATCTTCACATTGGCTTACAATTCAAATTCCCTTTTCATAGTCTCTCAGCCTCTTCCTTCTCTAAACCACATATATGTGTTCTGAAGACCTTATCATTCTCAATTTACAGAAAAAAAATCATTCTTGTCCTATTTCAAAATTTGCATCTTGATGTTGCAAGTTGCAGATTTATGCCCTCTCTCAGTTCCTCCCCCTTTGAACTCTTACTCCATTCTTTTCAGTTTTCTTTTGTATTTTAGTTAAAACCAAAATTCTAAATACAGAAGTTATTGTCTGTAGGGACAGTGCTTTATGTTAACATTTCTTTAAAAATTTCTGTGGAGCAATTCTTCCCAGAAATGATCATCAGTGCAGTGTCCTCCAGTCAGTAGGTCTGGGGAATCCTGCCTACTCCACCCCTTCCCTGGAGACCTACACAAGTACACTGCCAGTCTAGAAGGTTCTGTGGAGTTCACAGTAACTTTGTCTAACCAGGTGTTTAATCTAGTTGGTTCCATGGGATGTCTCCAGCATTATAAGAGCAGTAACCTTTTATTTAAATCACACCTATTTAAGTTCTACACTACTAGTTCTGGGTGAAAAACATTTGGGGAAATGCTACATTGCATACAGACCTCAACTCTTGGTGTATTTGAAATTAGTAGGTCTTTGGAGTGGGTTGTATAAAAGCGGTGAGATACAAGGAGTTTTATAGCTCAGCATTTACCCAGTTTTTTTTTAACTAGGAAAAAAAAAAAAAAAAAAACCACATAACTAATGTTTTGGAAAGAAGAGTAACTGATTCCATATTGAAGTCAACCCTGGTATATAACTAAGCAGATTTGTCAAGTGAAAACAAGAAAAATGGGCTGGAGTACAGCTGAGCACAGTTCTGAATAGCAAAGCCCTAGCTTCAGGGAAGGAGGGGAACAGGGAGCAAAGAACATGATAATTGACAGTTACTTAGCCATGTTCATTGATACACATCTTTTTTTCTTTTTTTTCCTGTGTTTTTCAAGGCCTGTGCCAGTGAATTGCTCGCACTTCTTACAGCAAAATTAAACTCCTGTCACCTGAGTATTAAACCACTAAGTCCAGGAGTTCTAAAGAAAAGTGATCTAATTCCTCTGTTATTAACTTCAGGCTTTCTATTAATTCCACCATGGGGAAAAAAAGAAAGATTTGCTGGAGAGAAACAAAGAAGAAAAAAAAAAAAAAAAACCTATCACCCATATTGCCCCCCCTCTAATTGCTCTACAAGAAATGAGCCCAGGGAGTGAACATCCTGAAACTGATGCACCCAGATTTTTGCTCTATGTGATTCTACAAAAATTCATATATAAATGCATCTATGTACATTACATAAGTGGGTTCATAGACTGCATACTGTTTTGTGACTTGTTTTTTCTGCTTAACATATTATTGTATTGATACATGGATATATAACATATGACTATAGATTATACATCTCAAAAATATATACCAGAATCACCATTTATAGGATGCATAGTATTCCATGATATTGCTGAACCATGCTTTATTTACTCAGTCCACAGGTGTTAAACATTAAGTTCTTTATTCATTGTTCAGTATTATAAATGGTGCTGCCAAGAACATTCCTCTACATGTCTGACTATTTCTTTAGGTCAATTCCTACAGTTACAAACATTGCATTGAATAGTTTTCATACTTAAAATGTTGACATATACATTCAGATTGCCTTCCAGAAAGGGTGAGTCATTCTTTTCCCATTAGTGCTTGTAGAAAGCCCAATGAGGTCAGCTGTCTGTAAGAAGGTGGAAAAAGGGAAGTGAATATGATTACTATATCCACACTATAGCATTCAGGAAAGGCAGAGCAGGACAGCTGGGGGGCACCAAAGTTTGAGCCAGAAGAGGTATTAGAAACTCATTGATGTATTTAATGCTTGAGGAAACCAAAGTACAGAGGAGTTAAGCAATGCTCCCTGCCAAGACCAAGTTCCCAGAGTTAGCAAACCTCTTAAAATGGACAACCCCAAACTTTAGGCGTAATTTTCAAAAATGAGAAAAGTTACTCTCATGTAAATACAAATGGAGTGCTGTGGTTTAAGTGTGTCACTCCAAAGTTTATATGTTGGAAAGTTAATTCTCAATGCAACTATGTTGAGAGGTGACCTTTAAGAAGTGATTGGGTCAGTAGGACAAACCTGATGTATTCATAATCAGGGGATTGGGTTCCTGATATAAGGATGTTTGGCTGCTTTCTCTCTCTTGTATGCATGTCTCTTGACTTTCCATCTTCTGCCAGAACTATCAGAAATAAATATCTGCTCTAAATAAATTATGCAATATTGGATATTCTGTTATAGCAGCACAAAACAGACAGATAGTGTGTGTCAAAGATTGGTTTTGACTCATTAATGAGACCATCAGTGGCATATTAAAGCTGGTTCCAGATGGCAGAAACTGGTTAATACCATCAGTGGGTAAAAGATTAGCCTCCTGACCCTGCTTTAACATCTACTGTGAACCAGCTTTTTATAGCTAATCTGGATATTGCCAACATTCAACTTTTTGACCTGCAAACAATGAAATCTCATACAGTTTAGCCTAGCACAAAATTGGGTAATGAAACCAAAACCTTTGGGGTTCTGTATCCTATTAAACAAATATCATTTGTGGCTTATCAATCTTCCACAAGTTAGCATTTGACTTTATTGACTTTATAGAGAATGGATCTTAATCCAACTAAGACTCAAACAAAATGATATCCTGGATGAACCTTAAATAGTCTTGTTAGTGCCCGACTGTAATTTTAAATGAGATTTATTTATTTATTTATTTATTTTATTCCAAACTTGGCATAATTGTCTTAATGGTAGGAACAATCTCTGGTGGCTGAACTGATGATCTGTGAAAGGACAAGTTTGATCTACCTTGTCTGTTGAACCTACCCAAGCTACTCTCCAAAGGAGTTTCTCTGAAAGCTGGCAGGCTAACAGGGCACTATAGTCAGCTTTCAGTTCTCATTTCTTATTCCAATGGACTGCGGACTTGTTTTCCTAAGACGCTGGGGAAGAGGTGCTTCCCACTGTGCAGGAATCTACTCTTATCAGATTTTCAGCCAAATGCCAGTGGAGAGCCCTGGTCACACCTGGAAAGGCGAGCTGAATTGGAATGCCCGTTGGTCATCTTGCCAGCCCTATTTTGTAAATTCCAGAATGCTAGTCCCCACTCAGCATGCTTGTCACTAACAGCAACCAAACAAGCCACTTACATTCATTCCGTACAACCATGGGCCTCTTCAACTTGAGCCCCATGAAGGCATTGATCAATGCATTTCAATTCAAGATTTTCATAATTTATCATCTCAAATCCTTTTTCCAGAGTCCATTGGATGTAAAATTGGCAGCTTTTTTTTTTTTTTTTTTCTCAATGGCATATAGGATAAAGGTGTGTCTTACAAATCAAATTTGATGGGGCACATGATGATTTTGTTTTCTTCCTTATTATAACTCCAGTCTGATGCTTAATACATATTCTATCAATACTTCTTAAAAAATATAAAACAAAAATGCAAAATCAAGCTTAAAACACAAATGCTAAAACTAACCAGTGCTGTAGAAAACATCAGGGACAACTCTCAGAAAAAAAAAAACAATTGTTATTTTTCTTGGTGTTTCTATTACATAACTTATTACTGAACCTTAAAATATAAAGCCAAAAGCAGAAATATGGTGCTACCTGTGACTTCTAATTTAACACAAAATTGATCCTTCAACATCTGACAAAATATATCAAGGCCCCAGTAGGATGATTGCTTCAAGATAGAGCCTCAAAGCTGCTTCCACTTTTCATATATTGAACTATAGATGCTGTATGTACCCTTTAAAAAATGTTTTTCTATTTTCCTATGGAAGCACTAAATTGGAGGTTATATGAAAGTATGTGTTCTTCAGGATAATTTTGAACATTACTTTAAAAGCCTAAGCCTGGCTTAGGCTGCTGGAAGTTCACTGAATCAATGGCACATCCCTAGCTATAGTACTCCCAGCCCTTCACAGCCTCCACCATATTGGTCAGGAGCAGCTAGAAAGGTGAAGCCAACATAGGTCTCTATTATTTGTTAGAAGCTTCACTGAGATCAGATGAGAGCTACTGCATCCTCAGGGTGCATCCACAAAGATGTCTTTTGGTGGCAAATAACTGAAAATCTTCAACAGTATCTTTTTAGTGGAAGCCACCACTTCAGCTACTTCTCTATCCTGTCTAACTGAGGTTAAAATGGACTGGCCAGAGCTCTGCTTCCTCCATGTCCTGATTTACCCCCTGTCTGGAAGGCAAAGGAACAGGGAAGTTACCAAGAAGAAGGCGGAAGAGGGAAGGGTAGTCAATGGATTCAAAAACTAATGTGTGCTAGAACCTGCTCTGAGCTCAGGGTATATAGTAGTGGACAAAAAGCAACATACCTGCAGTGTGGAATTTATATACAGGGAGGGGCCATTGTGGCTCCATGAATAATCCACAGGCAGACCCATCACCTCCAATGGTCAACATGTAGGCTGGAGGGTGTATTAGGTCGGATTCCCTGGAAACAGGACCAGAGCTGAAGATTTTTTTTTTATATACTCCCGAGAGAAACTCACAGTGGAGAGGACCTTGGATCTGGGGAAAGAGATCAGCTAAGGCTTTAATATCATCTTAGATATGAGACATTACCCATCTTAAACGGAGCTTGAGGATTTTGTACATCTTACTTCAAAGTGGTCCCAATGAGGAGTGAGGGAGTTGGAGTCCTGCACAAGGACTCATGTCCCCAGTAGGTATTGTTAACACATTCTGCCACCTTGGTCCCACCCAACACTTCTAGAACCCTTGTAAACCAGACCTCTCACATTTCTGTCATCAGCTCCCACTGGTCATTGGTCAAAGACTGACTTTGGGGTTCCTTGTTTGTCTCTGTGTATCAGATGAAGCTGATTCTAGCCATCTGGTGCCTCCACTGGCAAAGGATATGGAGTCAGCTGTGTAGGATGAGGTTCTCTTCTCTTGACCATACTTCCTATGTATATGAGGTCCCCTTTGGTGGAAGTACAAGTGAAGCAAGATCACTGTGAAGTCTGATGTTTCAATCTCAGGAATATCCAACAGGCTAGAAACTACGGACACTAGTTCAATGTCTTGTGGTGTCACACACAAGGAACACTGAGTACTTAATTTTCTGGGGCTCCCCTAATTTCAATAGACTATCTATTGTATCATGCTTCTCAGACCCTATGTCCCTGTAGATTTAAGGTGCAGGTGGGGACCATGTGATGTGAAGATCTCCCTCATCCACACTGCACAAAGACTCATGTTCCCAGCAGGTATTGTCAACACATTCTGCCACCTTGGTCCCACCCAACACTTCTAGAACCCTTGTAAACCAGACCTCTCACATTTCTGTCATCAGTGAGTATGTTATCAAGAGTCCTTAGTCACAGGTCAGACTTTAAGAGTCCCAACAAATCAGATTCAGCCACTCACCCCAAAAATCAAAAGGGAAAAAGTAACAGTGAAAAACAGGAAGGGAATTTTAATCAATATGACCACATTGGGAAGGCAAATTGAGATCAAATATCTCAGCCCTGTTAATGAGGCACTGACAGGAACTTTAGGTTTAAATAGAGGAACAATTGGGACAGGAGGTAAGAGGTGTGCATAATTAAGTAGGCTTGATCAAAATGTGACCTGGTTGATCATTCTTAGTTGAGTTCTGTGAGGGGGTTCTGGAGAAGTCGTTATCATTTGAGGGGGCAATATCCATTTGCTTCTCAGATGTTTATCTATTAGACCTGTGATCCAGGAAGGGGGCAATTCAGTTCCCATGAGATGATTACTCCTGCTTAGGAGGACATTCTCACCATGAGGCAATCTCCCTGCAAGGCTCCACTATTCCCCTGCAGTGGCACCTAGAATAGGGGTCTGGAATAGGACATTGTAAAAGCAGACAGTTGGGTGTTCCTGCAAAATTTTGAAAATACCAGAGTTACCCTTATCTTGGTGTCCTCAGTCTTGAAGGGGAGTGAGATAGTTTAGGTAAATTTAGGGTTAATAAAACTTGTGTTACACTCCTTGAGTGATTGACATGCCTACATGCAGAGCCAAAGTTTAAGGTAATAAAGGGGACAGATATCAGTGAAGGAACAGATGACAAGTTTTATCCTGCCTTTTGTTAGCTGGTGGGCATCTGCAAGCCCAAGGGAAGAGTCAGTGCAAAGGTGGCCTCTCCGAGTCCCTGGTATAGATAATGTGAATTGTTAAACCCTCTTAAATCACCATCAAACATTAAAAGTATACGTCAGCTGAGGGCTTTGCCACATTACCTCAGTGAACTCTGACAACTATGAGAAGCCTCGTTGTACCCTCCATTTAGGGATGAGGACATTTAAATGGTCCAATTGTTTACTCAGAGACACACTGCTCAAAGCAACAGAGATAAAGGAATTCCAACAGGCTAGGCATGTTGTCAAAATTTTGCTTCTGAAGATTAAATTATTCATTTGTATTCGTTTCCCTAAGATTGTACTATTTACTACTTGGAGCTAAAAATGGAAAGTTACTCACCTCAAACCACTACTTTCACTTAGCTCAGAGAATGGAATTGGGTTGGGTGATTACCATTTTCTCTACATAACTGTGTTATTGGAAAGGTGTTTCTTTTTTCTTTTGTTTTTTTTAACTCTGAAATAAAAAGTGGAATAAAAAGATAGTAAATGTTGCTTTTTGGTAAATAGAAGGTTCTAATTTGATTAAGTTGATATTTTCAACCAACAGGGCTAAGATGAACTATTGCCTAAATGCTGTTTAGTTCATTTGCTCTCCATGTGGAATAAAAAATTAAGGGCAAAGTTCTACCTATAGGGATACCCCCAGTCTTTGTGCAAATCCAAAAAAAAAAGCAGACCCCTAGGCACATTCCTGGTCTGCAGAAAGTACCTGGGGCAGAATGTAGGGCTTAGATGCTTAGGGTTTGGGAATCCTAGCTCCAGCCATATTTTAGTTACCTCATAGTTCTCACCTCATACCACACACAAAATTAAATTCCAGATGAGTAAAAGGCTTACAAATAACTAGATCTATCATCTTTAAATAAAACTATATATAAGTCTTAGTTGTAAGTAAAGAGACTGTTTATCACTTCAAGATAAGGAATATCTTCCTGGACATGGGTCAATAAGTAAAAGTCATAGTGAAATTTTTGATAAATTTAATTCTGTCATCATTAAAAAGCTTAGGACATTTAAAAGGCATAAAAACAGTTTGAGAGAAAGTATTTGAAATATATGAGACAATGGATTCATATCCACAACTTATACAACTTAACAAGAAAAGCAAAGAAATCTCAAAATGGGCAACAGATAGATGAGCAGGCAGTTCCTCAAAAAACGAAATACAAATAGACAACAAAAACATAAATGGGGCAAAAATGAATGAAAACAATACAAAACAAAAATTGCCTGTACTCATCAGATTGGCCAAAGTTTAAAACTCAGATAATATCAAACGAGTGACATGGACATTTTCAAAAATGGCAGAGGCAATATAGAAGAAGCACCCAACCACCTGGACAGCAGTGTGGCACCACTTATAACCTGTTAAATGCATCAGCCTTGACATTTTATTTGAGGTTTCAGGTGGTGCACAAGGGAGCACACACAAGTTTGTTCACTGCGATACTGCTGGAGAAAGCAGTCATTGAAAATGACTAGTATCTATTGAAATAGAATGAAGATTGTGGTATGTGCCCATGGTGGAAAATGATTTCCATTAAAGTAGATGAACTAGGGCTTCACGTATCAATGTGGATAAATGTCATAATATTTTGTTGTCTGAAGTTAGCAAGATACAGAAGAATACATCTGTATTTCCATTGGGTGGAAAAAGCACAGTGATACGACTCAAGAATGATACACCCAATAGTGGTTTACCTCTGAGAAGATGGAAGCGAATATGAGTGATGGTCAGTGGAGATTAGTTTTAACTGCAGTCATTCATTTTTTAAAATGGAAACATATTCTTCTTTTATGTTCATAATTATAATTAAATTTCAAGATATAAATGCAAACACCCTTGGTGTAACACAAAGTTGTGGTTTCGTTTTTGTTTTGTTTTATCTTTTTGGCAGTATTGGATATTGAACCCAAGGCCTCACATATGCTAAGCATGTGCTCTGCCACTGAACTACATCCCCAGTCCTCAAAAAGTACTTAAAAGGCAATGTTCTTCTGAGATGCTCCAGCATCATTCTCAAGGTACTCTGCTAAAAGAGGAGGGGAATAAACCTCCATTAATTTTTTGTTCCCATGATAATAGTTCCTGTTGGCAAAAGTTATTTGAGAGTTTGGAAGAAGTCCATTGTTTTCCAGATGTCTTTAGGGAAACCCCCAGCATGGGATGCACCCTCCAGACCATGATAAAGCAGATAGTAGAGGAATTGTGTAGGCCATGTGATTTTGCAGGTCCTGGAGGTAGGTCCAATCCCATAGTGCTGATTCTAGGATTGTAAAAGTCCACCACACCCCAAGGCCAAATGGATGCACTTGGGGCATAGAAGAAATTCCATAGCTGGGAGCCAAGCACTTAACTTTTCCCACACCCTAGGTTTCAAGTCTTCATCATATCAGCTACACATCCCTTTTCAAACCACTGATAACATTCCTGCGTGAAACCAGGAATTTGAAAAGCACTGTAACAGAACTTGCTCTATAAGCACTTTCTTGTTTTATTTTTACTTGACTTTCAAAGATATTTTCTCCTTTTATCTAACCCTAAAAGGAAGAAAACAAGATTTGGGGTCCCTCCCTTTTCCTTCCTCCCTCCCTGCATGCAGGGATTCATAGAATGCCTTTGCTCCCCATTAGAGGAAAATTGACTCCTAGTGGGCAAATCTAGATTAGAGACTTGGGCACACAGGCAGATTGGGACCCCACAGAAACTGTCTTTTGTAGTCCTAGACTTTTATAGATGGAGATTAAATGGCCTTTTTTTTTTTTTTCAGTTTGGGAGACTGTTTTAAATGTCTTTTAGTGTTAACTTTCTGCATAATAATGATTGCCAAAATTAGGAGAGAATTTAAATAGGAAGGAAATCAGGCAGCACTTGGGTGCCTGTTGCAAAGCATTTTAATCTTATTGTCCTGTTTAACTCTCCAGCCCCACCCCCATCCCACTGCACCAGCCTTGGAGATTTAAGCATGAGGGCACCCAGATGGGCGGAAGGGTTCTTCACTCACCCAAGGTGGCCCAGCCCACAGGGGATGCTGAGACAGGATTTGAAGGCTGTTCTCTCTGAGCCCAAAGCTGGTGTGCTCACCACCATTACTACACACTACCAAAGTACAGACCACCTTGAAACTATACAAGGTTGCTGCTTCTCCTGCCATATGGAGAGTTTACCCGGAATGATTATAAGACGGTACAAATTAGTACAGACTCCTGCACTAAACTGGAGAGTGGCAGGCCCAGCCTGGTCCAGGCCCAGCCCTGGGTGTGACCTCAAAGGACTGGTAAAGAACCTGTTCCTTCCCAAATTATTCTCCCATTCTGGGTCTGGATGCCAGTTCACATGCAAAGTCACCCACTGAATACCTCATGGTTCATTAGGCATGAATGCTGACAAGTTAGGGAGCCTAAGGGCACTGGGTTTCTGAGGAGAATGAGGGAGGTCAAACCACACCTGCCTTCTTCTCTACTCTTTTCACTGCTAGGCCCTTCCTTCTGGTTTCTTCCTGAGCAGTCCCCACCCATACCAGTAACCCTTTTCTCTCCCCCAGCATCTCATCTAGTTTACTTTTTTTTATTTTACTTTCTGCAGTGCTGGGGATCAAGTCAGGCCCTCACTCATGTTAGGCAAGCACTCTACCACTGAGCTATACCACAGACCTAACCACACCACCCTTTTGTTTTTTGAGTCTTGGTGTGCATCCCTACAGGGAAAAACAGCCAGCCAGTACCCTGGGTTTTATCACTTAAAGTCTACTGTGCTCCCTACTTGCTCATGGTCAATCTTGGGTTCAGACCTTTGTTACCATATGGTTTTGTGGGAATGACACTGTCATACAGGGTTCTGGGCCTAAGAACTACTATCTCACTAACTTTTGCCTTGGCAACCTGATGCCCTGCCTCACCCTCTGACTGCACCAAAGAATAGCCGCTTGTCTCTGTGGTTACCTTTCCAGGAGTTCACATACTTCCTGGGTGGCCAAGCAAGTGAGCTGTGAGAAGCAGGATTTACTTGCCAGCTTTGTATGTACTTTGCCAGTTCCTTTCCCTTCTTGAAGGAATTCTTGACAGGTGTTGAGGTCTTTAGATAAGTGGGTTTGGAAAAACTTCAAGTAGTAGCACCAACTTCAATAAATAACTTACACTGAGTTGCTAATGGCTTTAACATGGAAAGCTTAGGTTAAAACTGGTCCCTGTTGGTGGGTGACAAGTTATCTCTATTTGTCTGCAAAGAATGAAATTAGAAAGAACCAAGTATAAAGGATGAAGGTAAAAGTCAATAGAAATTAAGAACATACAAATAAATACAAATTTATCAAGGAATGATGCTGGGAACACCTGAAATCCAATTAGTGGGACCTGAGAATGATTTCAGAGAGGAAAGGATGTTCTGTGATGCTAACTTTTGCTGGTTGGGAGGGCCTAATGGGTATATTAACATAATTCTGAGAGGCAGGCATGACCCTGGAATATTAAATTCTGGTCCATTAGCAAATACTAACTAATGCTTTTAGACAGGTGAGTCAGGATTGAATGAAGCAGGAAGAAAAATATGGAGGGAACTGAACAAAAATGCCCTCATCTGGTAGGGAAGGGTCCCACAGTGATCTAACTAGGTACAACCTCTGTCCACCTTTGTGTCTCAGGGTCACTTGCACTATAGATAAATGACATTAGTGGTGATTTACTATCCCAGTGCTGAGTGAAAGCCCATTGTTTGTTCTTGTGTATGGCTAGATATAGAAAAGAAAGTACATATGGGAAATGGAGGTTTAGAGGTGCAGCCAACGGTGTCAGTAAGAGCTGCATCTGAAGGCTATAGCTGGAAAGGTCTAACTAGAAAGGATCAACTGCCTCTTTTGGGGAAGGGCATTAGGGATTTTTTTGTTCACATCAGTATGGCAGCCATAGGTTGACTGGAGGGTGGAAAGATGACCTAGTGACCTGTCTTCCTGCCAGGTTGAGAATTCTCTCTACAAGGTTTGCCAGAGGCCATGGATGGCCCCTGAACTGGGCAGTGCTCCCTGCTTCCTAATGGGCCAGGAATGACTATCCTGTAGAGCATAGCTGTAACAAAGTGAAGGGGACCCACCTTTAGTGTGGTGGGGCTTCAGTAGAGGCACACAGACTCCCCTTCCTTGTTCCCATCTTTTTATTACCTCCCTGTACTTCAATTTTCACATGCATCCACTCTCTTTTTCTTATTTTCATAGTAATTTTGATTATGGTATATTTTAAGCATACAGAAAATCACATAATACTGCAACACCTATTGCTCACCTCAATAAAATCTTTTTTATTGGTTCTTTTTAATTATACAATCTTATTTTGCTGTTTTAAGAAATAAAACCTCACAAGTGACTGAGCATATCACCTGTGAACATCTCCATCCATTTTGCCTACCTAGAATTAACCACTAGGATTAAGATTATAATCCCTATACATATTGGGATTGCCTTTACATCTATGTGTGTATCTGTAAATAATACCTAGCACAATTTTCCATAGTATTAAACTTTATATACTCAATGTAATGCTTTTCATTTTGCCTTTTTTTCTTTTACAAGTGCTTTTTGAATTTTTATCTCTCTGTATGTTACTATATATACCTCTGGTTTGTTAATTTTATATACTATGTAGTATTCTGCTTATAATTTGTGCTTTTACAAGTAATGGTGCAGCAAATATTCTTGTAAAGTTCTCCTTGTAAAGTTCCCATGCACAAAACTTTCTCTAGATGCTTACCTAGGTTTCTATTATCTTTAACCCTAAAAATATTTACAAGTTGTTTTCCAAAGTGGATCTATGAATAATATTTCTCCAACAGCATAAGGAGGATCCTCTTTTCCCACATCCTGGAATTGTCAAACTTTTTTGTTGTTGTTAATTTGATGGGTATGAAACAGGATCGCCTGATAATTTTCTCTCCCAAGGCCCCAGAGCTTCTGGAAGCTGCACCCACATTCCTCACCCCAGTCACACACACAATGGGATGAATCAAGCATGAAGGGCTTGGCTGACTTCTCTCTTTTCTGACCTCTACAAATTGGGTGCACTCAGAGCTATTTGCTGGGATCCTTTCTCCACAGACATTCTATCCTTAGATAATCTCTCCCTGTCACAGAGTGACATATAGGCCAATAAGTTCCAAATGTATAAATATCACCATCCTGAATGCCGAAAACTACTGAATAGACTTATTTGATAATAAGCAACTGAATTAACATTTAACTTGCCCAAAGTCCTACTCAATTTTCCCCACAAGCCTAATCATTCTTCATTCTTCCCCACGTCAGTCAAGGGCATTGCCATTTATGTGATTTCTCAAACCAAAAACTTAGGTGTCATTCTTGATTCTTTCCTTTCCATCACCTCCACATGCAATCCACCCAGTCATATCAATTTCTACGGCAAGTTGTTTCTGAATTTTCCCCTTCTTTCTGTTCCTACTGCTTCCCTTGCTCCCAGGACAATATCATCTCTTGCCTGGATCACTGCAGTTGCTCCTAAGTGGTTCTATTTCTCCTCTTGCCCTTACAAACCATCTCTAACTGGAATCCAAGATGACCTTTTACTTCCCACACCCATGCTGGAGATTAATCAAACCCAGGACCTATGCATGCTAGGAGAGTGCTCTACCACTGAGCTACAACCCCAGCCCCACTAAAACCATCTTTTTAGACCATAAAACAATAAAATAAAAGGTCATTTCCCTATTAAAGCCCCATAATATTTTTTTATTATAGAAAACTAAAATTCATAAATACTATGATCTATAAGCTAGGCAAGATCTGGCACCTTTCTGCTACTTTTTCTACATACTTCCCCAGACCCTGGAATTTTGTTCAGTGGGCTCTTCCTTTGATCTTGTCATAGTTCCCTTGTCATTCAGGGCTCTATCACTTGCTCAAAGTCCTGTTCTGATCAACCCACACTAAGTAGCAGAGCCCCTTAGCTGCTTCCTACAACACCACCCTAAACTACCTTTGTTCTGGAACTTCTTAGTACTCACTGTTATGGTCCATCGATTCTATAGGAGTGTCATCTCCATTAGAATTGAGACCTTCTCAGCGTTACTCTTCATTTGAGTACCTGGCATGAAGTAGATTTCCATAAAGGATTATTAAATTGATGAACAATTTTTTTCATTTTTTTCTCTGTAACCTGTAAACTCAAATGAAGCATCTCTCCTTGAGTCAGGATGGAATATAAGCTGCTACTTAAGACAAAAGAACATTTACTTTGGGCTAGAATAGTAGTTCTCAAGCTTTTTAATCTCAGAACCCCTTGACATGCTTAAAAAATGATTGAGGACTGCCAGACACAGTGGTGCACACCTGTAATCCCAGCTACCTGGGAGACTGAAGCAGGAGAATCTGAAGTTTGTGGGTAACCTAGTGAGGCCCTGCCTCAAAATTAAAAATAAAAATGGGGGAGGATATAGCTCAGTGGTAGAGCATTTGCCTAGCATGTGTGAGGCCTTCGATTCAATTTCCAGCACTGCAAAAAAAAAAAAACACCCCAAAGAATTTATATTCATGTGGATTATGTCTATAGATATTTACTATATTAGAAAGTAAAATGAAAATTTTAAATGTTTTTTTTTAATATTTATCTTATTGTATTTGGGGGAGCTACTAGGGATTGAACTCAGGGTTTTCTACCACTTAGCTATATTCCTAACTGCCCTCCCCCCGCCCTCCACCCCTCCCACACTTTTTTTTTGAGATGAGATCTCAGTTACCCAGGCTGACCTTGAATTTGTGATCCTCCTGCCTCAGCCCCCTAAATTGCTGGGATTATAGCCATGTGCCACCACACCCAGCTAAATTTTTGTTGTTGGTGTTGTTTTCAGAGAAGCAATAATAGGCCTATTATGTGCTAACACAAATCACATATGAAAAACAACACTTTCAAAAAATAGTGCGAGAGTAACATACTTGAGTGGTTCTTCTACATTAAACAGTGTCTAGAAGGTGCCAATAAAGTTACTACATTGAGAAGGTGGGAAGGTAGTTCAATGATAGAGCCTTTGTCTGGCATGTACCAGGCCCTGGTTTCAATCCCCAGTACTCCCCCCCCCCCCACACACACACACAACAATCCTGTTGAATAAGTGAATAGTTGGGCTTGAGATTTTAGAGCAGCCTTCAGGGTCAGATGCAGACCCTTCACGGTTTCATAGGTAGGGCACAAAAGACAACAGAAATCTTTTCCAAGAAATGGCCAAGTTCCCCCCACATTTCTTCTTAGGTACTGCAAGGAGAGCACCTAAGCACTTACCACCCCTAACACTTTCCTAGCCCCAATCAGTCTTTTCCTTTTTCCCTGTCTTCTATCATTTAGTTTTATTTCTTAAATTTTTTATTTATTTTATTCATGTATTCATTTTAAGAGACAGAGTTTGGCTATGTTAGCCAGACTGGTCTTGAACTCCTGGGTACAAGTGATTCTCCTGCCTCAACCTCCTGAGTAGCTAGCTACAGGTACTGACCATCATTACTGTCCTTTCTCTCATTAAAAAAAAAAAAAATGCAAGAGTGCACACCTGTAATCTCAGCAACCTGGGAGGTTGAGATAAGAGGATCACAATTTTGAGGCCAGACTCAACAACTTAGCAAATTTCTTAATAACTTAAGAAGAACTTGTCTCAAAATAAACTTAAAAAAAAAAAAAAGGAGTGGGGATGTAGCTCAGTGGTAGAGTGCTTACCTAATATTTGTAAGGCCCTGTGTTCAATTCCCAGTAATTAAAAGAAGGAAAGAGAGAGAGAGGAATAATTCTATAATTTTAATGTCCTTAAAAATGTTTGTAAACCATATGTGTCCTTTCTTTTCTTCTCTTCTTCTCTCTCTGTCTCTCTCTCTCTCTCTTTTTTTTTCCAGTTCTGTGGTTCAAACTCAGTGTCTGGCACATGCTACCCAAGTACCTCTGCACTATGTCCCCACCTCAGGTGTATGTCTTTTAAATAAATTTTATTTCGAAAATGGGGCACGAGGGGGTGGGGGAAGGAAAGATAGTAGAATGAGACAGATAGTATTACCCTATGTACATGTATGATTATATGAACGGTGTGAATCTACTTTGTGTACAACCATAGAAATGAAAAGTTGTACCCCATTTGTGTACAACAAATCAAAATGCAGTCCGTAAAAATAAAAAATAAATAGATAAATAATAGATTGCCACAAAAATAAATAAATAAATAAATTTATTACTATGACCCAAATATTGATTATAAAAATTTTAATGTAGGGAATTCCTTTTGACAAAAATGAACATGGAGGCCTGGTTTTTAGTAGAAAGTAGTTATTCCTCTCTGTATTTGTGTTGAGCAACCAAAGTGTGTGCATATTCTTTTCATTATTATAATACTAAAACCCAAGTTCTTCCCCAATACCGAAACCTAAGTTCTTCCTCTTTTTAAGGGGAAGCTGGCCCCTCCCCCTTTTTTTTCCCCCTATTTAGAGGAAATTCACAGAGCCGAGATTAAAAAAAAAAAAAATGTGATGGTCATCTCTGTGGAAGTGCCAGAGCTCCCCAGGCTCTGTGGACGTGCCACGCCTCTGCACTTCCTGACGTCATACTATTTTTGTCTTTGAATAGCTCATTGACACAATCGCCTCGGAGATCGGAGAACTGAAACAAGAGATGGTGCAGACAGATGTCAGCCTGGAAAATGGCCTGGAACCTGCTGAAACTGCCAGGTGACCGGAGACGCGGTTAGGTGACGGTCGTGAGAGAGGGACTCTGGGAAGTCCATTAGCTGTGAGGGCTAACGTTCCTCACTCCTCTGAAGTTTGGGAACTGGGAGTGCTGTGGCAGCTCCAGATGAATTTCTCTGTGGGAGGTGGGAGTGGCCTAGAGCTCCTGGTCTGCTTATTTTAATCCCTTTGAAGGCACTTGAACTTTATACCTTCTCAATTCCTCCTGGCACCAGAACCCGGAAACCTAAAATTGTCTGTGCCATGTCCACCTACTCACAATGATGGAAACAATAACGCAGCGGATCCTCGGTGTGCAAAGTAGAATTCAGTGTAACTGTGTCATTCTTCTGAAGGTTTAAAGGGGAGCAACTAAAGAGGATGGACTCATTTTGCATTCTCAGGTCAGAAAAAAAAAAAATCAATAAAACTGGTAGTTAATGTAGCCATTAACCTGAAAAATGATCCAGTGTATTGGAAACTGGATGTGCTCCTTAATGGTTAAGGAAGGGGAGGCAATGTGCTCTTCTGGTTAAGCTTAATACCTGTTCACATATTGCACATTCTCTGAAAATGTAATAGGAGACTAGTGTTTAAGTGGAGAATGGGGGTGCAGGAGCCAGGGTGGAGGTGGGAGGTTGGAGGTAACCTCTTACAGCTCTTTGGTGTTATAATTCCTTGCTAACAAAGACAACAGAATAAATCATCACAAAAGTCAGGGAAACGTGGTGCTTTGGAAGCCAGATTCATTATCAGCTTCCTCTCTTTTCCCAGAAAGTGGGGTGGAGGCTACTTACTTGGAGGAATATGAAGCTAAGATTTATGGTGCAGGTTTTGCTTGCAAGTCATGGGACAGGCAGGCAAGCCAGGTGTTTCTGGTTGTCCAGGCAAGTTTCAAACCAGCTTGACTTGTTCCCTGCTGTAGACTGAGGGGAGGGAGGACTATCTCAGGGAGGTGCTGAGCTGGAAGGTGGTGTTTTGATGCTCTCCCTTTCTGGAGCTGCAGTCCCCCTTAGCCGTGGAAGTTCTGTGTGCCTTCTGTGTCCTTGCTTTTCTACAAAGTGACTGGGGTAGACAAGATGTTCCTCACACTTCCTGCAGCAGTCAGGCATCCCACTATCTCTTGACTTCAATGTAAAGGGTTTTGATTAATTAACTTATTTTTCCCACAAACTGGATGAATGTACAATGATTTTCAGTTAGAGGAGTCCATCTCATATTCAGAGTAATTCAAATGTGGTGGAACTTAAGCCAGGGGATTCCTCTTTACCCTTTCCATTGTTGACCTAAAATTAAATTGGGAATCCAGGCTGCTCAACAGTGTGAAGTGGGTTTTCAGAGCACTGATTTCTTTTACATCCAGGAAATAACACGCTGTGAGATAGACCCCAAACTCCTCAGGGGACAGACACCCAGACGTAGAGCAGCAGGAACGTGTGTAAGTGCTGAAGAGTGAAGTTTGCAGGAAGAATAAAAATGTTAGGGACTATCAAGATCTTGTTCTCTGACTTCAGCGGGTGTTCCGGTGGGGAACTGGGCAGTCATTTAATCTGCAACGTCTATTTATTTATGTTTGTTTGTTTGTTTATTTTGTGCTGGGGACTAAGCCCAGGACCTAGTACATGTGCTCACCACTGACTACACCTCTTTCATTTGTTCCTTTCCAAATTTAAGAATGATCATAAGTATGCCACAATAAATTTTTTTCAGATTAACGTCACTTGTCCTTGGGTGCTATGTTGGTTAACGCTGAATTTATTAATTTCTAGGTACACTTTACCTAGCTTTTTAAGAATTGTTTTATGGGAAAGAAAGAAAAAACTAGATGGATTGTCTGTATTTAATATTGTATGTTCTGTTTGATACATGCCAGGTATAGTCTGCAGTAGCTTAGTTACTATCGATTGCATTTTCCTAACGAAACTCTAGGAGGCAGAGGTCCATTATGACCCCCATTTTACTAGTGTAGGAACTGTATGGTGTGGCTAAAAAAAATAGACTAATGAGGCTGTGGATTCTCTACTGGAGTCTCTCAGTGATTTTTTTAGAAGTGGTGACTTTGTTTTTAATCTCTCCATTTTGCCGGGTGCAAATATCAGGAGACCCAGACAGCGGGGAGGTAGAACGAAGAAGACTCTTGAGTTGTATCCAAAATTAAGGCAAAGTATAGCTGTGACCAAGAGGGAAATCACAATTCAACCTGGTACAAAGCAGTCCAAAAGGGAAAGGAGAGAAAAGGAAAGAAGATCTGTGAGCAGGGAAGTTGCCTTAATCAAAATCTCTATGAAAGAAGTAGCCAACAGCTCCTGCAGGACCATGGCTCCGCGCATCTGATGGATCCATAGAAAAATCAGTCAGCTTCCTCTATGGCATCCTTCTCTGCGAGTATGAGCTGCCACAGCCACCATGAAATGTCTGTACTTCCTTAGTTGTTTAAACACCAGATTAAGTGACAACCTAGTGTTCTTGGTGAGAAACCTCAACTCCTTTACCTATGGTGGCATTTGGTTATTCAAGCATCCACCCTTGAGCCCGCCTTTCCTTATACCACCTTACCTGGCATTGTTAATTTTTTTCATAGAACCTATATAGACAGGACAGGCATAGTCAGCCTTCTGAATCCACCAGTTTTCAAATAAGGATTTAACCAAACACAGATCAAAACTAGTTTTTAAAAAAATTGCATCTGTACTGAATATGTACAGATGATTTCTTGTCATTGTTCCTTGAACAATATAATATAGCAACTATTTACATAGCATTTACATTGCTTTAGGTATTATAAGCAATCTAGAGATGATTTAAAGAATACAGGAGGATATATGCAGTTATATGCAAATATTTTTCTTTGTTTAATTTTTTAATTTGTTCTAATTAGTTGTACATGATGGTAGAATGCATTTATACATTTCGATGGATCATAAAGAGTGTAATCTCTCATTTTTCTGATTATACATATTGCAGGATCACATCAGTCATGCAGTCATACATGCACATGAGGTAATAATGTCTGTTTCACTCTATCATTCCTACCCCCATACCCTTTCCCCTCCCTTCACTCCCCTCTACCTAATCTACTAGGGAAGATTCTATTCTTCCCTAGTCCCCTCTTATGGTGAATTAAGATCCACATATCAGAGAAAACTTATACCATCTTATATAAGAGACTTGAGCACTGGCAGATTTGGGTATCTGTGGCAAGATGTCCTGGAAACAAACTCCCTCAGATCTGAGGGACTCTTGTACCTTCTTGCTTAATTGTGCGTTTTCTACCTCCCTCCACTGAGAAGTAAGCTCCTTGATTGTGTGGGGGGAGTGGTTTGTTGTTCACGGCTATGATTTCAGTTATTCGAGTGGTGCCTGGCATAAAGCATATGCACAATAACTATTTGTTGACTGTATGAAAGAAATGTAAAAAGATTTTTGGAGATTCTAAAGTATCAAAACATCAGAGGCCTCTTGCATAAACGAGCTGCATCCCCCATGCCAGTGCATAAAAAAGGACAAAGTAGAAAATGTGCAATAGGCCTTAGGCTCCCTCCCCAGCAAAGAAAATGGCCAGAGTCCTCTCCACCTGATCTCCAGCTGTGCTTCTTCCATCAGTTCTGCTTTATGAGCTGTTTTAATCCTTTTCTAGTAGGGTAATAGCTGAATAACTCTGTCTCCTCTGCTAATGTTTTACCAAAAAGAAGCTAGCACACCAGACAAAGATGAAGGGGCTTCTTATTCCTGATGATTTGCTCTCTCTAAATGATGTTTCCTGTTTTCTCTTTCTCCTTATCCCTCTAAAGACTAGAAACCATGGAACCATAAAGCCTTTTTACTCTCCATTGCTCAAGCTCATTTGGGGGAGGGTGTCTGCTGGGGTAGGTCCACCAGGCCTGAGGCCAGTCAGTGGTCCACTTTCGTCATCCCCTGGACCCATGACCTTCAGGAAAGGAAGGAAGGAAGGAAGGAAGGAAGGAAGGAAGGGAGGAAGGGAGGGAGGAAGGGAGGGAGGGAGGAGGGAAAGGGAGGAAGGGAGGGAGGGAGGGAGGGAGGGGGAGGGAGGGAGGACCAGCCTCACAATCTCAAGAAGTATTTTCTGGGTTTAGGCTGAGTTTTCAGGATCCCTGAGAGTCCTGCCAAGACCGTGCATGTCATTAAAGGTTGTTGCTGCCTTTGTTGACTCCTCCTACTTTCTTTTTTTTCCATTTTTTTTTTTTTTTTTTTTTTGTTGTTGTTGTTGTTGTTGTTACCAGGGACTGAACACAAGAATGCTAAAGATGCTTAACCACTGAGCCATATTCCCATTTATTTATTTAGAGAAATAGTCTGACTAGATTGCTTACAGCCTCACTAAGTTGCTGAGGCTGGCTTCTTTGAACCTTCAATCCTCCTGCCTCAGCCTCCCAAGCCCCTGGGATTACAGGTGTGCACCACCACAACTGGCTACCTCCATCATTTTTATTGCTTCCTCTCTGGTACCCTCCAACCTAGGTGGATCATTGGGTGATGCCCAAGGTCTTAATAACACCCCTCCTCCCACCTCAACTCACCCCACTGAAGAAACAGACACAAGAAAATCAAAGATTTCTTGGCCAGGTCTACCCAACACTGTTACAATGTAGCAGTTGGCCACCATCATTAGTTTCATTGGAAGAGTCTGATTTCCCAGCAACCACATAACAATGATATGGAAACCACGTGAAGCTCAGACTTCAGTTCCCTTGTACAGCCCTGAGAGTCTTCCGTTGATCTAAAATTAGAACTCAAGATTAGAAGAGAAGAAATGATGCTACAGTCTGGGAAAAAGAGGCCCAGAGTTCCACTCGACTACGTCTCTAGTGGGACAGTTATGGCCATATTGATTTCTCTGTGTCCTTCTGAAAGATACGCACCCTCATTGTTTGCTGCATTTTTAAAAGTCTTCCCATTGACAAAACATAATTCAGCAAGCATGCACAATTAAGTATACGGCTACATTTGATTTCTCACAAAGTAAACAGACCACAAAACCCACACACCCAAGTCAGAAAATGGGATACTCCCAACATCACCCAAGGCTCCTTTCTGGTCTCTATATACCCCAAGAGTAAGCATTATTCTTACTCCTATTGCTATAGACTAGTTCTGACTGGTTTTGTTTGTTTTTTGATTTTTTTTTTCTGCTTTTTGTTTTAACTTTAGTGCTGGGAAGTGAACCTAGGACCTCATGCATGCAAGTGTGCTCTCTACCACTAAACTATACCCCCAGTGCCAGTTTTACCTATTTTGGAACTTTTTATAACTGGAATTGTACAGCATGTACTTTTAAAACTCTGACCTTTTTTCATGGAACTTTTTGTATAGTGTTCCATTTTAGGAATAAATTACAATTTGTTTATCCATTCTATTGATAGATATTTGAGTTTGAGGCTATATTAACTAATACTGCTATAAACATTCATGTGCATGTTTTTTGGTGGACACAGTAATATAAGACTGGAATTATTGGATTACATAGTCAATGTTCAACTTTAGTAGATAGTGCCCAACAGTTTTCCAAAGCAACGGTATCAGTTTGCACGTCCACCTAGAGTATACGAAAGCTTGGGATGCTCCATTCTCACCTATACTTGGTATTGGCAACTTTTTCAATTTAGCCATGTGGATGGTTGGGATAATTTAGAGTTTCTGAAACCATGAGGATGGAAACAGGTAGGAATACCTGTATGTTCTGACTCAAGTACTTATCTCAGTATTGTTGGAATCAGGAATGGAAATTCTTTAGGTTTAATAGTCCATCTTATTTTTACATGTCTCGGTTCAAGGATAAAGTCATGGGAAATTCTGAGCTCACAGCCAGTTCACTGGGCAATATTTAAGGAAATTGTGAAATTACAGAAAGGACTATTTAGGGGAAGGAGATAAAAAAGTAAAATAACTCAGAAATCATGGAAATTATTATTTCTTCTTTTGAATTTTAAATCTAATAAACTTGCAGCAGAAAAAAAATCTGTTAGTGAAATTCCCCCCACTTTTTATTGTCTATTGCTTTACTTTATCTGGTACTTGTATGCAGAAATATTCTTCATCTCTGAATTGATTTGGCCAAGGCCATTAACTGCATCCTAACTAATGTGTATGCCAAAGTATAATACAACTATTGAGAATACTTCTGCATCCAGTACAATTTCCCATACTTTTAAAAAAAATAGGTATTTCCCCAACTTCATGACTTGAAACACAGAACTTAAAGTCACTTCATTTTACTCCTTTTCCACTTTTTCTTCTTCAAGTGGGATACTATAGTTCATTGATTTTATTCTGTTCTGCCCTTTTAAAGATTTTAGAGAATAAATTTATGAGGTTGTTTGGAATCAAGGTCAAGTCACAGGATGCAGTCATTTTGCATTCTGACCTCTTGCAGTATTTGTGTCATGTGGCAAGTAAAACAAATATCTCCATCTCCTGCCATATCTAGAAACCTGCCCACACCACAGATCACCATTAGTCCAGGCTTGGGGCCCATGCTCAGTCCCCCAGCATCTTTAAACAACCTCTTCTTGAATCAGTCACACCTGTAAAATAAAGATTGGGGCCTGAGAATGTAGCTTAGTATGTGCAAGGCCCTGGGTTGAATTCCCAGCACTAAAAAATTAAGGAAAGAAGGAAGGAAGGGAGGGAGGGAGGGAAAGATTGGTTTTCTTCCTTTGTGAGTTCTATTCTGGTTCAGTGGAACATGGGAGACTCATAGGAACCATTTGCTACAGAATATTAGGTTTATCTTGCAAAATCTTGGGTTCCTTGAAAAAAAAGTATTTGGTGTCCTTGTAGTTTACGGTTGCTTCTTACGTATTGTCTATTTTGAAGAACTGAACATGCACATTTCCACTCATTCTGGGATGCTTGTTATTGCCTGCCTGTGCACATTCTTTCTCAAGATAGCAAAAACAGAATAGAGAAACTCCTTGTCTTGGTCAAAATTGCATTCTCAGTTGCAAATCCATTGTGTGAAACACCCAAGTAATACCATAGACATGGCCACTCTTTCCTTTAGTGGAGGTGGGGTACATGGGATGCCTGGTTGGGCATGGCTTTGTTCATAGAGCAGGTCATGTAGCTGTGATAGTTTGGTGGTAAGACATTCTTCTGCCACACCCACTAAGGATATTCTGCTATGATTAGTCTGCCCAATTTCCTCTGGATTATTCCCAAAGGTGCTTTCTTATCTGAAGCCAGGAGGAACATTTTGAATATGGTTCCAAGGAATTCTGTGAGCATTGACCAACTCTTTGATCAAACTGTTACCAGTGTGGCAATAATTAAGTTGAACTTAAGGGAAATATTTAGGATGCTGTTATCTATCTAGTAGAGCCTGAGATTTTACACAAACTGAGAAAGAATTATAAACAAATGAGTTTCATATAAAGAAACCAGGATATAAAAAAGGAATATAGGAGTATACCAGATGTTCAGGACAATTTTAGAAAAGATGAAACTTGACATCAGTCTTAAAGAATGAGTTTGGCAGGTGTCAGAACACCTTTTGAGTCACATGCTCCAAAGATCTATTTAATGTGTCTCAATTGGTGATATCTGTTGTATTTGAGAATATTTTTTAAAAGAGCATTTAAGATTTTTTTTACTAATACTGAGAGTTGAACATATAGATTATAGAAAAAGCACATAGCAGAAAGTAATAATACAAATGACCATGAATTGACCCACTGAGATAAAACCACTTCTTCTTGTTTGTTGGGTTAGCTGTTATCTTTCTTTGGCATATACCCTTCTGATATTTTTGCTTTGCATTACTAGACATTGAAATGGTAGATCATGCATGAGTTTTCACCAACTGACAAGGTTGTTTTTGATCATCTTGAAAGTGCACTGGTCCTAGAAACGCCTTCCTTCCTTCCTTCCTTCCTTCCTTCCTTCCTTCCTTCCTTCCTTCCTTCATTTCTTTCTTTCTTTTCTTTTTTTTTCTTTCAATAGGGGAACTATATCCAGGGGAGCTCCACCACTGAGCTATATCACCAGCCCTTTCTATCTCTCTTTATTTGTGAGGCAGGGTCTTGCTAATTGGTCCAGTCTACCCTCAAACTTGTGATCTTCCTTGTGCAGAGTACCTGGGCTTTCAGGATGTGCCCCCTTGCCCAACTGAAATTGATTCCATTTACACATAATTTTAACAGTGCCACGTGCTAGGATTAGATTGACTTGACACTTGGTTTTTTTTTTTTTTTTTTGGACCCAGCGTGCCTTTGACATACTAGGCAAGCTCTTTACCACTTAGCCACATCCCCAGTACTGTTTGACACTTTGCAATTTTGCCTCCCTCCTGTATTGGCTCTGCCACAAGTATCTGCCTAGTTAAAATTCAGTGGGTGAATTAGTTGAGCTAGGAAACAACACCAGCATAGCCAAAGGCACTTAAATACTGGAAACTGCAAATCCAGGGAATGCTTGCCTTTCTGTGAAGCAGTGTGCATGCCACTGCTCTGGGCTCGAGGGCAGCGGAGCTGGGACTGGAGCCTGCCTGGCTCCTTCCCTTGCCTGTTTTCAGCTCCAAGGGCAACCAGGACAACAGGTTCTTTGTTTCTATTTCTTACTTTTACAGGAACGAATGAATGCCTCTTCCAGCATTGACTCCCTTGACTCCGTATCTGGCCTTTTCATCTCTAGCAGGAGAATCAACAAGAGGATGTTCCTAAGCAAAATCACCACCCAGTCTTTCTCCTCTTGTGAAAATTGCAGCTGTACCCCCTACCCCAGGCAGCCACAGCATGCAGTTTTATTTCAGTTTCTATGTCCTTTCCTCCTATTTCACAGAAGATAAAACTTAAAAAATCACTGAAAGCCCTCAAAGTCTTCTGCAAAAATCCTCCTGCAACATGCTTTTAGAAATCTTTTCCAGGAAGTTGCTGTTTCCTCCCTCAAAAAGCAACAGCCCTTACTTAACTCTACAGGAATACAATCCATAACCCAAAATATGTTAGTGATTCTTTTTCCTCTTACATTTTAAGGTGGGGGGAAAGGGCCTTAAGAAATTAAAGTATCAACCTGTATGTTTCAGGGAAACTTCAAAAATCAGAAAATTGGGGCCGGGAGTATAGCTCAGTGGTAGAATGCTTGCCTAGCATATGGAAGGCTGTTGGTTCAACCCTCAGCATTGAAAAAAGGGGAAAAAAAGGAAAACAAGACTTGGATTCAGTTCTTTTTTTTTTTTTTTCTTTTTTTGTACGAGGGATTTTTTTGGTATCACTGAGCCACACCCCCAGCCCTTTTTTGTATTTTATTTAGAGACAAGGTCTCACTAAGTTGCTTAGGGCTTCACTAAGTTGCTGAAGCTGGTTTTAACTTGTGATCCTCCTGCCTCAGCCTCCCAAGCCTCTGGGATTATAGGTAAACACCACCATACCCAGCTAGTTCTATCAATTTTTGTTTTGACCAAAAATAAGGAGTTAAATTTGATGACCTTTAATATTACTCCAAACTCAGCTAAACATGCAGTGATCTTTTCAAGAATATCTTCTCCACCAGTTCTTTGCCCATCACCTTTCTCATCTTGATGGCAGGTAAAAGAAATTGGCTCACCTGCCAATTTCTATGCTATAAATGGATAGCATTAGTTAGGGTCCCACGATAATTCAGAATGAACTTGAGCCTCCTTTCTTCTTCATATGTTAATATTACAGAATAGCAGTTTAGTTCAACTTCAAATTCTAAAGAATTACTTTCATATCTGAAAGTGTTAAGGAATTATTGGATATCAACTGCCAGGTATTTTTGATAAGGCAGGTTTTCTTGGAATTTTTTGTTTGCTCTGTGTATGTGCTTAACAGCAATCAGGATTGTTCCTGTGCCAGAAATTTTAGTATTGGTTGTTCTTTCTACATAAGTGGCCTTCTAACATTTGTCCAGAAACAATTGATTCTTCCCAGACCCACCACCTCTCCTCTCTCAGCACTACTAAGATGTGGGCTCATTTCCCACCAACCCTGACATCTGGGCCACTGCTAGGTTTTTTGATAAAAGATCAAAGATCTACTGCTACAAAAGTAAAACCACACAACACTCCAACATCTGTCTGGTCCTTTTTTTTTTATCCTTTCAGTACTAGGGATAGAACCCAAGGCCTTGCTCAGCACTCAGTCCCTGAGCTACATCTGCCCCCCTCCACCATTCCTTTCTTTCTTCTCTATTTGAAAATTGAGGATGGTAATGACCAGAGCCCAGGTTGAGGCTAGCTAGATCCTAATGGTCTACAAGGAACTGCTGAGAGACATACTCCAGAATTTTCTGGGCTTTTCCTTCCCCCAAGTCACATTACTGCAAAAACAAGCTCCAGAGTTTTCTTTGTAGAATAGTCTGTCAATCCTAGAATGAAAACACATCATCTTACTTCTCTTTTGTTATTATTGAAAGATTAGGAGATGGTAAGAGTCATCCAGAAAATTCCACTTAATAGCATATCGACTCAGTTCCAAGATGTCCCAGGCCTTTTGAATCAGAAGTTCTTTTCAGGTGGCAATTATTTTGGTAACTTTCTTTGTAAGAACAGTAATCTGTTTTGAGACACAGGGAAACTGAGGCTAAATGACATGTATGGTCTTTGGCCAAGTCTGCACAGTTACAAAGAGCCAACACTGAGGTTTTGATGGCAGTTTGAGTATAACTCCTCTTTCTACCAAATCCCCGAAGATTGTAATGTTGAGGGCTGGGTATGTGGCTCAGTGGCAGAACATTTGCCTAGCATGAATGAGTCCCTGGTTTCCATACCTAGCATCGCAAAACTAAAAAAAAAATAAAAAGATTCTGAGGTTGAAAAAGACTAGAATTGGGGTTGATTCATTTGAAACTATGACGTTGTTTTAATCAGCTTTTTCATCATTATGACCAAAACACTCCTCAGAACAACTTAGAGGAGGAAAAGTTTATTAGGGGCTCACAGTTTCAGAGATTTCAGTCCATAGATAGCTGACTCCATTGTTGTAAGCCCAAGGGGAAGTTGGACATCATGGGACAAGGGCCCAGCAGAGGAAAGCAGTTCAACTCATGGCAAGGTCAGGGAAGGATGAGGGGGAGGGCACCACAGGGAAGATGAGAAGATGACCCTTCCAGTGACCACCTCCTCCTGCCATACCCGGCCTGCCTTCAGTTAGCACCCAGGCAGTTCCTTCAGACCAGGATGGACTGATTCTGTGACAGCTCTCATAATCTAATCATTTTATCTCTGAATATTCCTGCATTGACTGGAGCTTGGCTGGGGGTGACACTTCATAACTAAATCATAACAGACATGCCTTATAAAAAATTATCATCTGTTACCAAAAAAAAAAAAAAAATGCCAACATGATGTTAACTTCATTCACGTGTGCTCAAGATGGGTAGTTTAGATTTCAGGTAAATGAGAACTTGCTGAGAACAGAATGCTAAAGACCCCCTAGCTTGTGTGCAGGGTTCCCACTGTGGGTTTCTCTGGACATCATGCAATGTACCTGTCTTACCTGAAAGAGCATTTTCCTGCTGATACTATCTTCTAGTTTCCCCTGTGCTAAGCAAGCTGCTATTTGTAGAATCCTAAATCTCCTTCCAGTTGTAGAATAAGGCATTCTGTATTGGGGAAACATTTTTTTTCCAGTGCTGGAGATTATACCCAGGGCCTCATGCACTCTAGTACACACTAGACATAGCTGGGGACTTAAAATGAAAGCACTTACTATCAATGTCCTATGTTGGTGGCCATAGAATTGGAATTCTAGGCTAAAACTGATCATTGGCTTTTATACCCAGAGCCCACTCTTTGTTAGCTGACGTGTGGCTAAACAGGGAGTCCATGGGAGAAATTCATGAGCAATAAGAAGAAGGTGCTAAAACTCTGGATTTGTTATTCTAGAAGGATTGGAGCTGCCTCCTCCTCTTGCCCCAGGCTCCGAGATGGCCAAAGGCCAGAGGACTCTTGGTCGCTGTGGTGACTCTTGCCACCCATTTCCTGATAAACACACAGACAAGGACGCCTTGTCTCCTAAGAGTAGAATTGAGCAGTTTGTTTGTTAGGGCCTGGCAGAAGCAAAGCCTGAATCAGAGGTTGTGAACCTTGCTGTCTATAGCTCAATCCTACTCAGACTCCTGGTTATCCTGAAAGCAGGTATTTTATCAGTGTCTGCCTGGGCTTAACCTGAATATGACCTGGGGGTGAGGCCAGGCTTGTTAGAGATCCACATGATGCAGAAGCAAAGAGGGTAAAATGCCTCAGAGGTGTACAGACAGTAGGTATGGGAACTCAGGGCCACAGGATTCCTTGCAGTTGAAGGAGCAAGCGGGGAACTCTAGGACTTGTGCAGCTTTGACAGGTAGGTGAGAGACAGATACCTCAATGGACTTTCAAGAACAACTTAGGATTGGGGGAGTAGTTCATTGGTAAAGCCTGTGCTTAGCATGTGCAAGGTCCTGGGTTCTATCCCCAGAACCAAATTAATTAATAAATTATAACTAAGTTAAACAAGAGCAGCTTAAACTCAGCAGGGAGGGGACGGAGCATGGCAAAGAGGCTTTCACAAAGTTATCTTCCTTCTGGAATCCAGTTTTCCTCTTATTTGTATGCCATTTTTACCTTTAATTTGTAGTTGCTTTCTTTAACCTGATCCACCTTTTACATGTATTAACATTCATTTGAAAGGTAAATTTAATATCTCTACCACAGTTGGGAAATATACTAAATATATATAAAATCATGTCAAAGGGCCAGATTATAACAATTATGGCCTTATTTTTTATTCTAGAATCAGGCAACTAATTCCATAAAATAAAATAACATAAAATAAAATAAGTTCCAATGAGCAGAGCAGAAGAGGTTAGTTCAATGTACAGAAAGGTTTGAAGAATGCAGATGCAAGAGCAAAAAAAAAAAAAAATGGACTGATCGTTTCAAAACTAGTCCTTGTAAGACCAGGGACACAGAGATTGAACTGTAGAAAAATAACTGATTTATTAACATCAGGTTAATTTGTGTAAAGATGAAGGCAAAGGAAACCTCATTCTCATGCCAGTTGAAACTGTCCTGTTTGGCTGTTATATTTCTTCTCTTGGAAGGACAGATAATTTGGTTTTGGTTTGACTTTTAGCATGAGTGACCCCATTTTGATTTTTAGTCTGTCTACTGGGGCCTGAGGTAGGAGCTTAGTCCATAACCCCTCTAGTTTTTGTTTAGTGGTCCTGTGCCCTGAGTCTGAGGGCAGAACCATCCATAGCATGCATATCTGCCAAGACCTTGAACCTGATCTTGACTGACAATAAGAATTTGTTGGTTGGCCTTGTATCTCACTCCCTTGAACTTCATATTTACTATTTAATAGCTGATCCAGGAGTCTTTTATCTAGAAAGTTGTTGACTATATTTCCTGGGCAAGTATTTTTCCCTCACTGAAATAACCTTTTGTTTATGTATGTTGCCAAATTTTCTCTCATTTATTTGAAAAGACTGGACTCTAAAGTCAAAACACACACTTCACATATGTTTTTTGGGATGGAGCTTGGGAGAGGGAGTGATGTATTAGGAAGACATGGGAGCCTTTTTAATACACTTTTGTCTACATCCTGATCCTTAGGTCATTTGGAGCTATACTGGTAGATCCTGCTGTGTTTCTGAATTAGGATAAAAAGGAGCATCCATTACTTGGAATCTGCTGCATATGATTTCTCTGAGATGAATCTAATCTGTCAATGTTAATAAAACTAAGTCTGAAGTCAATATGACTCTCCCACTCAGAATGAGCTTTCTGTAGTCACTTAACCTTCTACTTCCCAGGCTACCAATGTCTGGCCCTGAAAATGAAGGGAATCCAGTCCAGTGGAGAAGCCATTCATTCATAAGAATGAGCCTTACATCAGGTGTGACCCAAGAGTAGCTGACAGATTCATCACTTATGAATAGAAATGCATTAGATTTACATGTATTGATTTTATATCCTGCTATTTGCTGAATTCATTTATTAATTGTAGAAGTTTTCTAGTAGAGTTTTTTTGATCTTCTAAATATAGAATCATGTCATCAGCAAATAGTGACAGCTTTAGTTCTTTTCCTATTTGTATCCCTTTAATTTCTTTGGTCTGTCTAATTGCTCTGGCAAGTGTTTCAAGGAACGATATTGAATAGAAGTGGTGAAAGAGGGCATCCCTGTCTTGTTCCAGTTTTTAGAGGAAATGCTTTCAGTTTTTCTCCCTGAAGAATGATGTTGGCTGTGGGCTTAGCATAGATAGCCTTTACAAAGTTGAGGTATGTTCCTATTATTCCTATTATTTTTTCTAGTGTTTTAAGGATGAAGGGGTGCTGTATTTTATCAAATGCTTTCTCAGCATCTATTGAAATAATTGTGTGATTCTTTAAGTCTATTGATGTGATGAATTACATGTAGCAGGATATAAAATCAATACACATAAATCTAATGCATTTGTATTCATAAGTGATGAATCCTCTGAAAGAGAAGTCAGGAAAACCACTCCATTCACAATAACCTCAAAAACAATAAAATACTTGGAAATTAATCTAACAAAAAAGGTGAAAGACTGCTGCAATGAAAACTACAGAACATTAAAGAAAGAAATTGAAGAAAACCTTCAAAGCTGGAAAGATCTCCCATGTTCTTGGATAGGCAGAGTTAACATTGTCAAAATGGCCATTCTACCAAAGGTGCTATACAGATTCAATGCAATTCCAATTAAAATCCCAAGGACATTCCTTATAGAAATAGAGAAAGCAATCAGGAACTTCATCTGGAAGAACAAGAGACCCCAAATAGCCAAAACAATCCTGACTAGAAAAAGTGAAACAGAAGGTATCACAATACCAGACATTAAACTATACTACAGAGCAATAGTAACAAAAACAGCATGGTATTGGCACCAATAGACAGGCAGACCAATGGTACAGAATAGAAGACATAGAGACAAAACCACATAAATACAGTCACCTCATACTAGACAAAGGAGCCAAAAACATACAATGGAGAAAAGACAACCTGTTCAACAAATGGTGCTGGCAAAACTGGAAATCCATATGCAGTAAAATGAAATTAAACCTGTATCTCTCCCCCTGCACAAAACTCAACTCAAAATGGATCAAGGACATAGGAATTAGACCAGAGACCCTGCACCTAATAGGTGACAAAGTAGACCCAAATCTTCATCATGTTGGCTTAGGATCAGACTTCCTCAACAAGACTCCCCAAGCGCAAGAAATCAAAGCATGAATTAATAAATGGGATGGACTCAAACTAAAAAGCGTTTTCTCAGCAAAGTATACAATCAAGAATGTGAAGAGAGAGCTTACAGAGTGGGAGAAAATCTTTTCCACATGCACTTCAGATAGAACACTTATCTCCAAAATTTATAAAGAACTTATAAAACTTTACACCAAAAATACAAAGAATCCAATTAATAAATGGGCCAAGGAACTGGACAGACACTTTACAGAAGAAGACATACAGGCAATTAATAAATATATGAAAAAGTGTTCAACATCACTAGTAATTAGAGAAATGCAAATTAAAACAACCCTAAGATTTCATCTTACTCCAATTAGAATGGATATTATCAAGAACACAAACAATAATAGATATTGGCGTGTACGTGGGGAAAAAGGCACAATTTTACATTGCTGGTGGAGTTGCAAATTGGTGTAACCACTCTGGAAAGCAGTGTGGAGAATCCTCAGAAAACTTGAAATGGACCCACCTCTCGATCCAGTTATCCCACTCCTTGGTTTATACCCAAAGGACTTAAAATCAGCAAACTACAGTAACATAGCCACATCAATGTTTATAGCAGCTCAGTTCACAATAGCTAGATTGTGGAACCAACCTAGATGCTCTTCAACAGATGAATGGATAAAGAAACTGTGTATATATACATGATGGAATATTATTCAGCCATAAAGAAGAATAATATTATGACGTTTGCAAATAGATGGATGGAATTGGAGAATATCATGCTAAATGAAATAAGACAATTCCAAAAAACCAAAGGCCAAATGTTTTCCCTGATAAGTGGAGAAGGATATATAATGGGGGTGAGGGTGTGGGGAGTGAGAGAAGAATGGGGAAACTTTAGATTATGTAGAAGGAAATGAGGCAGGGTATGAAAAATGGTGGAATGAGACAGACATCATTACCCTATGTACATGTATGATTACATGAATAGTATGAATCTACATCATGTACAACCGTAGAAACGAAATGATGTACCCCATTTGTGTACAATTAATCAAAATGCAGTCTATAAAAAATTTAAAAATAAATAACTAATTAAGAAGAAAAGAGTAGCTGATGCTGGTGATCCCTGTCCTCCAGAGTGGATCGAATATTCACCAGCCGGCTTCCAAGCCATAAGATCTGAGTTTGGTTGCAATAGAGACAGATGTAGGAAGTTTTCCAGTCAGTATTTATTCTCTGACCCTATAGACACCTGACACCTGTGGGGCACTCTATGGTTTATAGAGTGCTTCTGTATGTGCCTCGCATTGAATCTGTATCTAATATTCATCTTCCCCTGAAGACAGCCCTGCACACATGGACATGATGCTAATGATCGAACAAATTAATTTTTACTCATAAAAACCCAGTGATATTGTAGATATTACTTTTTCTCCAATCTGTTACTTTGAGATATTTCAATCATTAGAGAAAAGATGCAAGAATAATACTGCTGGATGTGAGGGTAATCTGACTGTGACATCTGTCACCCATTGATCCCCAGGGTTGATCTGACTGATCTGACTGCTAGGCAGGTGTCTCCTTCCTCTCTCACCACTCCTTGTATGTCTCTCCTGAAGCTGCACACTCAGTCAAAGAAGACGAACTTCCCCACTAGAGGAGGACCACTCTTTGGTCGAGGGTATAAGAGTAACTGTGCTCCCCTGAAAGAACTTCCAAACAAGCTCTCAGGAATAACACTGTTTACCAAAATTCACCAATTGTTGAAACTTCTTACACTTGCTTTATCTCTGTATATTTTTTCTTATTTTTCTTTTTATTTTTTTGGAGGGTTGATGGGAGGTCAAACAGGTGACACTTTCAAATACTTTCACACTTTGTTTATAAATTCTTTGGTGTGTATATCCTAAGAACTTTTAACCATTAGAAAATTATCACATTCAGGAAATTAGACATTGATACAATATTATCTAACATATACCTTTATTCAAATATTCCCAATTAGCCTTTGTAGCTCTTTTAAAAAATTTTGATGTCATGTGAGATCAAGCCTATGTATTCAATGCAGTAATCACATTTTTATCCCCTTTAATCTATAGCAATCCTACAGTCTTTAAAAAAGTCTTTTATGGCATCTGACTTTTTGCAGGGGACAGTATCAGGGATCAAGCTCAGGGTCTTGCACTTGCTAGGTAAACATTCTACCACTGAGGTACACTCCTAGCCAGATATCTGACATTTTTGAAGTTATTGGTTTTGAAGAAAGTCCTCCAATTTGGATTTGTCTCATTGTTTAGATGCTGTTCTCTGGGTTTCTCCATTACCTTTTCTCTTCATCAGTAATTTAATGATCTGTGTGGTGATCTTCTAAGACCATGAATATCCTATTTCCTAACAATCTTTGACTTCTTGGTTTTTGCATCCTTACACAATTCCTGCTTGCATCAATTACTACCTGATGGTGGGGCTATTATCAGTTACTATTTTCAGAAAGACAAAGCTCAGAAGGAACCTGAACAAGGTCTTCCCTGCCTGACTGAACTAGGAGAGGAATACCATGCTTCTAGCCCTGAGGTTGGTACTCTGGCCATCCCACCTCCTGGATTATATCACACAGTGGCTTATCTTTTAAAAACCATACATTCTTTGCCTTTCCTCTATTTGCATGCAGACATCTACCTTGGAAATTACTAATTCCTATTCATCTCAGCAGGTTCTGTTATAGGTAGAGTTCCATAGAAACAGAGACTGATACAAGGATTCTTGTGCAAGTGATTTCTAGAAGAAGACTCTCAGGAGCAGCTTATGAAGGAGTGAGGGACATGGAATGAGACAGAGGAAGAAGCAAAGCAAAGATGTGGGCTCAACCTGATCCCACAGGGAGAGTGGACAATATCCCAGTATTGTGGGTGCTTGACTTCTTGAGACAAGAAACCCGCTAGGTTACAACCACAATTAATGTCATTAGCAGAGGGCGTGACTTCCCAGGCATTTCCAGAATTGAGACTTTTGTGAGCTTTTAGCAGCCAATGCCCACAACAGCCAGGGCATAGGCACCTGGCCTGGAAAAGGGACTCAGATTGGAATGATGGAATCCATTACACACTCCACATTTCATTCATTAATTCTTTCCTGAAGGTTGATAAAAAGCCACTTTGTCCTGTAATAACACACTATAAATCTCACATGGCCATCCAAATCAAGGAGTAGTCATTTACAAAGACAAGATCTAATTTAAGGTTGCTTCTTTATGATGCTCCATTAATCTTACTCACCGTCTTCCTGTCTGGAGCCTGGCTTTTTAAGCCAGGGTCAGTCATCAGAACCAAGGCTTATAGCATCTTGAAACAAGTGAGGAGTCACAGGATGTGCGTCCCAAAGGAAGGAAGAAGTGTCAACCTATTTCCTCACCACACACGAGTGGCACAATTGTTGTGTTAGAAACTGTTGAGTTTGGTCTTGGAAAAGTATGACCAACTAGAGACTAGAGGCGGCAGGATGCAATTTTTTTTCCCCAGGAATGGAGATCCATCCCGGGGCCTTGTGGTAGGCAAGCACTCTACCACTAAACTACACCCCAGTTGAGAAATATTTCTTTTTTGAGCTCCTAGAATTCCATCAGTGGCAAGTTACCAATCCCTATCCCTCAGCCCCCTAATAAAATCAAATACCTAACTGGATCAGAATTAACATGCATGTATTGTACTTAGCTCCCAAGCAAGTACTGTATAATGTGTGGTCCGCAGATTAACAGCATCAGTGTCACCCAGAGTTTGTTAGAAATACTGCTCTCTGGTCACCCCACACCTGGAGAATCAGAACCCCTGGGGCAGAACCCAGGAAACTGGGGCTTCACACAGGGGATCCCCACACAGGCTCTGAAATTTAGCATGTGTTGATCCTAAGCAGTGGTTGTAAATTTGGATGCTCGTTGGGGTCTCCTGGAGAGACATCTGCATCCCACCCTTGTGCCTCATCCATTTGATCCACATGCAATTTGCCCATTAACTTTGTTTTCAGGTGATTTTTATGGGCAGCCAGGGTTGAGAATCACTGGTCCAAAGTTAGCTTAGCTTATGTGAAGGGAATTTTTAATACTAGCTTCCTTTGAAAGAGTTTTTAGCTGCAAATATTCACTTCAAGATACCCAAATGTCCTGGAATGGCATTTGTAAAATGCCATTTGTCCCCGCCACCACCTTTTTTTTATTTTTTTTTTTTAAGTAAGGATTATACTATCTGGAAACTTGTAGCAGAAGCAAAGGAAAACTTGCACATACTACAGAGGAAATAAAAGTTATATCTTTTTTTTTTTTTCTGTGTTCAGGCAGACAAAGCTCAATCTGCAGAGCTCAAGCAAGACTCCTGTCTCAGCTTCCCAAGTATCTGAGAATTCAGGGGCTAGCCACCATGCCTGGCCTAACAGATAAATCTTAAATGGAAACATGAGATTCTTTAGATCTGAAAAAAGTTGAAAGATGATTGGGGTGGAATGGGGTTTCTGGCAGCCCATGTGATAACATTGTGGCTTTTGTGTTGGAGTCTACACACTCAAACATGATCAGCATAGATTGACTTTTTCTGTGTTCAGTCCCATTTCTTAGTGGAGTCCCTATGGACAATATCACTCTTCCTTTTGAAAATCTTCCCACTCCCACCTTCCATTTGATTTCATTCTCCATCCTTCTTAGTCTTGGAGACTTTATCCAGGCCACATACTTTCTTTGGCCTTAGATGTTTCTTTGGGCTTAGATGTTTGAAGATTGTGTTCCCCAACCTGAACTCACTTAGGACATGGACGCTCAGATCTGATGTTCCTGCTGGCTGCTTCAGAGCCATGCTGATGACCCACCGTACCCCTCGAGAGCCAGGGACTTGTCAGTTCTGACTGAGAGAAGGAGAGAAATATAGTGCCAAGCAGCCTTGGACTGGAATTTCAGTCCTTTCCTTTCAAGTAAGGGCATGACCTTGAACAAGATACTTAACTGGTCTGAACCTGCTGGTCCTCTTTTTTAAAAACCGGGATCATAGTACCTATAGTTCAGTGTTGTTGTGAAGAACAAATGAGAGACTATTTGTAGAGACCCTGGCATGTAATACCACGTGGATACTAACTATCCTCTGTTCTAATCCTACTCGTTACCCACAAAGTTAGATCAATACCAAAACCTTCTTTTCAATTTTTAGCTCTGCTGTTTCATGGCTATTGATAACTCTGGACAGATCAGTAACTTCTTGGGTCTTGAATTTAGGGATTAAGTGGTCCCTGACAGAATCAGAATAGGCATCTAAGGAGGTCAATAGGAGTTATTTATTGATATGATTCACATACTATAACATTTGCTTTTTTCAGTTGCGTGATTCATTCAGGGTTTTCAGCATGTCACAATGTTGTACAACCATCACCACTATCTAGTATCAGTACATTTCCGTCATTCCAAAAAGAAACCTGGTACCTATTTGCAATCATTCTCCATTTTCCTTTTTCTCCATTGCATGGCAACCACTGATCTACTGTCTGAGGATTCGCCTATTCTGAACTTTTCATATAAATGGGATCATATGATACCTGGCCTGTGTGCCTGGCTTCTTTCACTTGGTATAATGTCTTCAAGCTTTATCCCTGTGTCTGTAATTCACTCTTTTTATGGCTGAATAATATTCCGTTGTGAGGATAGACCACATTTTGTTTATCCATTCATCAGCTGATAGACGTTTGGTTTGTTTCCGCTTGTTGGCTTTTATGAATAATGTCAATATGATTTTATGAATAGCAGAATGCCATTCTACTGTGAGGTTCTACTATAAATAGTGGTGGCAAAAATGCTTAGATTTGGAAGAAAAAGCAAAATCTGATCATTCGGGTCCAAATGAATGTATATATGTGCATTTTGCCTTTAAAGTGGGACCATATTCATGTTTATGAGGAATGTTATTGAATATCAAGACCTTGTGGATACCACAAATGGAATTTAGTATTTAGAGTTCTGTCCTCAAAGAAAAAGTGGTTTATGCCTATAGACAAAGACTGAACTAAACAGTATTTAGAATGCACAGAACCTTTTAAAAATGGGATTAGAAATAGAAGTTTGTGTCTTTTGACTACAAAGTACTCTCTATTATAGAGTAAAATAAAAGACCTATCTACCCACAAAGCTTTTAGTCTTGGGTGGAAGACAATAAGGTAGTGACCCCAAGATGGTGCCTGTGCTCTGATAGGTCTGCCCTATGAACTTGTAGGGATGGTCTCTTTGTTAGGAACATTAGCAGCAGCTATTTGACCTTGGTCCTTCTCTTTCTCCTAGCATGGTAAGACACAAGGATGGTGGCTATTCTGAGGAAAAGGATGTGAAGATCTGTCCCCGGGACTCTGGCTATGACAGTCTCTCCAACAGGCTCAGCATCTTGGATCGGCTTCTCCATACCCACCCCATATGGCTGCAGCTGGGTCTGAGTGAAGAAGAGGCAGCAGAAGTCCTGCAGTCCCAGCCTCCAGGGGTAAGATTCAGAATCTTTGGAGACAGGTTGAGGCAGCCAGGGCTGCTGCTGCCTTAAAGAGAAACACTTGAAATTAGTTCTAGAATGTTCTTTGCAGCTGGTAGGGAGCATGGTTCCTGATATGGATCTCAGCTGCAATGCAGGGAAATTTTGGAAACTGTAGAGGCAGCTCTCAGGAAAAAAACCTTTCATGGTTTGTCTTTCTCTCCTCATCTGCAGTGTTACCATGGAGGTGAATTGTACAACAGGGTACCAGGGCATCTGTATAATGAGGAAGGGTGCCAGTCAGAGCCCTATACCCCACTTTTTTGAGTGTAGACATAGAGGATGAGCCAGGTCCTCTGTTGCCCCTGCTGCCCTCCCTTTCATTCTAAACCTGGGAACCCTCCAGGACTCAGCCATACAACTTGTGACCCAACTTTCTAGAGCTCTGTGTCCATGGATATGTCTGCTCTGGCTACTGATGAAATTCTCTTTTTCTTCATCTTTCTCAGAGGCTTTCCATCTGAATCGAAATTTGATTCAATTTCTTCATTGACTGTCTATTCAAGACTACTGTGTCATCTTATCAGGGCCATTCCTTAACTCTATAGAAATTCCTCAGAAAAAATGTTATTCAATGGTTAATATATCCTGTATTATCTGATATGGCAGCCCCTTGACCCATGTGACTGTTTAAATTCTCATAAATTAAACTAAATAAAATTAGAAATTTCATTCCTCAAGTACACTAGGCACATTTTCAGTGCCCATGACCCATAGATGGCTGCCATATTGAATAGCACAGAAAAGAGAACATCTCCATAATTGCAGAAACATTCCATTGTACAATGTCTACTTTGAAACAAAAGATAAATACAACACATCACAGATTAAATATGACTGAAAACACATGAAATTAGATAAAAACTAAGAAATAGATGGGAAGGCAATGTGAGAATTCCATCAGTATCTGACTGAAAAATGTCATAATAATAGGGCATAAAACTAAACTTTTAAGTTTCCTTGTAGCCAGAACCTGTCTGTCATTACTTTTTCACTTAAAAGAAACAGACAGAAATAAACATTATTGAAACCTCTGTTGGAGCATGCTCATGGTGACGAAACACACGGTGTTTGATCATCCTTGTGGAGAATTCCTTGGCCAGCACACCAGGTTGTTGCCACTAGTTTTGGTCTGTATGACCAGAAACCCCCTTCTGTGAGGCCCTGCATTTTGCCAGTTGAGTTATCTGCTCTTGCATTTCTGACAAAAATTCTAAAGCAGGACATTGTCATGTTGCCAGGCAACATTCCCTTCCCTGCCCATCTCCCCTCCTGGGGGTAGGGCATGTATATTCCTGCTGAGACCTGTGTGCAGAACAAGCCAAGCAGAACGTTCTCTCCATTCACCTACCTGATCCCTGGACAGGGCCTTCCTGGTAAGATAGAATAGGCTGAGGGCAGGTGAGGATGAAGTCAGACCAGCAAAGGAAGCAATGCTTCCCCTCCACCAACCGACAGGGGCCTTTCAGGGGTTCTTAGGCCCCTTACCTATCAGGATAGTATTTAGGAAGCATCTGTTTCAATCTGGGGGTGTCCCAGAGATATTGAATCTCCAGATGAATGAACTGAATGGATTCCACAGATGCTTCCCTATGGACACTGGGAGAAAAGATAACTCAAAGGTCATCCTGGATCTGTCCTCACCAGATACCCAGTTCCCATATTCATCCTCTCCCCAATAAAGTATCTTTAAGAGCTATTACCTGAATGTAATGAAAGAAATAAAGATTAGGTGGGGAAAATGAAAGGCTGGAGAAAGACACAGGAATGAAGAGTAAGATGTCCAAATCCAGAAAAGAGGAGTAGCTAAAGAAACACAACAGGAGAAGGGTCATATACTGCAGAAGGGAGCCAGGACTCAGCCACTACACTGCACGCTCCAGAAAGCAGCATTTGATTGGTAGGTCAGATGAATGGTGTCTACTGGAGTTATGCAGTGCACAGCCTGCAGAGTAGTATGTGGCATATTTGCCTCTGCAGTGACATGAGATCAACATTGGGAGTTGGGTTGGTTTAAAGCACAATATTGGGACCTGGAAGGAACTGTTCAAAAGTGAACTTAAGAAAAAGTAGGTAGCCTTGGGGCTGACCAGGGTAAACCTCAGAGCACTCCCACCTACCTTCCAGTGTAACAGCCATTTTTTGTCTTTGGACGATTGTTGCTGTTAGCTGTAACATTTTTTTTCTTTGTATTATGGATTGAACCCAGGGGTACTTAACCATTGAGCCACATCCCCAGCCTTTTTTATATTTTATTTAGAGAAAGGGTCTCACTCAGTTGCTTAGGGCCTTGCTAAATTGCTGAGACTAGCTTTGAACTTGTGATCTTCCTGCCTCGGCCTCCTGAGTCGCTGGGATTATAGGTATGCACCACCATGCCTGGTGCCATAACATCTTATTTTTTTCAAGAAAAGCTAGAAATTCAGATTTCAATGTTTTTTTTGCTTTTTTTTTTTTTTTTAAACCTGCTTTTTCTCTGCTGGCAACAAGTTCAAATTCCTATTTTAAATACACATGAGCTAAATGAGTCAATAAACCCCCAATTCACCAACTATGGGTTAGCCGTGTTACCTGTGTTTAGAACTTAGGTTTAATTTACCAAGACTCCTGTATGAGACAGGGGCTAGAGAATATGTAACCACAGCAGTGAAACAGTCACCACATTGAAGATGCTTATACTGACTAAGGGAGTTCTTAGCTGCCTGGAGAAGATTGGTTTAAAGGGAAAATAGGATCCTCCCAAAGCCAGTTATCAAAGAAAGGAATCTTCAGCATACTTCCAGAGCACCGATTTCTTTAGGACAACGGTGTTAGCCATGTAGTACAACTGGGAAGGGGGTTCTGTTCCTGGATATTGGTTGTATTAAAAAAAAATCATATGCCAGCTTCCAATCTTCTAGATGTTTCCTAAGCTTTAATTTCTCCTCCCTCAACTAGATCTTTCTGGTTCGTAAATCCACCAAAATGCAGAAGAAAGTCCTCTCCCTTCGTCTACCCTGTGAATTTGGAGCCCCACTCAGGGAGTTTGCCATAAAGGAAAGCACATACAGTAAGTGATCATTGGATGGTTAGGTCTGGGTTGACATTAGGGCTGTGGGTCTCCTGGAAGGAGCCTGGGCTTTCAGACAGACAGACATGAGTCTGGGTCCTGGCATTGAATGACAAGGCAGGTTACCTATCTCAGGAGCCTCAGTTTTCTCATCTATACAAGGGGGAGGTGATTGTTAACAGGTCAAACGACCTCTGTGTTTATCATGTGCTACCTGCTGCTTGGCATATGGCAGAGGCTTAATGGAGGTTGGTTTCCTTGCCCTCATTCCAGTTAAGTGGAGCATGGATTTGGTTTTCAGATTTGCTATGACAAAGCTGCAGAAAAGACTGCAGCAACAGACACCTTTATAGGATCTAACACCAGAGCATGTGTTTGCACATCCTTATGATTAACTAATCCTTGAGCAGACAGTCGCTCCTGGCAATCACCAGTCAGTTTTCTGTGAAATGCAGCTAATCAGAGGCAGAATGTAGCCCTCTGGATAACTAACTGACTGAAGTTTTGAAGGGAGAGTGAAGTTCAATAGCGTTAGTTTTCTTTCTGCTGTTTCATAATTGTTGTCTACTTTTTGGTCACTGAAAATGTGAAGTGTCGACAGAAGGCCAAGTTTTAAATAAAAAAGGGAACACACAGTTCTGATGTACTGCCAGCCTCCAAGAAAGGATCGGAAGATGGATCTGCACATCAAAGGGGATGGAGGCTTCATTGCAAATCTTGAGGTAGCAAACTGAGGGGTGAAGCCCAGGAGAAGTGTTTAGAAGTTTAGAATTCTTGTCTGCTTTTCCATTTCCACCTAACTGTACCTCATTTCCTGCATTTGAAGAAGTCAAAGGTTCTGAGGTCAAGTTAAGGGCTACAATAAGATTATACTCAGTCTGGAGTTCAGAGTCTCCCTGAGCCAGATGACCTGTAATTGAATCCATGGAGGAAACATTTCTGGCACAGGTAAAACCTGCCAGCTTCCATCATCTACTTCTGGTTCATTTGTAAACTCAGAATTCACAAGGTCAAGGATGCCAGGAAAACCCTGCCTAAGCAGGAAGAACCGGGAGAATGATGTAAATACATTAGGAGATAATTGGAAGATATAATTCAAACACATTGTTTTAAAGATAACAAATTTATGTGAAGCAAATCACTGGTTTTTATTAAGTTGATAAAGTGATTCTGAATTGATTTTTAAAACACTGTTGACCAGCAACATCAGATTTCAATCTCTCTCTCTCTTCTGTGTGTGTGGCACACTGGATATTAAATCTGGGTTCATTCTGCCTCTGAGCTAATCCCCAGCCCTTTTTATTTTTTATTTTTTTTTTATTTTTAGACAGGGTCTCTCTAAGTCACTGAGGCTGGTCTCAAACTTGCAATCCTCCTGCCTCAGCCTCTCGAGTTGCTGGGATTACAGGCCTGCATCGCCATGCCCAACTAGCAACAGATCTTCCTAGTTATTAAATTCCTTCTAATACCCAAAGTTCAGTATGATGAATTGGCCTGGAAGTCACTTCCTTTATCTTCTAGAAGCACAATGTTTGTGAAAGCTTCCTTATTATTCATGAAGGTCCCCATGGCCAGAGGTTTTCCCTCCCTAGTATGACAAGACCCCTATCACTTCCCTAGTGCTCTCCAAGTGACTTCAGGTGATTGAAAGAGTGAGTTTGAATAAAGCATTAAAATGGCTGTAAGTGATAACCACAGACCTGGGTCCCACCCTAATGGCGCTTTCCCAGATGGGGCCTTTCTTCTCTATTAATTGGGATGGAAAAGAGGTTACTGTAGAAATACATAGATAGTGCTGGGTTGTGACTCAGTGATCATTACATGTATGAGGCCCAAGGTCCTATCCTCAGTACCACAAAATAAATAGATGATAGATAGATAGACAGATAGATAAATAGATAATAGATAGGTGATTTTGTCATTATTTCTGGATAAATATGATTTAATTGGTGATATATATTTTATATGTGATTTAATAATGAACACCACCTCATAATTTGTATATACTGCTTTTACATAAATTATTTCATTTTTTAAAATTTCAGTTTCTACTATTACCCTTTTAGTATACAAGTGAAATGCTAATATTGTTCAAAATACTATTATGAGAAAACTGAGACTCAGAGATATTAATCTATCCAAAACGGGTTCCCTCCTACTGAACTCAAGAGCCCATGGTATACATGTTTGTTGTTTGTGTGTATGTGTATGTCTGTCTGTGACAGTATCTGTGTAGAGGAATGGATGTTTTGGGGGATACTTCAGAAATACTAAATAAGCTAAGCAATACAAAATAAGCAGAATGAATAAGGGTTTAGAGTATTAAAAAAGGAAATAACCCACAACTTGGGAGGCTGAGGCAGGAGGATCTCTAGTTCAAAACCAGTCTCAGCAATTTGGGAAGGCCTTAAGCAACTCAGGAGCTCCTGTCTCTAAATAAAATACAAAAAAGGGGATGTGGCTCAGTGGTCAAGTGCCCTGAGTTCAATCCCTGGTATCAAAAAATAAAAAATAAATTAAAATGGAAATAAAGTGAACCTGATTGAGTACATCTTCATAACACTGAGGATATGTTGGGATGCTTTTGGAGGGAGGACAGTATGAGTAGAATCTCTACAGAGGCTGTGTGAGGGATGATTGATAACCACATGAGTATTTAAAGTCACATCATTCACTGCTCCACAATTTGGGAGAGAAACAAAATGGTGCAACTTCTGGCCAGAATGTATCTTCCATTCAGGAACTTGTACAGTGGGACCAGGTGAGAGAACATGGCTTTAGAATCTTTCATATTGAACTTAACCAAGAGCTCATTTCTGGGAGCCTTGAATCACCAGTTCCACATTCCTTTACCCTTTGCCTTAACCAGAGGTGCCCTGGTTTGGAAGAAAGGAGTGTAGACCAGGAGGTCCCTGTTCACAGGGATCAAGGGTCAAGGGCAGGGGGAACTGTGCCTCAGTGCTGTCATGTGCAGACTGGCCCCTGCCCCGTCCCACCTTGTGCTCTCAACTTTAAGGGGAAAGAAAGATAGTTGTGCAACTCAAGTCTGTCTGGTCTGTTTACCAAGCCTTGGAGCATGTGCTCAGCATGAGTCAAGGGCTGAAGCTCTGGGCCACCCGACTGTTTACTGGCCTGAGTCTGGCTGTCACACATCCTCCTTGCAGCTGGTTCTGATAAGCCACACAGTAGTTTGAGAGGACCAAGATTGTCCTGAACATGTTGCATTAGAGGACCCTTCCTTTCCCAGATGCACTCAGGGAAACTCAGCCTGTTTCTGAAATCTCTCTTTTCCAGCCTTTTCCCTGGAAGGCTCAGGAATCAGTTTTGCGGATTTATTCCGGCTCATTGCTTTCTACTGCATCAGCAGGTAAGTCCTCTTCATTTCTTATGACTTTGAAGACCTGTTTGGTGTGTGCAATGTTATCAACTCCAGGGTTCTTGATTCAAACCAGGAAGAGGGATCTGGGAGGCTGGCCACCTACTAGATGTCTGAAGACAGACTAACTACTTAAATAAAATGTTCACCAAGTTCATTTACCAGGCTCATGATGAAAGCAACTACCTGACCCCTCCAGATGTCAGCTCACATTAATAGGATTATTTCTTCAAGTTGCTCCTGTCAGCCTGACTCATCAAGTAAGAAATATACATGCACACATACACATGCATATATTCATGCACACATGTGCACGCACAAGAATACACACACATACACACATGAAAAAAAAAAACCAGGATGCAAACCTTAACATTTAAAGGTCCTTGATAATGTTTTCAAAAACTCTCCAGGGGATGGTGTTCATTCTACAAATGTGAGCTCTTTAAATCAGTCCTTAATATTGCACAATTGTTCCTCAACCAGCTGGGTGCTCATGTCCTTTTCATAACCAAAGCAACTGTTTTAATCTCTATGAAATTAAACTCCAAACCAGGATGTTAACTAGTGTCAAAAGGATTTGAGCGTAGAAGTCTTTCTCTTATTGTTATTTTAAATTTTATTTTCCTTCTAGCAGTAATAACTTTTCAAGTCAAGTGTTCTCTCAGAAATAAAGAAATGAATTTCTTTTTATGTGCGGAGACTGTCATTACCTTCTGTGGGGCAAAGCTCAGTTTGGTTTCTGTGTCTGGCTTTTCTGTTTGCTCATTGCAGCTGATACAGTAGAGACAGGGCAATCCATTGCCACAGTTGTTTTCAAACATCCCTCCTCACAGCTATCACTCACCGAGGCTAAGGACTTCATTTAGGTTGTTTTTGTTGTTGTTGTTGTTTGATTTTTGTTTGGATTTAGGAATTAGGTTATTCCTCAAAGACTGAGTTAGATGCACATCCTATCTGTTGACTAGACCCTGCCAGAGGACAGGCACTAAGCTCTCCAGGTTAACCGGAGCTACATAATACATGACCTGAGGAGCAGGAGGCATTTCCAGAGGGAAAATTCATAGCTGCCTGCTAGCAAAAAGAAAATAAGAGTCTTCCCTAGGATTAGGAAGTGACCCTGTGAGTCCTGTCCATGGGGGATGTCACCTGCCATGGTTGGACTACAATCCCATAGGCTGTATAAAGAAATTTGCTGCCCAAAGTGAGAAGACTGATGTTGAAGAATATCCCCCCAGCATCTCCCCAACCCGCCTCCTCCAGCTTCCCTGGCCTCCCCCACCCTCACCCCAGGGAACCACACCAGGTCTGATCTGAATCTAACCAGGTCAGAAGAGACTATTTCATTGTGAATATGTCTGCCAGAGGTGAAGTTGACTGATATTTATCTTCAGAGTCTGTGTTGGTTGTTGTTGGGAAAGAGGCTTAGACTCACAAAAACAATACTTGGCAGCACCCCAAAAAAGATACCATCTCTCCCCTCTGCATTCATAACAGATGAGAGTACCTGCTGTCCAGGACTCTCTGATAATTAAAGGATACAAGGTATACGAAAGCAGCCCTTTATAAAATACAAAGCATGGTACCCATGTAAGGTACTTACAGAAAAATCCCATCGTTGACATTTTACAATTAGAGGGACCTGAGATTAATTTTCCTATTTTAAAAATGCAAAGGTGCTTGATGTTTTTGTTTCCCTTTTGATGCAACTCATCTGTGTTCTTGGTAATCAGTAGTTGTGATTCAGTCTTCCCAAATTATTTAAAATATATATTAGTTGGCTTTTAGTACAGAAATAATACTCAAATAGAGAATGTAACTGAATTATCACATAGAATGTGTCCCGTATGCACTGGACAAGAGAATTCATGGATCAGTAGGTTCAGGATTTGCCACATTGGGAGGCCCATTGGAAAGTATGATTGAAATACAAATAATGACGGCAGTTGACCACAAATGCCCACCTCACTGTCACTTTGGTGTAATTAGGTTGATAATAGAGAACTGAACTTCAAACTTTGATGTGCACTAGAATCACTTAGGACTTTGCTAAAACACAGAATCTGATTCAGGGGGTCTAAAGTGGTGCCTGAAATCCTGCAAACCAACCAATTCCTGAGTAGTGAGGATGCTGGTCCTCACACCACACTTTATCAAGGGGATAAAGGAAATATCTGTATCTATACTGGGCACTATACAAACATGGTCTAGTCTTCATGATAACTCTCTAAATCAGGATCATGAAGACACTGAGACTTAGAGAGAGTAGGCATTTGCCCATAATCATTGGATCAAAAATAGCAGCTATGGGATTTGAAACTATACTTTCCCATTATACTCTGCCAGATGCACAGAACTTGGGGTCCAATACTAACCCTCACTTAACCTGCATGAACTCTATGAGAGTGTGCCAAGGACCATACCTGTGTTGTTGTGTGATCCTGACCCCATAGAATACGGGACATTGCAGCTTCCTCCCATGGTGTTATTTGGACCCCATAGGAATGGAAGTGCTAGTAGTTAGTTACTTAATAATGTTAGTCTCTTCCCCTTTAGAAATGCAACACATAGAACAAATATAAAATAATAAATCTAGACTGTGTATGTATTGAAACTATTGGGTGAAACATTTATATTTAAGATGATGACTTCATTACACAAGATTTAGGGTCTCAGGTATGGTGGTGCACACCTGTAAGCCCAGCTACTTGGGAGGTTGAGGCAGGAGAATCACAAGTTCAAGGCCAGTCAGTATAATTTAGTGAGCTCCTGTCTCAAAATAAAATAAAGGTCTGGGTGTGCAACTTAGGAGTAGAGCACTTGCTGAGCATGTGCAAGGTCCTGAGTTCAATCCTCAGTATGACAAAAAAGAAAAAAGGATTGGGGTCCCTCTTTTAATAAGGAATAAGTGAGAAGGAAGTTTGTGTGTGTGTGTGTGTGTGTATGTAGATGCTGGGATGCTCCTTAGCTGGCACAGTGGAAGAGGACTCATGTACAACATCTAATTTTCTGGCAGATCAAAGCCTACAACCATCCATTAAGAAATGGCAGGTGTGGCTTCCTGTCATATGTCATTAAGAAAAACCTAAACCAGTCAAGTGATGTTTTGAACTGCAGGTACTGCATTGAACCACATAAACACTTAAACAGGCTGGTTTTGTTGTATGTGGCTTCCCCTACAAATTGTCTGGAAAAAAAAAAAAGTCGATTTTAATTAAGTTGGTCCAGTCATATGAACATTTATTTGCAGGATACTTTGGTATTACCAAGTTCTGGTTCCCACTCATCTTCATCTTGGATTATAATCAGATCACCACTCTGTCAGGTCAGGCAGTAACTAATAGAGATGCTGCTGGCCCCTGCAGCTCCATCTGCTTCGTCTCAAACAGATACAAATGGACAAGCAGAAAGTGGGTGCTCACAACATTTAGGGGACAGACAAAAAGGTCTCATGGAAGCAGGAAGTGATCTGGGCTGGATACCCTGAGAAAGAGCTCCCTCCTGACTTTATGTGAGCAGCATGGTAGCGCTTTGGTGACACGATGAAGTGTCAAAACATCCCTGTTTTGTTCTTTCCACTAATTTTACAACTTTGTTATTCATTGTCAATAGCTTCAAAGAATCCAAAATTATCTAGTCATCCAGATTTAATCTGGTTGGTTCTAGAATGTTGCCTCATCTTAACTATAAACAAGTCATTTGGTATAGTTGTTCTCTACAGTGGAAATTTTTTAAACATTTTGTGATGACCAAAAACAGGCAAAGGCTCCAAGTTTTCTCCCTCACTAACCGCACGCCAGCCACAGTGGCCTGCCTCCTTGCTGTTTTCATGTTGGACCCTCTCCTGCCCTAGGGCCTTTGTACCTGCTGCTCCCTCTGCTTGGTATATTCTTCCCCTCAAGGTTTACTCTGTAGCTATGTAGAGATCTTCTCTCAAACATCTTCTCATGAAGCATTGTCTAGCCAGCTCTGACCCTCAAAAATTCTTTATTCCTCATTTGTTTGTAACTTTTATCTACAGCATATGCTCCTTCCATTATGTTCTATAAATTGCATATTTGTTCATTGTCTGTTGATATCCACTGGAATTAAGCTCCATGCTGGCAGGGACTCATGTTTTGTTTTGTTTTTTCCAGTTCTGGAACAATGTTTGACATACCCTGGATGATAAAAAAAAATTTTTTATTGTCAATGGACCTTTACTTTATTTGAAAATATGTGGTGCTGAGAATCAAACCCAGTGCTTCACACATGCTAGTCAAGTGCTTTACCATTGGAGCCACAACCCCAGCCCCACAAACATTTTTTCAATGAATTGAATAACTATTTTTCTTAATAAGGACCATAACTACTACCAGAAAATAGCACTTTTTCAAGTCACCACTGTTGTTGAATATTCATTTCATTCATTGATTCATAAAACACTTTCTCCCTGTCTGTGTCAAGCAAAGTGTTGTGCTGAGCCCCATGGGAAAGTCACCAATGCACAGAGCATGGTCCTAAGTCTTGTATATAAAAATGAGCAAATGTCTGTTTTATCTGCTTTTACCCTTTCTGAGAAAGCAAGTCATGGTCCATGCATTTACTCCTAATGACTTAATGCCCTGCCTGAGACAGGATGCTTCTGTGAACTTAGCTCCATCCTTTTGGGCCTATTGCTCTGTGATACCTGGGTTTGCCCATCCTTACCTGGCACCATATCGCTTGGGCAGTTGTTGATATGAGATGCCTTATACTTGCCTTCAGTGCATGGTCCAGGGGTCAACAGCATTCCTCCAGGAAGCTTGGAAGAAATGCAGATTCTCCAGTCCTACCCAGACCTCTTGAACCAGAGTATACAATATGCAAGATAACAAGACCCCAGTGATTCATGTACACATTAAAGTTAGAAAAGATCTGTCTTAAAACACAGGAGAAAGTTTTGTCTCTAGCACACAATGGACAATGTGTGGGCTTTACTGGAAAATGACACAAGTAAAACTAGTAGATATTTGCTGAGTACTTGCTACGTGTAAGATAATGGGCTAATAAATCCTGTCTTAGGATTGCACATTCCTGTTCAGGGAGTTGGAACCTGATGTTCAGATGGGCATCTAGCAAATTAGTACAGACTATTTAAGAGGTGTGATGGATCTACCAACACCGTCAGCAATTCTGATGTTAACTCTTACATACCTTTTAGCTGCCCAGCAGGGAAATTTGATCCTCACTGTGGATGTTGAAACTATGTGGGCTTGCTTCTTGGTCTGTCCTGAGTGTGATAATGCAGACAAGGATCATACATGTTGAGTTCTATCACCAGTAAAGAACAGTTCTGGTTGGATACAGTGCAGTGTACATTTTAAACAGTTTAAGCTAAGACATCTTTAGGGTTAAAATGAACGCAAAAGATAGAAACTGGCTATGTAATTACAAACATTCTCTCTTTTTCTGAAAAATCAGGGATGTTCTGCCATTCACCTTGAAGTTGCCTTATGCCATTTCAACAGCCAAGACTGAGGCTCAACTTGAAGAACTAGCCCAGCTGGGACTAAGTAAGTGGGTGTCCCCTGTACAGGTCTATCTTAAAATGAGTCCATTGAACAGTCAGTGTGGGACTGGCTAAGGCTATGTTGCTATGTCAAATAATCCTATGGTCAAAAGAATCCCCACCTCCATGGCAAAACCCAGCCCTCAGGTCCATACAGCTTCTGCATTCTTTTGGAATTCTCTCAGGATTCTTTATGTCATGTGTTCAGAGGGACTGGGACTGAGTTTTTCTAGGTAACACCCAAATTTTCCCTGATGTCTTCTGTCAACAGTTTAGGCTACCCAGAATGTCAGAATCCTAATGCACATAACATACACAACTGTGATCCACCAGGATCTTCCCTTTCTGTGGCATCTTTCTGGGGAAAGGCTGTGCTTGACAGAAAGAGAAATCCAGGGTGATACATCTCTTATGCATGGTTTTATTTTGAGGGTCACATGGGCACAGATAATACTTCTGCACTTTGAGGAATTTGACAGTGAAGGCATCCCAAGTAACATCTGTCTTACTTCCTCTCTTATTGTTCAATTTCTGTCCTGCTTTTCTGTGTCACCTTTCTTTCCCTGCTAAGGATCCTTGTTATGACAACCAGGTACTTGCTTCCCACTTCTGTCTTTGCTAATGCCACTGAAAACTCTACAGTTCTATTGAACAATGGGTAACAATAGATTGGGACATACAGCTCACCCAGTTTCTGTGTCCCATTGCTTTAGGGAATCTGTGTGGGTTTCACTTTTTCACAATTTTTTTCTCCTAGATGAAGAGGGAAAATTCTCTTAAGAGTTTAGGATTTCTATCTTTGGATAATTAGCAATCAGGCCAAAATATTTGAATGCAAGTTTGGGATTTTGAAGCCCTAATACCAGAATTCCTAGAACCTAACAAACTAGGAAACTTGACTCAGAAAATAAAAAGTATGTATGTATATTGGCATATTTTTCCTTTAGTCTAAAAAACGTGTTTTAAAGTGGGTGTCATTTCTGAGGGAACTCCCCTAATTCATAAAGAATCCTGACAGTAGCTCCAAACTCCCTTCTCCATCCCTTCAAAAGGATGACCATATGTCTGAGTCCTTTCTGGGAAAGAGAATCCCAGGGCAGGGGACAGAGTGGGGATGGCAAAACCATTTTTTAAGGCCCTACTTAAAAGTTGTACCTTCTCTTGCAACTAAGTTCTGCATACCTCTGGAGGGAAATTAAAATACTTCCTGAAGTTAATAACATCAACTAGATTATATGCCTTTTTAATTTTTATTTGTTTATCCTCAGTGCTGGGGATTGAACTGAGGGCCTTGTGCATGCTAGGCAAGTACTATACCAGTCAGCTACACCCCACCCCTAATTATAGGCCTCTTGAAGGCATGCACAGTGTCTTGACAGAAAGAGAAATCCAGGGTGATACATCTCTTATCACCCTGTATACATCTCTTATACACCTCCATCCCCATAGCACTCTCTGGTTTGGTCAGAAAGCAGTGTATGCTTAGTTGCTGGGACTGAAGGACTGAAGTATTGAGGACAACGCTTGAGGTGTGATGCAAAGATAAAAACAAAAATAGCCTATTCCAGTGGCTGCTAGCTAACTGAACATGAATGAGGTCTAATGAATGTATATTCAAATTGTGATTCTTTTTTTTTTTTTTTTTTTTTATTGTGGTGCTGGGAATTGAACCCAGGGCCTTGTGCTCACAAGGCGAGCACTCTACCAACTGAGCTATATCCCCAGCCCCCAAATTGTGATTCTTAATGTGATCCTTATCCATTTTGGGTGGAAACAGCACATTTTAAAATTCTGCATATCACTTATTCATTCATCCAGCAAATATTTCTCAAGGGTTTGCTCTGTGGTAGACACCATGTCCCTTACCAAGGGTTTGGAGATTAATAAAATCTCCCTCCCCTTATTAATGCAGTTCATAGATTATATGGGAGAGATACATACATGTGAACCACGTGTTCTAAGCCTTGTAAGATCTTACAAAGTCTTACAACTGTGACAGAGGAATCTAAACAGGATCCAAAGGACCTGGGAGTTGGAGCAATTAGTTCCTCCAAAACTTGCTGTGTTGGCCAATAGAAACATAAGGCAAGTCCACATATAATTTACAATTTCCAGTAGCCACATTTAAAAAAACACAAATTAATGTTAACTATTTTATTTTATGTAATATATCCAAAATATTGTCATTTCAACATGTAACCAGTATTTTTAAAAAATGTATTTCATGAGCTAGGCACAGTGGCACATATCTATAATGCCAGCGACTCAGGAGGCTTAGACAGAGGGACTGTAAGTTCAAGGCCAGCCTCAGCAACTTAGCAAGACCCTAAGCAAGGTAGTGAGACTCTTGTACTTAAAAAAAAAAAAAGAAAAAGAAAAAGAAAGAAAGAAAATTAACAAGGAATGGGAAGGTAGCTTAGTGGCAAACACCCTTGAGTTCAACCCCCAGTACCAAAAAAAAATAAAAAATAAAAAAAGTTCATGATAAATTTTGCATAGTTTTTTCGTGTAAAGTGTCTGAAATCCAGTGTTCATTGTATACTCATAGCACATCTAATTCAGAAATATGTAGTCTGTGTTTAGATTTCATTAAATTCAGTGGAAAAAGTAGATTCATGTACCCAAGTTCCTAACATGCCTAAACATTTGCCAGTAACTGAATTGAGCATGTTTTAAGTTTTACTTTGAATTTCATATTAAGTTCCTCAATTGCACCAACAGTCTTTCAGGTGCTCAGTAGCCACCTTTGATTGTTGGCTCTTGTGTTGGATGGCATGGAAGTAGAGGAAAGGAAGGAAGAATGTAGGAAAGTCCTCAGGAAATGGGTGACACAGATATAACACCAGGCATGTCACCACACAGATGGGGCAGGACCAAGACTCCCAATGTAAACCTTTTTCCAATTCCTCCTACCCCTCTGCTTGCGAGGCTAGTCATTCTGGGTTCATAGGAAAGAAACACAGGTAAAGCAAATCCAGCAAGAGAGAAAGAACATAACCTATTCCAAATGGAAATTATAACAGATACATTAATCACTATCACCACCTCCCCTAAATTGCATGGAAAACTGGGGCCCTTCTGTAAGAGAAGACCCAAGCAATAAGTCATTGGCACTACTCCAAATATTTATAACTTCCCTAAGGAGGTGATGGGATTTGGGAAGGAAGAACAACAAACCACAAAGATAAAGGGATAATAGAAACTGCAGTTGGCATTTGCATAAATATCTTTTTTTTTTTTTTTTGCTGATAGGACCCATAAGCATAGTTTTCCTCTTCTTGAGGTTTTAATGCTGAATGTGTAAAACCCTAAGCAGATTGTGTAACATCCCCCAGCTGCTGGTCCTACCCATTAAAGCAGAACTTTGAGGCCTGATTCCTTGGCTGGCAGTTGCCTCCGTGGAGGGCATCCCAGGAGAAGTTGATTGGAAAGGGTGGTTATTGCTTTGAGAGCTGACTTGGTTTTTGCAAAGCAAGCTAGGGAGCCCTGAGGTCCTTTTCTGAACTTTTCTGTAACAATTCCAGTTATTTTCTTCCTTTTGATTTACCTGTAAAAAGAGCTGGGCTAGAGTTTCTCAAGGGCTTTGATGTGAGAGGCTGCTGGAGCCTCCTCATGAGCCCACAGCTGGGCCTGGCAGCCTTTTTGCCCTTTCCAGTAAGAAAATGCAGTAAAAGTAAAAAGGGAAAAAGCAAAAAACAACTCCAAGTTTAGCACCTCCCCTCTGAGGCACGTGTTGTTGTATACAGTGTGTGTGTGTGTGTGTGTGTGTGTGTGTGTTTTATTGTAAAGGAATGGCCCAAATGTACTGTATTTACATTCTTGTGTTCACTGATAATGACTTTCAGATTTTTGGAGCTCCTCAGCTGACAACAAACCCCCAAACCCTCCACCTCCCCATAGGCCTCCCTCCTCCTCCTCCGATGGCATCTGTCCTGCCTCCCTGCGTCAGCTTTGCCTTATAAATGGAGTGCATTCTATAAAAACCAGGACGCCTTCAGAGCTGGAGTGTAGCCAGACCAACGGAGCCTTGTGTTTTATTAATCCTCTTTTCTTGAAAGTGCACAGCCAGGACCTCAGTGGAGGCCTGAAGCGGCAGAGCACAAGGACTCCCAACTCCAATGGCACGGAGAGGCCTCGGTCCCCCCCACCCAGGCCCCCGCCACCCGCTATTAATAGTCTCCACACAAGCCCTCGGCTGTCCAGGACTGAAACCCAGACGAGCATGCCAGAAACAGTCAACCATAACAAACATGGGAACGTAGATCTGCTTGGACCGAAACCAACTCCCATCCCTCCACCCCGGCTGAAGAAGCAGGCTTCTTTTCTGGAAGCAGAAAGCAGCGCAAAGACCTTGACCGCCAGTCAGCCCGGCCTGGACCGGGAGCTGGAGCTGGGCACAGCTGGCAGCGCAGGTGGAGCCCCGCCTGGGGACGCCCCCGGGGATTGCACAAGGGCCCAGCCTCCCAGCTCTGAATCACGGCCCCCGTGCCATGGAGGCAGACAGAGGCTGAGCGACATGAGCATTTCCACTTCCTCCTCCGACTCGCTGGAGTTTGACCGGAGCATGCCTCTGTATGGCTACGAGGCGGACACCAACAGCAGCCTGGAGGACTATGAAGGGGAGAGTGACCAGGAGACCATGGCACCCCCTATCAAGTCCAAAAAGAAAAGGAACAGCTCTTTCGTGCTGCCCAAACTCGTCAAATCCCAGCTCCGAAAGATGAGTGGGGTGTTCAGCTCCTTCATGACCCCGGAGAAGCGAATGATCCGTAGGATCGCCGAGCTGTCCCGGGACAAATGCACCTATTTTGGATGCCTGGTGCAGGACTACGTGAGCTTCCTGCAGGAGAACAAGGAGTGCCACGTGTCCAGCACAGACATGCTGCAGACCATCCGGCAGTTCATGACCCAGGTCAAGAACTATCTGTCTCAGAGCTCAGAGCTGGATCCCCCTATTGAGTCGCTGATCCCTGAAGACCAAATTGGTAAGTACCCACTTTTTCCCCCAAAATGTAAAATCTACTATAACCTTGCCAGACAGTGCATCCATCTTGATTTAAATGGGAAAAAATTAACTTCTTAAGGTACCTGTTACATACTAGACTTGAAAATGTTTGGGGGGAAATGACTAATTGGAACTACAGAATGATTCTGTTTGGGGATGGAGTCTGTGCCACTTTGGAGAGTCTGAGTTGCTCCCTTCTGTTGCTGTGTGTGCCCGCTGCCTTGGTTGAGCAGGCTGGGCTGAAGTGTGCAGGCTGGGCACTCGTAGAAAGGTATTTTTGGTTGTCTTCAGAGAAGCAGTAGGTGTTCTGCTTTGTTTGGGAAGTAAACTTTTTATGGAGGTTATAGCATATGTTCAGGGAGGGCAAAGGTCATACATACAGCGCCATGAGCACACCTGTGTACGAGTGCCAGCCCCTTCAGTACAATAGGACCAGCATCCAGGGACCCTGGGACTCTAACCTGACCCAAGGGTAGCTTCCCTGATGGCCTCGCATCCCACAGAGTTCTGTACCAGGTCCAGTACTGGAGCAAAAAAGAAAAAAAAAAAAAAAAGAAAAGAAAAGAGAAACTTATTTGGTATACCTTTAAAAGAAGTAACATAGTTTGGAGGTCACATGAAAGACATTTTTTTCCCCCTCCAAGTCAGGGGGAAATTCTTTCTTTATAACCTCATTGGAGATTAGAACTGTTAATAATTACTTTGGCAAGTAATTGGTTGCCAGGGCAAATTTGAATTTGGCAAACAGGCTTTTTTTCTTTTTTTCCCCCAGGGCTAGAGTACTGATGGGTTTTTTTTGTTGTTGTTGTTTTGTTTTGTTTAATTGCAGGTTGACTCTAAAAGGTTAATCTCAGAGACTTTATTCACTGGGTGGCAGCAGCCAAAAGAGATTCCAGACATTTCCAGGCAGTTTAGCAGAAGTTAAGCCTGAATTTCTTTTTTCTGATTGGTTCTGTTTGTTGAAAATAGTAAACAGTGTGTGGTAGAGTGGCCTCTCCTCCCTCTCTCTGTCTCTCTTCTTTAAGTGAAGTTGAGCTGCTCTTTGATTTGCTTACAAAGGAATCAAAGCCTTGTTTGTTTTCTGGTTTGATCAGGGCGTGGTTAGAGCCCTGGTGTTTCTGCTGAGTGGCTAAAAGGAATGTGTCCTTGCTAGGTGCCTTAGAATCGAAAAAGCTTCCAGAGATGACAGGCAGAATATCCATACAAGCTGCCTCTTTCCTCTATCCGCCCCAGATCCCCTTTCAAGGGAGACCAGCTCTGACTTAGTATTAACAGAGACCCCCGACCTGTAGGAGAGACTTCCTGTCCAGGGTTGGGGGGCAGCCAGCCGGCACTGATGTCAGGCCTGAGCTATGTGGCAGGCAGAGCCAACCAGCCCACAGAGAAGGTTCCTGAGGGAACAAGGGCCTCAGAACTCTGCTTCCCTGCTGATGTCTTAAGCATCAATCCCAGTCAGTCTCCGGACTTTTGTAATGAAATTCAAATATGGTATTTGCTCTTAGAGCTCAGGGGCTCATTTTCTCCAAAAAAGCATGTTGAAAATTACATACTTCCCTGCTGCAGAAGGATGCAGCTTTTAATTTAAAAGCTAACGTCCTAATAAGAAGGGAACTCAAGATCCATGGAGCCTTTAATATGAGCCGGGCAGTGTTCAAGCTATTTCAGGGGGTCCTCACCTCACCCCTGTGAAAGAGGCCTCTGCATCCTTGTAGGGTGGAGGAAGCAGGACTGTGCCAGCAGGAGCCATTTGTCCCAAGGCAACACCAGTCAGTAGTTAACAAGTTCTGTATTTGCAATTCTGTGGGAGCCTAAGCCCCCTGCCCCCTTAAAAAACTAACCCTTCTGCTACTGTCATGTTTTTATTTATTTTATTTTTTTCCACTACTGAGGATTGAACCAGGGCACTCTACCACTGAGTTCCTTCCCTGTACCTTTTTATGATTGTTTTTAATTTTTTTTTTTTTTTTTTTTTTTTTTTTTTTAATTTTGAGACAAACTCTTCCCTAGTTGCCCAGGCTGGCCTCTATCTAGCAATTCTCCTGCCTCAGGCAGGAATACAGGTATGCGCCACTGTGCCAGGCTGTGCTTATGGGAAATTGTAATAGTAGGCCGACCTTTTGTTGAAGCAGAGAGCTCTGTAAAGATGTGGGTGTGATCTCTGGAAGCATTGCATAGTTTTTTTCTTGTTGTTGTTGTTGTTCTTGGTTTATGGGTTTTGTTTGTTTGAGATGGGTTCTTGCTATGTTGCCCAGGCTGGCCTCAAACTCCTGGACTCCAGTGATTTCTGCTGCCTCAGCCTGCTGAGTAGCTGGGAATACAGGCATACACCACCACAGTCAGCCTGTTGTGTTGTTTTTAACATTTGCATTAAAGCAGGCATTGGAAACATCATTCCCTTTTGAAAGTATAGTTACATACTGGACTTTTGGGAAAGTAAGGGGAAGGTGATTAAAGCAGAGGTCAACCTAAGAAACTCATCATGAGGAGGGAAGGATGTGACCTTAATTATTAGAAAACCAGTCCCTTTGGATGTGCAAATTACTAGGTTAGGAACTCTGACCAATCTGGTTTTACATCTTCCTAAATGAAGGGCTCACTAGTTTACTACATGCTTGTTAATGCAGTGACACCTTTGAGACTCATAACTCAAGGTTGGTGTATTTCTCTAGATAATGTTCATATTTTGCAAATTTGGGAACGAAGGCCAAGACGTGTAGAGTTATGTGCAGAGGTAAAGCCCTAGTATGTAAGGGAGTGTGCGCCCATCCCAGGTCTCCTTGTGTCTGTTGAATGCTCATTCCCACCACAGCTTACTTCCTGGGGGTAACACCAGATAATTTTCACTTTGAGGAATGCCATCCCCAGAATCTCAAGCCTCAAATTTGTTCTGAACAGGTGTCTACTAATGCTCACAAGAATGCCAGCTGGGGTTCTCTGCTTTAAAAGAATCTAGTCCTGTCATCCTTTCACATAACTTCTGGAGGACACAGCTCCATACTAGGAGACAAGAATTTTAAAGTCTAGATTTACAGAACAACCATCCTGAAGTCAAGAGTGTATGAGGAGGCATTTCACTGGTTTAATCCCTGTAGAATTAGAGAAGTCATTTGTGGGTGAAAAATGACCATTTGGTTGTGTGCTTATGGATCTCTCTTGTGTACAGAGGTCATGCTGATCTGTTTTCTTCAGAGGGTGGTTCTTTGACTGCAGACAGAAAAGTCAGTGGGGGTTGGGAGGATGCCAAATAGTTCTCTCACTTTAATTTTGCCAATGTGCTGATGCCAGTATCCTTTCTAGTACTTTCTAGGCAAGGATAAATGATAAACTAGATCAGTCTCCAAATTGAAAAACTGCCACTGCAAGTGGTGCACTGTAAATGGTTATGTGTTTTCATGGAAATTCTTCATTCTATGTATTTGGAGTACTTCCACCCTGAAGTTCTGCCATTTAGAGATTCTTGAATACATATTAGTTGCCTGACATTAGTTTGACCATCCTGGTTGAAAAATTAAGTTAATGAGGGTTAGACATGGGCTAACTTCCAGGGGAACCAGCTCTCCCCGCATGCCAAGGTCACCCATCGGGTTTCACTTTGGGGCACCTGTCACAAACTCACCCTTTTAACATGGTGTATCAAAGAACAAACCAGTGTTTTAACAAAACACGTACAAAACTCTGGGGAAAGTTCCTTCATTGTCAGAGTTAGGCTCATTGTTTGTGACCCATGCTATAAAGTATATAGGTGGGGTGCCATTACTGGTTACCCCAACATTTGTTCCTCATTGTCAGGTTTCCACATCATACCATTCTTGTTTTGGTCTTTTTCAAATAGTGGGAGACACATTTGCTAAAATTTCTGGTGAAGAACTCTCCTTTTGCAGAACTTGTAACAGGGAAGCCATTTGTCTTGATTTTAATAAAATAATTTCTATTTCTGATGACATCAATCTTAGGAAATCCCTCTGTTTTCAAGTCTTGCTTCAAGAAAAGCAAAATCTCTACAACCCCCAAAATGTTAGTGATTGCAAATTTTCTATTTCATTTAAACTATTCACTAGACTATCAACTGAGATACGAGTCAACCATTCCCATTCCTAAAAGTCAGTAGTGAAAAACAAGATGATACATTTTTTTCTTTAATTGCTATAAACCAAAATATGTGTTTTCTCCAAATATCATTTTAAATATTGGAAAAAGTATCCTTGAGGCCAATGTCATATGTCAAAGAGCACATCAGTTTATATATTCAAGTGTTTTTTTTTTTTTTTTTTTTTTTTTTTTTAATAGAGAAAGGGTACTGAAAATGTGGTTACATACTAGAGAATAAAGCAAGCATTAAAAAGGGGATTGAGAGCCAGGCACAGAGGCTCTTGCCTGTAGTTTCAGCTATTTGAGAGGCTGAAGCAGGAAGATCACTTGAGCTCAGGAATTTGAGACCAGCCTGCACAACAGAGTGTGACCCTTCCTCCTCCTCCCTCCAAAAAGTGGGTGGCGACTGATGCGATTCCCTAGGAGTTAAACAGTCACAACTGCTGTGGTTCAGATACATTTTTTTAAAAATGAATATCTAAGTCTGGCTTAAGTTTCAGTATCTAATGTGATGTGTGTGTGTGTGTGTGTGTGTACTGGGGATTGAACCCAGGGGTGTTGTACCACTGAGTTATATCCCCAGCCCTTTTTATTTTTTATCCCGAGACGGGGTCTTGCTAAGCTGCCCAGGCTGGCCTTGAACTTTTGATCCACCTGCCTCAGCCTCCCAAATCACTGGGATTACAGACATGCACAACCACACCTGTTTATCTGCCTTTAAAAAAAAAAAAAAAAAAAGATACATTCTGAGAGATATAGCCAAAAAGACATATTAGTGCCAAACTGAGATTAAAACCTTGAATCTTCTGACTTTTGATCTAGTCCTTGTGATCCTTGTATAGCAAATGTTTTTGAACAGGTAAAAATGGGTAGAGAAATAGCAGAAAGATTGGCTTCTTGTAGAGTACAAAAAGTATGCCTGTATTAGTTTGGAGAATTAGATAAATAGAAGACCACAACACAAAGTGTCTCCCCCGCCCCATGAGGCATCAGTTGTTCAATAATTTGTATGGTAGGGCATCAAAATTAAGTCATTTACTTATATCGACCAAAAGAATGTTTACAACCCTGCAGATGAGAACCTCTGAACAGTGGGTCACTGACTGACTCCATGGTACTCCATGCAGGAAGCTGTCAGCTCAGTGATTCACCTGGGCCTTGTTCATGAGGTGGGACCTGGGGAATGGCATCACAAAACTAGTTATGTCTGTGCTAGGGTATTTTCTGACATATCCCTCCCAGCAGGAAACACATCAAAGCATGAGAATCCTTAGAGCTTTGACACATTTTTCCACCACTCTGCTCCTGCCAAAAGACGGTTCCAACTGGGCGTCTCTGTGAAGTACCACATAGACAGAGCCCTCACTGGTCCATGGGTCTGACCTGCACTCCTGCCTTGCAAACACAGTCTATCAGAGACAGGGCACACCTCCCACTCTCTCCTTTCAGCACTGTGTCCACTTTGGAGGTTCTCGATTACTCAAGGCCCTGGGTGAATCAGCGAACTGCCTCATCAGTAGAGTCAAAGAATAAGTATAAATACATACACTTACCCTTCCATATCTGTGTGACATTAATTGGTTCCAGGACCCCCCCTTTGATACCAAAATCCACAGATGCTTAAATTCCTTATATAAAGTGGTGTTGCATTGGCATATAACCTACATATATCCCTCCATTTACTTTAAATCTTCTCTAAATTGCTTATAATACCAAATATAATGTAATACTATATAAATAGCTATATTGCATTTTTTTGTATTATTTTTATTGTTGTATTGGGTGATTGATTGGGCTTTTTTTTTTTTTTCAAATATTTTCTCATAGTAGCTTGAATCCATGGTGTGGAACCCATGGATTTGAGGGACAAACTGGGCTGTGTTTTTCAAATAATCAAATGAAAGCACTTTTATGTAGAGAACCCCCTTTTATCCTCCCAGTGCCTCATTTATTGTTTTCATTTTTATAGAAAACAAAAGTTCACCAAAGTTAAGGCATAATGAAAATAGGACCGATGCCAACCTTTTCCTACCATTCTCATGGTTGTTGGTTACTGTTGCCTTTCACATCTATTTTATAAAGGGAAGGGAGGATCACAGAGGTGAAGTTACATCATATGAAAGAGCACCTGGTATCCACAGGATTTATCACTGATGTTGTTCCCCTCAACCATTGGCCAAGGACACATTTGCCAGGTTTCTACCCTTTAATATTAAATGTACACTCTTTCCCTACTCTTCTTTGGAGGAAAGTCACAAAACATTTTCTGCACTCAATGGATGGGACAGAATTAAGCTCCAACCCCTGGAGGATCTACCTTAAATGGGTTTTTTTTTTTTATTTTTTATTTACTTATTTATTTATTTATTTTTGGTACTAGAGATTGAACTGGGGGGGGGGGGAGTATTTTGCCACTAAGCCACATCCCCAGTCTTATTTTTAAATTTGAGATAGGATCTCACTAAGTTGCTGAGGGCCTCACTAAGTTGCTGAGGCTGGCCTCCAACTTGGGATCCTTCTACCTCAGCCTCCCGAGTCACCAGGATGATATGGGCGTGTGCCACCACACCTGACTGGGATTCTTTGTAGGAAGATTTATCTCTTCTTCTCCCCTGCCTTGTTTTGTTTTGTTTTGTAGTGCTGGGGATTGAACCCAGGGCCTTGTGCTTGACAGGCAAGCATTCTACCAACTGAGCTATATCACGAGTCCCCGCTGCCTTGGTTTTTACTGACTTTTTTACTAGAAGGCACTGAAATCAGTCTGACAGATTCCTTTCATAAAATACTACACTTTTGTATAATGGCCTGCATTGACACTACCAAAATGAACAAAAATATAAGTGAATCACAACCCCATTGCTCGTCATCTTTATTTTGGCATCAGCTTTGCTGGGCTGGTGGGATCTTCCTTAAAATGATAAACCATCCTTCTTATTTATTATTTATGAGCCAGAGTGTGTGCATTGCTGACGATTCTTACAGTAAATCCAGGTTACAGGACATTCCTGCAGAATGTCCTGCCTCAGCCTCCCAGTTCCAGTGCCACTGGAACTGAGAAGAAGCATCATTTTCATGTAGGTACCCAAAGGAAGGATTTTATGGCCAATTCAACAAATGCTTGTAGAACATATGCTACATGCCAGGCTTGAACGGGGGACTTTGGCGAGTTCGTTATACCCTCAGTTCTGGTTTTGAGAGTACTTCCTGTCAAGGTAGTACCGTCTTGGTAGAAAACACAAAGCGTGCTGAGGATGCAGGGAGTTGGGAGAAGCCCAGTGAAGGAGGCAGGGAGGTGGGTAGGCATCCCTGAAATCCACATGGAGAAAGACAGGAGTTCACACCCAGAAGGAGTGTCATTCCAGGCAGGGAACAGCATGTGAAAAGGCTCAGAGGCACAGAGAAAGCCTGTAGTATTGTTTGCCTCACCAAGAACATGCATTCCTTATGGGGATATGGAGGAAAGAAGAAATGGAAGATGAGGCAGAGGCAGACCCTCAGGAACTGAGACCTTAATGTGGTAGAGAACTTTCTAGAAAGTTTGTCCCAGGTGAGGTAAGAGTCAGATCACCTAAACAATTTCTCTGACCCAGGTGCCAACCAATCAAAATAGACACTAGTGATAAACACCTGTGGGCCATTGTGGCCAGGTGCCAATCAATCAAAATAGACATTACTCATGAACACCTGCAGACCAGTGTGTCCAGCCAGGATTCCAGATCCTGAAGTGGACAGACTAGAGCAGGTACAGCAGTGTGACTTGGACCTTTCCCTGTTTCCAAACTTCACCTGTGATGAACTGAATCCACCCTTCATCCCACACACAACAAGAGGCTGAGTGTTCTGCCAGTCCTTACCCTGTGCCCTGTTTTCTCATATGAAATTGGAATGGGGCTCTTGCTGGTGAATTCCCACTGCCCTGAAGGATGCTCAACTGCCCAAGATGTTCAGCTAATCTGTGTTTCCCAGGCTGTTAGACAGGGATAAAATAAGGCCATGATTAAAAAACAACAATAAAGAAAAAAACTAGGGGTATCAAAGCAAGGAAAAGTCAGCAGACCAGCCTCAGATCCTCATTCTCTGCACCTATAAATGGGCAGAGCTGAAAAGAATAACAAAGATATGAGTGCCTGGGGGAGAGAGAGAAAGAAAGGTGATCAGAAAACCAGAGAGCTCTTAATTAATTTATCAAAGTACTTTCAGTTCCTATTTCAAATCTAACCAAACCACAAATACTACTTGGGAGCGGGTGGAGGGATCAATCTGAATCATTAAACCTGGTTTTTCTTTTCAAAGGCATCCACCCTTTGTTCCAAGGAGGTAGCCAGTGACTTTAGCCTGCAGTTCAGTAGGTGTGGTCCATACCAGGTGCTCATGGAGTGAGACCTCACCCAGTTCCTCCCAGCATCCCTCTGGGAATGAGCAGCCCCATTTTACAGATGAGGGAGCTGAGGCTGAGAGAGATCATCTTTTCTCAAGGTCACAAATCAGAAAACTGACCACTGGATTTTGCATCTGACCTGAGTTCTTTCATAACACCCAGTCATCCCCAGTTTGAGGAGTTTGTAGAAGAGGATTAGTAATGTGCTATTCTGGCTGCCTGGGTGTCGACTGAAGCTCTTCAGGATGGCACCTTCCACTTCTCTCAGCTGCCTGCTATGAAGAGATGGAATGGAGAGATTTCCTCTTTGAAAAGTCGGAGCGTGTGGTGGGTCAGTGGAAGAATTCGGGCTGGACTCCTGGGTTTGGAGTCCCTGCTCTAGTGAGCTGTGTGCACTTAGTCATGTTTCTTAGTAGCTCCAAGCCTCAGTTTCTTCAGTTACTTCACATGTGACAAGATGCTGTGGACACTGTTGTGCCCTGCCTACTGACACTGGCTCTGATATTCAGTGGTTGCACCTGTGACATTTTGCCTGAAGCTTCTCATGCCACCAGAGCCCTTGCCCAGGCAGTGGGAAGACTGCAAAATGAACGCCCACCTTACTGTCTAGGAGCAGACTGTCCTCTAGGTGGACAACTGAGAGCATATTCAACACCACGTCTTGGAGTCCCCAGGAGTGCCAAGCTTCAACCACTCTGGTGATAAAGAAGCACACAATACTGGTTGGTCTCCTTCCCCTCTGGTACTTCCTGGGATCAGTTCCCAATTTACCTCTCATACCAAAACCCTTGCATCAGGATCAGTTTCTGAGAGAACCCAAACCAAGACAAGTAGGGATTGTGTATCCATCTTAGTCAAAGGGTTATTTGAATACTTGTGACATGTTTAATAGTGCTTGGATCATACTAAGCACTCACTCAACTACAGTTCTGATCCTTACTCCCATAAAAGAACCGAAGGGAAACACTTTATCTCATAAAAAGAAGCATCAATTCATTTTGCCCTTTTTGCACAGAGGGGTGAATCATGATGCCATCCTTTGACTTGCTTGGAGTAAGAACAACCTGGTTTTGCACCTCATCTCATCTCTACCATCCTGGGAAAGTCACTTGACTTCCAAGCCTCATGTCCCATCTACAACATGAGAATGATGATTGTTCCTACTTTGTAGGGCTGAAATGAAGACTAGCAAGGTAACGTGCATGTTCTTAGAATAGGAACCACACAAATGGATGCTCAATGAATAACAGTAATTATAAATATTTAAATTTGACTCTTCTACACGAAAATGCCCTCATCTTGTTATCATATATTCACTTCTATTTCTACTTTAATCTTCTTAAAATAATAAGAAACAACAAATCATACTATTCTGCATAATTACAATGCACCAATAAAATATGGGGAAATTTTTTTAAATAAAAAATAAAAGTCATCAGAATGCTAGAACTAGAATAAATCAAAAGGCCATGTGATCTGACCTCATGTTTTTTTCTTTGTCAAATAACTTTAAATTGTAACCTGTGCAGGTTTTGTTTGTTTGTGGTGCTGGGGATTGATCCCAGGGCCTCACACATGCTTGGCAAGTGCTGTACCATGAGTGACATCTCCATCCAAAACCTGTGCATTCTTAATACAGGTTGAGCATCCCTAATATGAAAATCTAAAATCCAAAATGCTCTGAAATTTGTTGCTTTGTGTTATAGACTCAAAAATTTCTAGAATTTGAATTTTCAGATTAGGGATACTTGACTGGTAAAGTTTATTCAGATATTCCAAAATCTGAAAAACTCTGAAATCTGAGACACTTCTAGTACCATGCATTTCAGATAAGGGATATTATGTTGTATTATGTATTATATTGTTTAGACTCTGGGTGCTGTTAGATTCCTCTGGAGAATATTAATTATCATTGCTTATTGTTTTTACAATCAACCTAGTTAGGCTCGAACTGCCAGTCTGTCTTGGGCAGATTCCATGAGCCACAGTGATCCAGAGAGTAAGAGTAAGAGGTGAAGTGACTCAGTCAAGGTCGCTGAGTAAGACAGGGCTGGGCTTGGCTGACTGCTGCTGGGCCTTGTGGCTCCCACTGCTCTTCTAAGACAATCTGGACTTCACCTTTGCCCTTCAGATTCTCACTTCCCCCTGGCAGCGGTGGGTAAGCATGAAGTGCCCAGACAAAACCAATGCATTATTGGGGTTTGTGATGCTTCCTCGTCTGATCTCTGACCCTGGAATCTATGCTGTAGGTCAGAGGGTAGGAAAAAGGACAGTCTGCAGTCTCCTTTTTTGGAACAGGGGAGTGAATCGGTTCTTGTCTATGCATTACTATACTAAGTAACATTAAGACAAGGAGAACCTCAGCCGCTTCCACGGTGTTTACCACTTCCCACTTAACTGATCATCCTTGGGATCAGTCGATAGGATCTATATAAATATGCTCAGAAAATTTGTTTCTAGTTTTGGTCACTTAGAAAACTTGTTTCTAGGTTTGTTCGAGCTAACTTTTGGCTTTTAAAATTTTAAATGTTATAGTTGAAGCAATTCTCTAGTATTTTCTAGTCATTAGAAAATTATAAGACATTGGCTAGCTCCAAGAAAACATGGTCATCTTTTTCATTTCCCCTATAAGTTTTGGTTGTTCCAAGTGTTTGCTATGTGTCTCTGCTTGTGGTTGAGTACAACTGAGGTAACTTCAAGAACTTTGGAAGTGCATGTCTTAGGGAGGAATCCTGGCACCTTCTCTTAACTGCCTGACATCCATCTCTTAGGGTTTTAGTTTCTTCATCGGTAACCTGAAGAAATAAAAGTTCTCCCCACATGGGTTTATTTGAAGATGTGAAGAGTCAGTGTATATAAAGTGCCTAGAATAGTGTCATTGTTCTTAGTTTAAAAGATTTTGTTTTGGTTTGTTGGAATTAAAGCAACTAGAGATAATGGAAACAACAGAGAGTAGTAATTTACAGGAAATGTGACCAGGATATTCTTTCCATTTTTGTTTGAGTTAGTGCTCATTCTGAAAGGTCCTGTGCTTCTGGTGTTCCTCAAATCATTATTCACTATTGCTTTAGGAGCAGAACCTTGGTTTTCTTACTGGAGAGAACAAACTGGGTCACAGGTCTCTCTTCTCATTTGACTTCCCCTAACCCTTCATTAAATTTAATAAATATTGGGGGACATAGTAAATAAGAGGAGATCCCTGAAAAAGAATGAAGAGACCAGTATTATTTTTAAATTGTGGTCTTTTTAAAACTTTACTTTAAGAAAAGTCTAGCACTAGTTACTGAGTGAGCCTGTTTGGGTCACCATGCAGCGTGCTCATCACTAAAGCAATGAGATCAGCTTAAAAAAAAATTATTAACAAAGTGGCGAAATGGTGAGGAGATGGGAGCCCCAAGTCTCCAGTCTGCCTCCCTGAGGATTGAATTTAGGGCTACTTATGGGATAAAGAAACAGGGTGGTCTAAGTTGTGGGGAGAGGTGATTGGAGATGGACAAGCAAAGTTATCGGTGGTTTGTGTATGTGTGGTCAAAAATTATGAGTTTTATGAGTGTTCAGAAAATGGCATCTGTGGTGTGACTGGCAGTGGAGTTTTTGACCCTCAGATTTCAACCCAGGGGACCCTTGGACAAGTGAAGGGCCATTAGTTTCAACCAGTTTGAGGTAGACAAGACTACTAAGATCCTGAAAAATAGCTTAATTGTTACCACAGTAATCATACATCAGTCGTGTTTTCTATAGTAAAGTTAGTAGGAGTCTGTTCCATTATTACCTAGTCCAGTAGCTTCTAAAACCAGTGAGAAAAGCAGATAACCAGAAGCAAGTGAAACTAGATGATTTATTTAGGTTTTTCCTCCATTTCAGCAGTAGCAATTATTTTTTCATTTTAGGTTTTAAGACAAAGAAAAGGTTAGCCTTGCTCCCCAGCAGCAAGTCTGGGCTGGCTGTACAAGGGATCCACCCCACTTGCTAGTAATGAACTCTCTGTTCATCACCTAGGAATAGCTCAGAGCCTTTCTGAGATGATTCCTATTAACATTGGGGCCCAGAGGTAACCAGGCTTACTCTGAAGTTAAACGGTGCTCTTGGAGTTCAAGGTGAAAATTCCAGGTTGGTCTGCAGTTGTTCTGTGATGTATGCATGTTTATGAAGATTTAACATATATCCATAAAGTACATAAATCTTAAGTGCCCAGCTCCACAGATTTTTACACATGTATGTGTACCCTCGAGTAGTCACCACTCAAATCTAAAAATAGAACATCCCCATCACCCTCCAAAAAGTGTCTCTATGCCCCCACCTCGAGTTCCTCCCCAAGGGTAGCTGTCACCCCGCCTTCTGACTTCATAGGTCAGTTTTGCCTGGATTTTAGATAAATGAAATGCAGTAGAAGGTATTCTTAGATCTGGCTTCTTTCACACAGCATCATGTCTGTGAGCTTCATCATGCTGCATCTGGAGTGATAGTGCACTCTTTATCACAGAACAAACATATTCCATTGTCTGAATTCCACTGTATGAATATATGCTATGTATCCATTCTGTCAGCTGGAATGGATATTTGAAGCTATTATGAATAAAACTGCTATGAACATTCATGTATATTCCTAATCAATGATCAGCATGACTTTTTCCCTCTCCCCTTGGTGACCTTATTCTAACGAAGATAGGGAGGGGTCACTGATAATCAGGAACATAGCTTTCAGAATCTTAGGATGAGAGAAAAAACCTGGTGAATGTTTTAACAGCACTTTGAACTTTAGAATTAAAAGATCATTTACTTCAAAAAGCAGTGTAAATGGTTTTTTACAGCAGTTGGGTGGTCTCAAGCAAGCCATTAGATATTTGTGAACCTCAGTTTCCTCATCTAAAAAATGGGTATGGTGTAGCATTAGTGTTATGCAAAAGTGTTGGAGTTGCCACAAGGATTAGATGATAATAAAGTAAAGTATGTAGATGGAGCTTACCCATATGAGTACTCAATATTAATTACTATAACTTTTTATGGTAATGATAACTTAAAGTCAAAGTTATAAAGTCGTGCAAATTTATTAACACAAAACAACCAATGTAAATCAAGTAATCTGTTTTAATGCCAATCGTAATATGAATATGTTGTTTTGCTTTTCTTCTTACTTTATAACCTCATTTGCGTCAATCCTGATTTTTATACTTATATAAAACTATTTAATCAGAGAGCTCTCTCAATCGAAGTGAATATAGATGTGGAAGAAAAAAGAAAAACCTGGGCTGGGGAGTCTGAGCACTGTAGGATCTGCATTCACTCAGTTTTAGCTTTGGGCTATAGGAAAATTGCTTTCAGTGTTGGTACGTTTGTCTTAGATTTCTCTTTGTTCCTGGACTTCTAATAATAGATAATAATTTGGATTCAATATGATCTGATTCAGTGTCAGGAATTCCAAAGGCCCAAGAGATAAACCAACTAGTTCCAATCTTATAAGTAAGTGTATTCATTGATTTCTAAAACAGAATCACATTCAAATGTCATATTTCAGGAGTACACTTTGCAGTAGAGCTCAGGTGGCCTTGATGTGATGGGTAAACCTGAAATTAAAAGGCTAGTGTTGGAAAAGCAGGGAGCTTATCATTGTATAAATCACTTTCAGCCGAGATCTCCAGATTTATGGTACTGGCAGTCTTTGAATCTGCCAAAGAAGCTACTCTATTGGGTAACCATCCACAGAATAAGGGGAAAAATAATGCCACCCACACCTAAACAGGTTTCTTAACTTTGAATAGAAACATGCTTTAAATTTTTCTACTTTTAATTTTGAAATCATTTCAGACTTACAGGAAAGTTGCACAAATAATACAGAGAAATGTCTCGCCTTCACCCAGATTCCCCACTTCTGCACTTTGTCCTTGCTTCATCCTCCTCCTTTGTCCGTTTTACTCTCTCTCTCTCTCTCTCTCTCTCTCTCTCTCTCTCTCTCTCTCTACCTTTTTCTGAGCATTACAGAGTAAGTTTCAGACTTCAGATACTTCATTATATATTCCTAAAACCAAGGCCACCTGTTCCATAATTCCAGTGTAATTATCAATCCCCAAATTCATATTAAAGCTATGTTAACACTTTTACCTAATCTGCAGACTTCGTTCAGATCTCATCTAATGCCCCACTGATAGGATTTATAACAAATAAGTTTTTTTTTTTTTTTGCTCCAGAATTCAATCTAAGATGTCATATGTAGTTGACTTTATTTCTTCAGAAAATATTTTTTAGGGATCTTGAACCCATGCTAATAATGAAAATAAAATTCTTCCTTTAAAATAATGTATTTATTTTTCTGTCAACAGGGAAGGACTAGGTCAAAGAATGTCTCCTAAAGTATTTGCTTGTACTTTGGGTGGGGCTGTGAAAGTAATTCAAATATATTTAGTTGTATTGATTTTATGCAAGACATGTTAGAGAAAACTCACTCTTCCTGGCTCATAGAGAAAAAAAAAAAAAAAAAAGGTTGTCATGGTGAGTCTGCTGTTGCTATGTGCCATCTGTTGGATTCTAAGTTATAACTTGTCCACCCTCTAACCAATGTGTGGAATTGCAGATGTGCATTCCCTGAAAGCAGAAGTTGCATTTCTTCTTTCTTTAGACTCTGGTCACAGTGGCTGCACTTTCTTTGGCAGATGTGGTGTTGGAAAAAGCCATGCACAAGTGCATCTTAAAGCCCCTGAAGGGTCATGTGGAGGCCATGCTGAAGGAATTCCACATGGCCGATGGCTCATGGAAACAACTCAAGGAGAACCTACAACTTGTGCGACAGAGGAATCCCCAGGAGCTGGGAGTCTTCGCCCCAACTCCTGATTTGGTGGATGTGGAGAAAATCAAAGTCAAATTCATGACCATGCAGAAGATGTATTCACCAGAAAAGAAAGTCATGCTGCTGTTGAGAGTCTGCAAGCTCATATACACTGTCATGGAGAACAACTCAGGTGAGGATGCTGAAGTCCAGGGATTTGGTCGCTTCCTGCCAGACTCATGTCAGGATTTCTGATTCCCCATGTCTCCTCCTTTCAGTCTCTTGATTTCATCAAGCAGTTCACAAAAATAAAGTTACTCTGGTATCTATCAAATGAGTCACATGCCAACTAATAGATTATTATAAATAGCACCAATAAATGTAAGTGGATAAGGGTAACGAAATTTTTGTGCAATGCTGATTTAATTAAAGACTTAGTTCAGGGTGGTGGTAATGAATTCAGTCTCTGGGATCTGAGTTCCAGATCCTTCCTCTGGGAATGAGTTCATTAACTGAGCGAACTTGTCCATCTTAATCAACCTTCTGCATTGCAGTTTCTGCATCTGGAGTTGGATATGACCCTTTCTTTCATAAGGTGGGAATTAGCTGAGACAACTCCTGCATTGAACCACATGCAGTGGCAATGTTGGGGATAATCATCAATACATTTCAGCCAATAAGAGGTCATGTCAGTGATCTACAGCTTGAGTCAGAAACTGGGAGCTTTCAGTAACAATGAGATTTATTTAGAGCCATCTATTGGCTCGCCCCCCTCTTTGATACAAACTGAAACAATGTAATTGGAATTCGCCAAAGACTTAGTAAGTAGGAAAGTAAGCCCTTGGATTTCCCCTTGCTATTTCCCACAGAAGCAGGAGAGGCAAAGATTTCTGGGTAGTGATTGAGCTCTGCATTTTTCAAGGTCTTCAGTGAGCTTGTAAATCTGTGGATTATTATCAACATTTTTATTTTATTTTTCTATTTTTTGCAGTACTGAGGATTGAACCTAGGGGTGCTCTTCCACATCTCGCTAAATTGCTGAGGCTGGTCTGGAACCTGCAATTCCCCTGCCTCAGCCTCCCAAATTGTTGGGATTGCAGGCATGCACCACCACACCCAGCAATTACCAACTTTTTTCTGATTGAAATTGCTTAGCAGAGAAGCAACAGAGAGAAACACAGGCTCTATTAACCTCTGCTTAAGTAGATATGAATATACAGCACATTGCAAATTGTTGAATTAAGAATCATTAAAATCTGATCTCTTGGGCTGGTAATGATATCTGTGAAAATGACCCCTGAAATTTGTAAGTGTATTTCACACACAGGAAATAAATTTCCTATAATTCCTGAGATCATTTCTGAAAGTTCTCCAAATAATACCTGCACAGGTTTATGTTCTTCTGAAGCACAATTTCTCAACCTACTCATGAATGACATTTTAGACAGAATAATTTTTTGTTGTGGGGCCTTATCTACTTCCTGTAGGAAGTTTAGTAGCATCCTGAATGCTACTTGCATCCTCATCTTCTAATTGTAACAATGAAAATGTCTCCAAACCATATCATCTCCTGGGGGAGCAAAATCACCCCCAGTTGAGAACCCTCATTATAAAGAAAACTAGAAATAATGACTGGAATTTTTTCTCATATATTGCTGCTAATCAATGTGTATATTCAGCATACACTGAATTAGCACATTTAAACAAATTAACTGTGTACTCATGCTGAGTACAAAGCAAAATTTATTCCTGATTTGAGTTTGGTCTTGTCATTATGTTTATGATTAAGGTGCACAGAAAGAAAATAGGAAATGACAAAGAATTCACAGAAATTCATATTTATAAATGTTTCATAATATTACTGGCTAAAAGGTAAAATATTTAAAGGTAAAATTTTCAAAAATATTGCTCTGTTCTAGTGCATAATTTTGTGCATAGAAGTCAGGAGGAAATCTGAAATACATTCATGGCTCATAGACACTCATCCTTAGAGTATGAGTAAGGGCTGGTCTCTCATATCAGCAGCTGGGAGGGTCATGGACCACACAGGATTCCAGAAACACCCACCTTTGTTTATAAATAGTTCATTTCCTCAGTATGATTCCTTACTGTCTAATAAAAGCAGCAAGTGGGATATGAAATAACTTGTTCCCCTCTTTCTTTTTCTTCTTAATCTCAGGTAGGATGTATGGCGCTGACGACTTCTTGCCAGTTCTGACCTATGTCATAGCTCAGTGTGACATGCTTGAATTGGATACTGAAATCGAGTACATGATGGAGCTCCTAGACCCATCACTGTTACATGGAGAAGGTAACATGCTTTTGAAAAAGTTGGAGGAACTAGATGTTTTGTTTTGTTTCATTTCATTTTGTTTCATTTTAAAAATTGACACAAAATTCATGGAGTGTAAAATTAACTATTTTAAAGTGAACAATCCAGTGGCATTTAGACACACCCAATGTTGGGCAACCACCACCTCTTTCTAGCTCCAAAATACCCTTCTCACCCTAAAATAAAACCCTGCACCCATTAACTTGTCACTAAGGTACTTTTTTGACATCTTAATGATTAACTGCAATTTTAATTCTTAACTTATTTAGAAGTATAGATAGACTTTTTTCTAATTGTAAAAGTAATAAATATTCAACACAAAAAATTTTGGAGTCAGAAAAAAATGCAACCCTGCCATAATTAATGCTTCATTGAGATTGGTAAGTGACAATAAAAAATATCATTTAGTAGAATAAATGTAATTTTTTAAAGAAATGGTTTCTTCAATTCCAAGAGGAAGTCATAAACTTTTTATTAAAAAATAATTGCATTGCCAGAAAAAAAATGACCTGCTATTGAATTGGTGAAATGAATGAAGACCTGTTTTTTGTTTTCATCTTTTTTTCATTTTGTTTTTTTGATTAAAAACATCATTAATTTTCTTTCCAATTTAAAAATGATGTAAGTCCATTGTTAAAATAAAAAATACAGTGGAGTAAGATCTGGGTGATTAGCTTTGAACTTACGTCGGTAGTTCAGGTTCCTTTTTGTATCTGCCTGGCCCCAACTTGTCTTAGCAGAAGAAATTCCTTCTCCTCACACATCAGGTAGGTGTTTTATCATGGACATAATTTGGCTGCTTGGCACTGTGGCTCACAGCCTTGAGAAGCAACAATCTCTGGGACTCTGCGTGAGCTTGTCTTTCTAAAGGAGAACAAATCAAGACCTGTGCACTGTGAATCCTGTTAATCCATTTTATAAATCCATTGGAGAGTCCAGACAGACCCTGAGGGCGAGATTCTGTTTTCTTTTCTCCACTGAGTTTCAGACTGGGCTGGAGTACAAAGGTCTACCTGCTGAGGGACTTCCCAAGGGCATGTGTCACCCCAGCATTTTTACTGTGGGGGAGGGCGAGGGGGGGTGTACTACCACAGTCCAGTTGTTAAATTCATTGTGTTAACTGCAGAATGTCCTTTAATGTCCTCAGTCTTCTAATCGGAATTCCCCAGACCTCAGTTTTCCTATCAGAGGGACTTCCCTCCCTGGATCCCAAGTCACGCCCATCCCACCTGCCCTAGTGCTAACTCAGGATGAGTGATGAGGGTCTTTTATCCTATGTGCCACCTCAGACAGACATCAGTGGTCTCTGTCACCCTTTTACTCTCTCTCTCATTTATGTCCCCTTATTAATATTCTCAACCATGAACTCAGACACTCCATTATGAAGCCACTAACAGCCTCCCTACATCTTTCCTTCGCTCAGACTGGACAGGAGAGGGAATACATGAGGTTTTGTCCAGCTACCAAGAGAAGCATATGTTAGTCTCAATGCCATACTTTTCTTTTTTTCTACCATATTATTACTGCCACTTGGGGTTTGGGGATTTTTTTTTTTAACTTCAATCATGGTTAATTCTAGTAATAAGTATGAAGATCTCTTGGGGTTTGGGGGAAGGGATATGCCAGCCTCAGACAATCACCATTCTGTTGCTGATCATGTTTCCTTAAGACAAACAAAAGGCTTACACCTTGTGGCCCAAGGATAAGGACAACCATTTTCTACCTCCTCTCCCTCCTGGCATTGCCCCAAAACAATGTTGCTGACAGATGGTCAGGTGACTGTCTTCACCTCCAGGGATCCCACATGTGGAAAAGACAAGGACACTACCAAACACACAAAGGGGCCTGTGAGTGTGTGCAGAAACTAGAGCCTGTTGTTCCAGTTCTCTTCATCTACGCCTTCTTGGTTTTCCTCCTTGGAGTGCCCAGGCAGGCCAGGCAGGATAACTATGGTTACAGATCAGGATTGCACAGCTTCTAACTGCAGCAGACTTGGAGGAACTACGGCAGCATGTTACAGATCCGTTGCTTCCTTGGCCTGCCAAAGTCCTCTTTGGTTTGTGTGGCAGCAGCCACATGTCTTTTCTGCTGTTTAAGCAGGTACTCTCATTTACAGGACAGGCGTCATAGAATCCCTTAGAAGTGCACAGTTCTTATGGTTGGGTTATAGTTTTGCTGAAATTTAAAACCTTCCTCTAATTGCATCCACATGTTTGAAAGTGTGGTCAATTTTGTGCTTCCAGCATGTTCAGTTTCTCCTCAGTGGCCAGAAGACATCAGAGCAATGAAGTCTAAAATCTGAAGTCCAAAGAAACCCTCCTCCATCCCCACAGGATCATAGCAGCTCTCCAAGTCATAGCTCAAATACTGGCACCTCCACACAGCCTGTTTTGATTACTTAAGTCCATATAGATTTCTCCCGAAATCTTCTGTGTAACATTTACATTTCGTACTGCAAGTTTCTCATTCGATTCCATTCTAATTTGTTCTGGAGCAAATATTTAGTAAAGATGAGCAATCAAAACTCTGGATTCAGCGTTGTGGGAGCTGCCATAGAGAACTTACTCCATGGGTGATAAAGTCAGGAAAACAGAAAAAGCTTGACTTGGGCTCTGGATGTAACTCAGTGGTAGAGCAGCCACCTCGCATGCACTCACTCCAATCCCTAGCACCTCTCTGCCATCTGCCAAAAGAACTTGACCATGTGATAATCGTGCATGGAAAGTGTATGGCTCACAGTGGGCTAGATAATGTTGCAGTAAAAAAAGATTAAAAAAAAAAAAAAAAAAAAACAAATTTCCATCAGTGACCTGAAAACAACAAATACATTTTCCTTTCTCAAGTTCATGTCTGATGCAAGTTCACAGAGCACACTGCCTGTGAACCATGGCATAGAGCTGTTTCCATTTTGCAAATCAATCAGAGTGTTCTGAAGGGTTTTGCATGAGTAGTTAAATACTTTGGTCATGAAATTGACACTTCTGAAAAAAAAAAAAAAACCTCACCTAATCACAATGAACCTCTGGTCTCTGCATGAATACATTATAGTATGTTGTCCATGTTCTTCAATAAATTTATAGATTTTTGGAGAGCAGAAACTCAAATTCTATTTCTTACGAATACACCCCCTGCTTTGTGACTAACTTGGGCTCATGGTAGAGAGTCAATGGATATTTTGACAGAGAATGTCTCTAAAAATGCACTGTGCCTAACTAGGACATTTTTAATAAACCTTCAATGTGCCCCCTAGTGGCTCTCTAGCACAGAGTTTACAAATTCCTCTAAGGTCATTTCATTATATTTTAGAACAAAACTACGTCAAATTATGTTTTGTACATTTACCAATTGAATATGGCCTAATGAATCCCACCATTATGTATAATTATAATGCACTATAAAAATTTTGAAAAAAATTTTAAAAACATGAATAAATACATATTCATCTCACCATGCTGTAAGTCTGTTAGCAATTCTCAGAAACACGAGAGATTATCCCTAAACATACCATTAAAGGAATGTCATTTGCTTGCCTTTGTAAATCATTTTCTTAAATGTCATATTACATTAATCTTTTAAAATTAATTTTTTTGTGCATTATAATTATACATAATAGTGGGATTCATTGTGACATATTCTTATGTACATATAACATAATTTGGTCAATTTCATTTCCCTTTCCCTTCCTTTCTCCCTCCCCCTGGTCCCCTTCCTCTAATAGTCTCCCTTCTATTTTCTCGAGATCCCAACTCCTTTTATTTTTTTCCTCGTTTCTCTCTAGCTCCCATGTATAATACATTAGTCTGTGAGTAAGGATGAGAAAGATAATCCGGAGGAAGAAATTATTTTGAAGTACTCACAGGTTTGTGAGCACACTTGTAAGTGCTGCAGTTCTTTCAAAGTGAACAACTTACTTACAATTTAGAAAACATGAATTCCTAAAAGAAAAGCCTAGGATATTTGCAGACTAAACTAGGTGATTCTGACCTTGGAGCAATTGACCCCATCCCCTCACCTGCCTGATTTTGTCCCCACCTCCCTCTCAGGCCTCAATACCCCTGATCTTTTCTGGAAAACCATTTGCATAATTACACTTTAATAATATAGAGGTTCTGTCTGTTTCACCTATGATAATGGAAATCCAATCAGTGGAAACAGATGTGGTCAGCCTGCCAGGGCTCCCCTCACTCTAGACCAGGCCCAAGTCACTCCATTGGTCTCTGTGAGATGCACCTGTGAATGGATGGACGAAGGAGTGAATGATGTGTTCTTCTGCAGTCCCACCAGGAGATGCATGTGGAAGAGATGGGGATATTAAGGTCAACTCTCCATGTCCATGGGTTCTGAGTCCGTGAATTCATCCAATCATGGATTGCAAATACTTGGAAACATTTTTAAAAATCTGTACTTAAATGTATAGACTTTTTCCTTTGTCCTTATTATTTATTTATTTTGGTGGGCATTGCTGGGGATTGAACTCAGAGCCTTGTGCTTGAGAGGAAAGCACTCTACCAACTGAGCTATCTCTCCAGTCCTCCTTATTTCTTAAAGAGTATGGTATAACAATTCTTTACTTAGCATTTACATTGTATTAGAGATGATTTAAAGTATACATACAGGAGGGTATGCATAGGGTATAGCAGATACAATCCCATTTTACTTATTTTTCTTTCCATGTACAATGAGATTTATTTTGATATCCAAGCCATGGATTTTGATATTCAAGGGAAGGAGTCTGGATCCAATCTCCTGAAGATACCGAGGGACAACTCTATACAATATGACCTCTAATGTTAGTGCACCTTTGCTGTTATCACCAGAATATGAAGCTCATGGCGAACTTGCTTTTTCTGCCCTTTCCAGGAGGCTATTACTTGACAAGTGCCTATGGAGCACTTTCTCTGATAAAGAATTTCCAAGAAGAACAAGCAGCTCGACTGCTCAGCTCAGAGACCAGGGACACCCTGAGGCAGTGGCATAAACGGAGAACCACAAACCGGACCATCCCTTCTGTGGATGACTTTCAGGTATGCAACTGAGTGCCCCAGGGTGCTTCCTCTCTCCTCTAGGGAGACAGAACTGGCTCCCCTAGCACATCCTGGCTCAGGGTCCCAAGGTCCTTCCTCCGTTGAATCATCTGATGGAAAAGGGATATTTTAAGCCACCACTGACCTTGTTGTTTCACTTCTCCATTTCTTTAAATTTATATATACAGACGCTCCTCGACTTATGACGGGGTTATGTTCCCCCATGAACCCATCGTAAATTGAAAATATCGTACATGGGAAGTGCATTGAATATACCTAACCTCTTGAACATCTTAACTTAGCAAAACAGTATGCTGTAGAGAATTGGTTGTGTTTCCAATGTGAATCACTTTTGCACCATTGTAAAGTTGAAAAATCATTAAGTCGAATAGTCATAAGTCTGGGACCACCTGTGTATATAAGTGGGTTTGGCCCAGATTTTGCTGCCCTTCAGACAACAAAGTCAAATTAAAGCAGGACTTCCCCCAAAATGTTCTGCCTGGGTACTAAGCACCTGAGAAGGCAGGAAGTAAAAAAGGGAGAGGAAGCACTTGGCACAGGCATCAGATATTGTATCTCATCAGGAAACAGCAGCATTGTGAGGTGCAATTTGAAGGGCCTCTCTTTGGGAAGGACTAGGGTTCAGTGATGACTTCTTCCTCTCCTTCCCCATTCTCACCTTCACTCACCTAACTGGATGATCCTGAATCTCAGTAGCAGCAGCTGTGGCACCTGTTCAGGTAACAGTACTAGAGAGTGAACATCTGAACCAAGTCCTGCTTAGGTCCCCAGATAGGAGTTTTCATGCTTCGGAATGTGGGATTCCCAATGAGCTTGTCTCTTAGAAAGTAGAGGTATAAGGTTTCAGAAATCTTTCTCCAACACAATGTCTGATTTGCTTATCATCTATGAAATAACAAGTAAGTCTGAAAACATCTTTGAATAACATTTTGAAGGTGTTGAGTAGAATTATAAAACCTAATTGTGCTTCATTTCTATGAACAATGTGGCAAGTTTTCCATCAGGGAACTGGACAATCAGGACAGATGTCTCTTCATGTCCAGATTCACCTTCCATTGTCTTTTTCCCCCTTCTTAATGCTCTGAAAATAACCTAATGGTACATTTGGTTCAAAGTCAGGCTATTGTTGAAAGGCAAGATCAGCATGGTCTTGAAGATTGCAGTTTTTTCAGAAATTCCTTCCAGACGCATAATCTAAAAAAGAACACATACTGTGTGTTGCTCCCTCTGCCCTCTTGGGTTGCTTAAGAACATCCATGTGCTAAGTGCAGATTCCTGGGCTACTACTACGTTGGTTATACAAAGAGGCTTTCCTGAGGTGCTGTACCCTCTGAGAATATCAGAAGAAATTAGAAAAGTATATTCTTCCCTCTTTCCACCTGCCACTAGACCCTTCCTCCTGTCATCTCTGTCCATCTGTAGTTTCTAACATGGGGGTCCACAGACACCACACAGCCCCTTCCTTCAGCACCATCGCCCCAATTCCTGTGATCTTGCTTACTTTGAAGATGCACACCTTTCCAGAATATAATCCAAGAGAGAAAATGTTAGCACTCAACTCAGGGGTAATAACAATAACCCAGACATATAGTTCTACTTGGAACTCATAAAGCAAAGGTCCCAGACATGGATATCTCCTCACATTGGAAGAGGAAGTACACCCTCATGGTAAAAGTGGTGTCATGCTGACTCTGCCATTTACTGACTGTGTGGCCTTGGGCAAGTTACTTAGCCTCTCTATGGTTCAGTTTCTTCACTGTTTAAATGAAGAGAATGCAGACTTCTTTCATCAAGGTCTCTTTAGGAATCATTGAATAAATGCACATGAAGTCTTGGAACCAAGTTATTAGCAGGATGGGTGTGCTGGGCTAGATGGAAGAGTAAAGGTGTGGTCTAATGGAATGTGGACATACTCTAAAGAAAGATGTTCAAGTCTGAAAGTGTCAGTCTGTGCATGTTCCACTAGTTCATCTCTGCAAAGTCATCAGCTGTCTAATGAACTCCCCAGAAACAGACGTGAAACATCTCTGACATGTGCATCTTCTCCAAGAGCTTTCTCTGCTGTTACTCCAGCAAGCCTTCATGGCAACCATGTGTGAACCAAGTCAGAGAGCTTGCCTACCCCTTGCTCCTAAGCAGGGATGCCAGATTGAGAAGAAAATGCATGTGCTTCCTAGATGCAGCTCAAATATAACTTGGTGCCTCTCTACTTTTATCTGGGAACCCCACTCTTAAGGAAATGAAAATCTAAGGGTTATCTAGGGTCACACAATCCAGAGAGCCTGGTATGAGTTTAGGATTCTTCACACCTCATCTGGGCTTTGTGCTGTGAGACCACAGGTTTATTGTATTTCAAGACAGTTCACACCTGGCACCCATCACCAAGCCACGCCTGCAGATGTCTCCTTTTACTTCCCTGCAGCACCACTTTACACTTAATCAGCTCTGTCTCCAGAGTCTTTTGGCAGAATCAACATTCTCCTCCCTCTGATTTTTTCCAGATTATACCCAGAACCAGTTGGAACCAGGGCGTTAGGTGAACCACACGAAATACCATTCAGGGAGCTCAAAGAATAGTCAAACATGGGTAGTTTCTTGGGGTTCAGCCTAATCTTGTTGCCCTTGCGTATGTTGCATGGAGGAGTGTGAGAGGAAGAGAGCCCGGTATGTGCTGTTGTGTCTAGGTTTTTAAGATCTCTTCCTGCTGGCTCCTGGTTCAGATTCCTCTGCTGTCTGGTGTGTTTTTCAAGCTGGGAATGATCCCAGCTTTGGAAGTGGTTCACATTCTTACGCAGGGATTTCTTAAGCAGGCTTTATGAGGGACACGGACAAGATGAAAACCAGGGCTGAGTGGACTTCCTGTTTCTTCTGTTTTCATTGAGCTAAAATGTGGCAGCGCAGTCCATATAGTCATCTTCCCCACTGTCCAAATTCAGATCGGCCTTGCAGTCTGAGCTTTGTGAACTTACGTGAGGCATTGTGATGAACCAGAACCCTGAAATAGCTCACAGGTTCAACCTTTCATTTCCCTCCCGTGACGTGACTTATTGCTTCATCTGGCGTTCTCTTCTAACTCTGTCTCCAACATTTCCCTCCACCTACAGAATTACCTCCGGGTTGCATTCCAGGAGGTCAACAGTGGCTGCACAGGGAAGACCCTCCTCGTGAGACCGTACATCACCACTGAGGATGTGTGCCAGCTCTGTGCTGAGAAGTTTAAGGTGGGGGACCCTGAGGAGTACAGCCTCTTTCTCTTCGTCGATGAAACGTGGCAGCAGCTGGCAGAGGACACTTATCCTCAAAAAATCAAGGCGGAGCTGCATAGCCGGCCACAACCCCACATCTTCCACTTTGTCTACAGGCGCATCAAGAATGATCCTTATGGTGTCATTTTCCAGAATGGTGAAGAAGATCTCACCCCTTCATAGAAGTCATGTGGGACTTCCTATGGGTGCATCCAAAGGGGACCTGAGAGTCTGGCCTTCTGGTTGCCACAGGCTTGAGCTTGGAAGGCAGTCACCTCCTGGAGGACCCCTTGGTGCAGTGACTAAGCCATCCACAGGCTAATTTGACCCAGGGCATCTTTGGCCACATTGCCTATGAAAGGTAGCTGAGGTTGACAAAACAGGAGGATTCTCCTCCTACAATGCAGAGTGGCATTTCATGGTTCAAGTGTCCTGAAATTGTTTGCTACCTACTCCTAGCCAGGTTCTAGGTTGGCTTACATGTGTGTATATGTGCTGAATGAACTTTCAAGGTACAAGCTCTTCTCTTGAATTCAACAGCGGGTGTTTGACAAGACTGTCCGATGCAGTGCGTCAGGTACTTCTCAGTTCTGTGGATGACTCCATCCTTTATTCCTTTTTACTTTTTTTTTTTCTTTCTTTAAAAAATTTTACAAAGAGCCTTTGTGTTTTTATATATTTCATAGAAATTTTTATAGCAGTTGCAGGTAAACTGTCAGGATTGGTTTTTAAAATATTTTTGTAACTTTAAAATATTGTATAATTATGCATGTGATTTTAACATTGAATATTGGAAAATAAATCTCTTGCTGGATTTGAGAGTATTTGCATTTTAAAAGTCTCTCTTCTGTAACTGGATGTTTTGGCAACTTTGTGGGGAGAGACTGCTGGATTTCTTAAAGCAATGTATTCCTGACACTGGCCACAGAATGCCTTTGGAAATTTGATGTACTGTTATCTTGTTCACATTTAGTGGTATTGTGCTGTTCGTTTGTTCGTTTGTTTAAACAGGCGATGCTGAGAATAGGAGAGAAGTGAATGTAGAGAAAGGTAGAGAGAGAAATACAGACTCTAACAAAGGACTGAGGAGTGTAGTCTGCTGGTTCAGGCTCTGCAGGATGTAGGAAAAGAGTCAGAAGGAACCACCTCTGCTTAAGATACTGTAAATATGCAATGAGATTTGGCAAAAATCTATTCCATATGCTATCTGCTTTTGAAAACAATTGTGAAAATCCCACAAGAAAAAAAAAATCGAGGTTAGCATTCCCTCCCTCCACATTTCCACATAAATCAAAACTAACAGCATCCAATTATTTGGGACAGAAACCAAGTAATGTATAATGTGGCTTTCGTTGAGTTAAATAAGATGCTGTTGGGAAAATAATTTGAAAATGCACCAAAAAAAAAAAAAAAAAAAAAAAACCCATCTGCATTGTAGAATGTACAGTGGGTGGGGATGCAACTCAGTGGTGGAGCACTTGCCTAGCACATGCAAGGCCCTGGGTTTTGTCCCCAGCACCACCAAATAAATAAATAAATAAATAAATGTACAGTGAAGTTACATGTATGTTTTGTAAAACCAATTCGGGGTGCACAAACTAGGAGGGTTGTATCAATGTAACAGATAGTTACAAAAACATGTTATTGTACTGTGTAAAGGTGCATGGTCATCTGATAGGGTGGGCCTTGTATCTTGTACTTTTTCAGCCTTGGCTTTTGTTAAACTAGAAGACTCAGTGCATACTTGTACTTTCTTTTGTAAATGATTTTTTAAATGGAATTTTGCACATAATACATTGTAATACTGTACCATAATCCTGTGTGAAAATAATTTTTGCTGTATTCTTCAATTGTCTTTTTCTTTTTTTCCTTTGAGAGTCAGAGTGTAACCCGACACCACACTGTGTCACGTAAATCTGAAATCCCAGCCAGCATTTGTGGTTAGATATTCTATGGAGAATAAACAGAAAGGCTCACATTTTTCAGAAGCTTGTGAATGTGGGGCAAAAAAAATTAAGAAGCAGGAAAAAAAAAGAAAAAAAAAATCATCCTCCACCATGAAAGGGTTTCCATAGTATTTGGCTTAGTTGGATCCAGAACAACGCACAGTTAATCTGAATGCGGAGTGAGCTAGGGCCCTGGGGACAGCTCACTCTGTCCTTAGGCCACCTTTGTAATGTCTTGGCTGAGTTCAGTTGGTTGCAAAATCAACAAGGGCGCAGGCTTGGTTTCCTTTCTGCACTCTTCCCCAAGTTTGGAACCATGCCTGGCAGATAGTCAGGGCTCAATAATCCTCGCTGACTGAAGGAAGGAAAACATGATTTAAAGGTTTTGTAAACCATCTGTAGGATAGCTACTTAGATCAGCACTAGGGCTGAATGGACACCTGCTTTTGATACAATGAATTAAAACAGGACCCCTCAATCCATACATCCAGTTGTCCTTCCTTCTCTCCGAGTGAAGACCATCACGCTGTCTTGGCTCTTAGAAATCGGTAGGCTGTTGATCAAAAATGGGTCATGACATCTGGATTTGGGGCAGTTTGAGCAGCCTCCAGAGAGAAAACGAGATCAGAATAGGAAAAGTAACTGTGAGCAAAAGGAAACATCACGAGATGGTCCCTGGTTTTGTCACTGGGCAACGCTTCCCTATCAAAATTTCAACACAACATGTGTCTTCATTTTTTTCCCCCACGCAGGCATTTCTCACTTCTCAAATTGCCAGGAAACAGACTCTGAAAGTTCGAAAGAATAAGAGGAGAGAGTAAAAATATACATGCTGGGTGGAGGGAGTGGGGAATGCATTTCCAAATCTAAAAATACATTTTAAAAGTTGAATGCCGGCTAGAGGAAGGGATTTGGTTTTTGATCTTGGATGCATGTCAAATACGCCCCCCCCTCTTGGGGACACAGAATAGAAATAGAAACTCTGAAGTTGTTCGTATCATGTGGAAGTTACAACTTTAGATCTGTAAGAAAACACAAAGGACAGGAAACCCGGCCTGATACTTCCATTCACAAATCTGGTTTCACCTCCACAGCAGCCCTGACCTTCATCTTCTGTAACAGACATAAAATAGGTGAACCTTCCGATTTTTAATGGCATGTCTGATTACTCCCCCAAAAGTGTGAGAGACATGGCACAGGAAAGACTGAAGCACACAGTGTACAGGGAACATGGTATTTTAATCATCTGGCAGTATCTGACATTAAAATCCTGAGCGTCATAATTTTTCACACTGTTTTCATATGGGTGAATCTGAAACCAAAGTGACTTTGCCGTTTAGTGACTCCTAATCAGGTCGGAAATATGAAAAAAGAAATCATATAACACTGCAGAATCCTAAGCAGATGATGAAGAAAGGAGAGGGAGAAGAAAAAGTGTTGGCATTTGTCTCAGGAAACAGGTTTTTTTTGAAAAAAAAAAAAAGATCTATTTTTTGACATCGAAGGGTGGTGGCAGCTGGCACAAATTTTTTCCCAAGTGAATACTGACTTTACTAGGAAAAGAGGCATGGAAGTTTAAAATATATATATTCAGAAAGGTCGGGGCCAACACCCTTTAACAAAGAGATAACCAAGATCTACTCTCAGAAATCTCCATGATGGAACTCTGGTTGGAGTGAGGTAGCTGGAGGGATGGAAGCAGCTTCTTGATTCTAATAAACTTCTGTTCAAAAGGAGTCTGAGACTCTTAGAATTATATCATTATATCATAAGGGAGTCTGGGTATTACTTTTACTTGGACATATTAGAACAGGTGTGGCCAGGATGTTTCCCACTGCCCTTGAGTGAGTTGGGAACCTGCCTCTCAGGGTTGGAATTCAGAATGGACTACCCGTCTCTAACAGCCTTCAAGTTCCTGGGGACGTATCACTACACACAACGGAAGGCATGTTTCAGTTAGGGCTTCCTTCTTCCACTTCTTGAACTCTAATTTGTCATGCCTACCCCCATGGTGACTCTCTAGGGTGGGGTTTCCCTCCCATAGCAGGTTTTAAAATGCATTCCAAGACTCCTTGCTGGGACACAGGCTCTGACTTGCCCCATCTTTTTACAACTAGATCCTTTAGCTTGTCAGAGACTTGATTGTGAACCAGGCCCTAGGCATGCATTATCCATACACTCTGTCACAAACTCTTTGTGTCCAATGTGCCTATTGAGACACGTTGACAGGTTCTCATCTTGAGTAGCACCATTTTAAAAAATATTTCCGGTGAAAGACCTCTACAATGAGAACTACAGAACACTAAAGAAAGAAATTCAAGAAAACCTTAGAAGATGGAAAGATCTCCCATGTTCCTGGATAGGCAGAATTAATATTGTCAAAATGGCCATACTACCAAAAGTGCTATACAGATTCAATGCAATTCCAATTAAAATCCCAATGATGTACCTTGCAGAAATAGAGCAAGCAATTATGAAATTCATCTGGAAGAATAAAAAACCTAGAATAGCTAAAGCAATCCTCAGTAGCAAGAGCGAAGCAGGGGGTATTGCAATACCAGATCTTCAACTCTACTACAAAGCAATAGTAACAAAAACGGCATGGTATTGGTACCAAAATAGACAGGTAGATCAATGGTACAGAATAGAGGACATGGACACAAACCCAAATAAATACAATTTTCTCATACTAGACAAAGGTTCCAAAAATATGCAATGGAGGAAAGATAGCCTCTTCAACAAATGGTGCTGGGAAAACTGGAAAACCATATGCAATAGAATGAAATTAAACCCCTATCTCTCACCCTACACAAAACTCAACTCAAAATGGATCAAGGACCTCGGAATCAGACCAGAGACCCTGCATCTTATAGAAGAAAAAGTAGGTCCAAATCTTCAACTTGTTGGCTTAGGATCAGACTTCCTTAACAGGACTCCCATAGCACAAGAAATAAAAGCAAGAATCAACAACTGGGATAGATTCAAACTAAAAAGCTTTCTCTCAGCAAAGGAAACTATCAGAAATGTGAAGAGAGAGCCTACAGAGTGGGAGAATATCTTTGCCAACCATACCCCAGATAGAGCGCTAATTTCCAGAATCTATAAAGAACTCAAAAAACTCTACACGAAGAATACAAATAATCCAATCAACAAATGGGCTAAGGAAATGAACAGACACTTCACAGAAGAAGATGTACAAGTAATCAACAGATATATGAAAAAATGTTCAACATCCCTAGTAATAAGGGAAATGCAAATCAAAACTACCCTAAGATTTCATCTCACCCCAATTAGAATGGCGATTATCAAGAATACAAGCAACAATAGGTGTTGGCGAGGATGTGGTGAAAAAGGAACACTCATACATTGCTGGTGGGGTTGCAAATTAGTGCAGCCCCTCTGGAAAACAGTGTGGAGATTCCTCAGAAAGCTTGGAATGGAAACACCATTTGACCCAGCTATCCCACTCCTTGGCCTATACCCAAAGGACTTAAAATCAGCATACTACAGAGATACAGCCACATCAATGTTCATTGCTGCTCAATTCACCATTACCAGATTGTGGAACCAACCTAGATGCCCTTCAGTTGATGAATGGATAAAGAAACTGTGGCATATTTATACAATGGAATATTACTCCGCAATGAAGAATGATAAAATTATGGCATTTGTAGGCAAATGGACAAAATTGGAGAATATCATGCTAAGTGAGATAAGCCAATCTCAAAAAACTAAAGGACGAATGATCTCGCTGATAAGCGGATGAGGACATATAATGGGGGGTGGGAGGGGTTAGCATTAGGTTTAGGGTTAGGTTTAGGGTTAGGGATAAGGAGAGCGGTAAGAATGAAGGAAAGAAGGACTGTATAGAGGGAAAAGAGGGGTGGGAGGGGTGGGAGGGGTGGGGGGGAAGGGAAAAAAAATAAACATCATTGCCATATGTAAACGTATGATTACACAAATGGTATGCCTTGACTCTATGTACAAATAGAGAAACAACATGTATCCCATTTGTATACAATTAAAATAAATAAATAAATAAATAAAAAATTTCCTTCTTTTTTTTTTTTTTTTTTTTTTTGCAGCGCTGGGGATTGAACTCAGAGCCCCACATGTGCTAGGCAAGTGCTCTACCACTTTTATTTAGCTATTAATATATGCATTTATAGCATTTAACAGAATGACTGTTAAAAAACATAAATGATGCTTTACTAAAAACAGTAAGACATTTGATGCAATTACTTCTCATTATTTCTTTCGTCCATACTTTTTATTTCCTGCCAGTCCTACAAATTATGACAGAATAGGCCAGGATGTCATTTCGGTTGATTTTATCTTTCTAACCTTCCTTTCTCTGTACTCTATTGATGTATAACTGCATGCAAAAATATTCATGCATACATTATGAACTGAAAGAAAGAAAAACAAAAAAGGATGATAAACTGATAGAGGCTCTTTAACCAATCAGAAGTAAATATGGAAGTAGCATAGAACAGTAGAAAGTTTCTATTTATCACTAGCATGTGAAAATATAACACTTGGTGAATTGCAAAGGGTTAACAGATAATTAGTTTTCAGGTTTCACAGCTGAAGAGAAAGTTCATTGACCAAGCCTTCCATCTACTGGGAGTTTGTTAGAATCTCAGGCCACTCTCAGACTTGCTGAGTCAGAATGCATGCACACTTTGGCCTGGGGATGCAGCTCAGTGGCAAAGCCCGTACCTACCACGTATGAAGCCCTGGGTTTGATCTCCAACACCACAATGAAACAAAACAAAAAACTAGAATCTGCATTTTTACAAATCCCCATATGATTTATATGTGCAGTGTAGTTTGAGAAATATTCTTTCAAGATATATATGGGGCACTGGCACTTGTACAGCTGATGCAAGTATATAAATGTAGTAGTTGTCTTGTGTTACAACCCTGGAAGAAAGGAGAAGAAAATAGCTAGTGATGCTTATTAAAAATTGGGCATACATTGCTTAAAATCACCTACTTTACCTACAAAGGGCTCAGAGTGCAAACGTCAGTAAACAAATTTTTATCTCATAGTTATGCATCATATTCTTCTTGCTTTGATAGGGGAAAGAGGGCCTGAAAGGCATGGGAAAAGATTCTGCAAATGGAGAGGGGTCACTGAAGACAAACTTATTATTGTTGATTTTGCCAGGCATTGTGAGTCAGGAAGTCCCTTCTGTCTGGACCAGTTCACACACGGGTACGTGTGTGTGTATGTGTCCTGGGACATGGTCATGTCGTCCACAAACCTCACACTGTCTGCATATCGTGCAGAAAGTTTATGAGCTTTTTTACTTTCTTAGTGGACAGCCAACTTCCCTGTAAAGGCATTTCATTCCCTGAGGATCTATTCATTTCAGGATCATTGTCCTCATCGGTTTCAAAAAGTGAAGATTATATTTATTTGAATGTATTTGTTTGACCCAAACAAACTTATTGGGAAAAACAAGTCCCTCTGGAATCACACCAGTAGAAGAGTCACAGGGAGAGAGCGGTGCATTTGCAGAAGGCTTCCATTTGTCTGGGTCACCATTCCAAAAAATCCTGCATCCTTATCAGCCTCAGATGATGTTGGTTCATTCTCATGATTTCACCTTCTCTTTTGGTGGGGAAGGGAGATATTTTTTGAAAAATAAAAACAACACATGGTTTACAGAGTCCATTATTAGAGAGCTTTAACAGAAATCAACAGTTCCTGCTCCTGACCCTAATCCCATTTCTGGTGCCTCCTTTCCTTAACCATTTCTCCAGCTGGTCTTCTATTATTAATTTCCTTATTTC